>NC_133127.1:44178902-44481933 GCF_048418815.1 Hemitrygon akajei | reverse complement strand
ATTCTACCCCCCTCCCCTGACCCTCATTCAGATTTATTGTGCTTTTGCAGGTGTAAATTCACTTGTTTAAATAATATACTGCCTACCTAATACTTTCAGCTCTAAGATGAAATATGAAAATTGATCAGTATAAGTACTGGCATCAAATTTGGCTCCATTATCAGCAGGATTTTCCTGTCATCAGTATATTGGAGATTGACACAGTAACAGGTTGGAGAATGGATTTAGGCAAGTACATTTCAGTTTGAACATCCTTCAGGCAGGTTTAACAGACTGCCCTTTCTCAAAGTACTCCTGAAACTTTGCAGAAAGTGATTTAGGAATGCAGGATATAAATTGCATTTTTTTTTGTTTTGCAAGAACGCTGGGTATGTGTGCAAGGGAAACGTGTGTTTAGTTTTATGTTCTGTTAGCTGTAAGCAATTATATTTTAGAGGACCAGAAATTAATTAACTGTAAATGGGGTATTGTACCTTCATTGTCGTATAATTGAAATACTACATTGCATACTCTGCTGATGCAGAGGTAATTTAAAATTCTCATACTCTACAGTAATTGTGTTAGAAAGATAGATTCATAAGCTAATGTAACAAGGTTTTATTTTAGCCTTAAGCTGCAATGGCAAGACATATTAGAGAATTTCTTTCTGTTATATGAAGTTGCATATTTTATAACACAGCTTGCGGGATTAATTGCACAGAAAGGAATTCACAGAACACTCCTTGAAAAATGCCCTGCCTGTTAATTTTTAAAAACTTTTTATTCTA
Source organism: Hemitrygon akajei (assembly GCF_048418815.1). Taxonomy (NCBI): domain Eukaryota; kingdom Metazoa; phylum Chordata; class Chondrichthyes; order Myliobatiformes; family Dasyatidae; genus Hemitrygon; species Hemitrygon akajei. The sequence continues at coordinate 44,481,166 of NC_133127.1, read as the reverse complement.
TTTAAAGTTGGTTGAATATTTCACTCTGCATAATCTGATTTCCAGACCTGTTAGGAATCAGGAACCAGGCTCATGCTGGTCCATAGATGTTTCTATTACCCACAGAGATAAAGTGAAGTTTTATATTGAAGGTAAAATGAGAAATCAATTTCACACATTTCTTTTCTCTGAAGCTTGAAGGAGGTGACATGAGTCTAGTATTCATCTAGTATTCAGCTGTCATCCTATATATATTTCTTACCATCAAATAGTTTTCTCATGTTGTATTTACATGGTCATGCACTTTGGTAGTAGAAATAAATGTGTGGACTATTTTCTAAACAGGGAGAAAGTACAGGAATCTGAGATGCAGAGGGACTTAAGAGTCCTTGTGCAGAACACCCTGAAGGTTAACTTGCAGGTTGAGTCGGTGGTGAGGAAGGCAAATGTCATGTTAGCGTTTATTTCAAGAGGTCTAGAATATAAGAGCAGGGATGTGATGCTGAGGCTTTATAAAGCACTGGTGAGGCCTCACCTTGAGTATTGTGAACAGTTTAGGGCTCCTCATCTTAGAAATGGTGGCGCATTGGCATTAGTGCCGGACTCCGGAGCGAAGGCTCCTGAGTTCGAATCCAAGTTGAGCCACCTCCCCCAAGCACGCTTTCCATCCGTGCCGGGTTGAGCGTTGAGCTAGTCACTCGGCCTCGTAAAAAATACAAGGGTCGAGTCAGGAACGTTCATATCATGACCCAGTTAATCCGAAAGGGGACCAATCCTGACACCACGTGCCAGACAAGAATGGCTGACTGTCTGGCGCGACATGCTAAAATATAAAAAATCTTAGAAAAGATGTGCTGGCATTGGAGAGGGTCCAGAGGAGGTTCACAAGGATGATTCCAGGAATGAAAGGGTTATCATACGAGGAACGTTTGATAGCTCTGTGTCTGTACTCGCTGGAATTCAGAAGGATGAGGGAGGATCTCATTGAAAAATTTCAAATGTTTAAAGGCCGAGAGAGAGTAGATGTGGAAAAGATGTTTCACATGGTGGGAGAGTCTAGGACAAGAGGGCACAGCCTCAGGATAGAGAGATACCCTTTTAAAACAGAGATGCAGAGAAATTTCTTTAGTTAGAGGGTGGTGAATTTGTGGAATTCTTTGCCACATGCAACTGTGGAGGCCAAGTCATTGGGTGTATTTAAGGCAGAGATTGATAGGTTCTTGATTGGACATGGCATCTAAGGTTAGGGGGAGAAGGCCGGGAACTGGGGTTGAGGAGATAGAAAAAAGTATCACCTATGATTGAATGGCGGACCAGACTCAATGGGCCAGATGGCCTAATTCTGCTCCTATATCTTATGGGCTTGTCCTTCTAGTTTTTGGATCCTTTTCCCTGGGAAAAAGATTTTGTCCATTCACCCTGTCTATTCCGTACCTGGTTCTACTTTCGTACGGCCACTTTCTGAGGACATTGATGTGAGATCTGCAGAATCTGCCACAGTTGAGGTGGGAGGTGTGTGACTGAGCAGCGAGATGATGCACTGTCTTCACCGTCAGTCCTGAGCCCCCATGCACTCCCAACTTGAGGTTCTGTGCCTCAGCAGTGAAGTAGTATGATCTGCATACTGTTGTATGGTAATTGTACTGTATACTGTTGTCTGTGTACTGTTGTACAGACATACTCTTATATAGTGCAGGAGGTGATGCAGTCCTTTCCCATTAGCCCTGAGTTTCCATGTTCTCCCAACATGAGATTCCCTGTCTTAGCAGTGAAGGATCATGTATTCCTATATATCAGAGGCAAATAAGATTTATTTTAAGAAGGCTTTGAGAACATCTTTGCTCATTCCCTTTGTCTTCCTAGCAACTTTTTTCCTTGACTGAGCTTGAAGTAGAATGCCTGTTTCGAAAGCCTTGTTCCCGGATGGCAATTTATTTTGTATGCTGAATATACTGCCACTATATTTGTATGTTCTGTGTACTGTCAATTCATATGTGTACTGTTGTACACTTCTGTAAACTGTTGTATGGTCTGTGTACTGTCATACAGTTTGTGTACTGTTGTATAGTCAGTCTAACGTACTACGGTCTGCGTACTGTTGTATTGTCAGAACTGTCATATAGTCTGTACTGAAATATGGTCTAGATACTGCACTATAGTTTGTGTTATTACAGTATATGCACTGTAATACAGTTTGTGATCAGCTAGATCCTCTGTACTGTTGTAGATTCTGTGTTCTGTTGTAGTGACTGTGGATAGTAATATGATTTGTGTTTCACAGTACAATCTGTATAATGTTTTATGGTCTGTGTGACGTTGCATAGTCTATACACTGCCATATGATCTGTACTGTCATACACTCTGTTTGATGTGGTCCGTACATTGCCATTTAGTTAATGTATTGCTGTTGTGTCTGTGACTGAAGTCACCAGGAGACACTGAAGCTGGAGATATAGAAGTCTTTAATGAGCACAAAGGAACCTCGTACGCGAGACATTCTTGGAAGATCGGTATAAAATACATCAACTCCTGCCTGCAGAATGACTTGGATCCACTCCAGTTTGCCTAATGTCACAACAGGTCAATGGTCGATGCCATTTCCTTGGCTTTTCTATCAGCCTTGGACCATCAAGATGCATGATTCAGTATGCTCTTCATTGACTACAGCTTGGCATTCAATACTGTTATCCCCGCCAAGCAAATCAATAAACTCCAAGACCAAAACCTCGATACTTATGTGTGCAACTGGATATTCGATTTCCTCACTTGCAGGCCCCAGTTAGTTCAGATTGGTAACCTCTCCTCCATAGTAACCTTTAGCATATATGCACCACAAGGCTGTGTACTTAGACCCTGCTCTATTCACTTTATACCTGACTGTGAAGATAAGTACAACTCCAATGCGATATTTAGGTTTGCTGGTGATACCACTGTTGCTGGCCAAATCAAAGGTGGTAACTGATTATTGACTACAAGTGGAAGAAACCAGAGGTTTATGAGCCAGTCCTCATCAGGGGTTTGGAAGTGGAGAGGGTCAGTAACTTTAAATTCCTTGCTGTTATATTATCAAAGGATCTGTCCTGGGACTAGCATGAAAGTGCCATCACAAAGATGGTATGACAGTGTCTCTACTCTCTTAGAAATTTATGCAGATTCAGCATGTCACCTATAACCTTGACAAACTTTAAAAGAAGAAAAGTGAAGAGTACCTTGATTGCTTGCATCGCGGCCTGGTATGGAAATAACAAAGCCCAAGAATGGTAAAGCCTACAAAAAATAAAAGAAACGCCTTTCCCTCTATTGAGCATGTCTACAAGGAGCACTGCCAGAAGAAAGCAGCATCCATTTTCAAGGACCCCCCACCATCCAGGCCATGCTCTCTTCTTGGTGCAGCCATCAGGAAGGAGGTACAGGAGCTTGGGTCCTATTCTACCAGGTTCAGGAACGGTTATAACCCTTCACCCTTCAGGCTCCTGAACCAACGTGGATAACTTACTCAGCACCGAGCTGATTCCACGACCTATGGACTTACGTTTAAGGGATCTATAGCTCATGTTCTCAGTATTATTTATTTAATTGTTATTGTTTTTTATGTCTTTTTGTATTTGCACAGTGGATCTTATTTTGCACATTGTTTGTGTGTAGTTTTCATTGATTTTGTTATATTTCATTTTTCTACTGTGAATACCTGCAAGAAAATGAATCTGAGGATAGTGTATCATGAAACAGACATGCTTTGATAAAAATTTACTTTGAACTTTGAGAAAGGTAGGGAAGACAGAAAAATAAAGTTAAACAGAAGTTCTCTTACATTTTCATTTAAATCTACAATAGTTACAAAAATTTGAAAGTTATTAATCCTTATTTTATAAAATGCAGGGTCAGGAAGTTCAAGTTTTTTCAGGGGCAGGTAGATTTAGTTTCCATCGCACACTGGGGCAGCTGTGGCCTTGAGGGTAAAATTAAGTTTGATCCAAGCCCCACTCTGAGGCAATGACATAGGAAAATCAAACTGTGGCAACCAGACCATTCTAGGGGAGTGCAGCAGTGACGAAGATGCTTCCTTTTATATATTAAATCAAGGCCCGGCCAGATCTTGCAGAAAAATGTATAAGATCACATTGCACGGCTCCCAAGAAATGTGAGGGAGTTTTCTGCAGTGCATTGACCAATACTTATCCCTAAACCATCATCACAAGTGCTCCTTTTTGCATGCGCTGTGTTCAAACTGCGAAGCACATTTCCTGCTCCAGAAACAGTTCTAAGCAGGGAGTAAGCTGTAAGAGAACTTCTTTGAACATAAAGATCTGCAAGATGAACTGGAAGGGGACCTGAAAAGAAATTCTGATATGCAAATCTTACTTTTATTTGGGAGCCAATAGTTTACATGGGTTCAGGCCAACAAGTTAAGGCCCTATTATTTTGTTATCATACCTAGCAACCTGTTACATGTGTTCACTAATCTTGAAAGAAAGGCGGTTCTTAATATATCTTCTATTTGGTCTCTTTTTAATCAAAGCCAGGGCACATGCTCCACTAGCAGAAATAGTCTAATTGAAACCCAACTATGGGCAAATGCACAGCTCTGTGAAAGTAATTTTATTGGTCTCAGAAATTGGATGGAAATAACCTCATTCATTATCATGTTAAAACATGGAATTTGTGATTAAAGGAAAATCTCTGCCCATACCCTACTTCTGACCATTGCATGTTGGAAAACTTCATGGCTTTCCCCTAACACCACCTCATTGATAGGCCTTGAATTCCAGCGAAATGATTTATTATTGTCACATGCTCTGCAGTTCCGTGAGAAACTTTGTTTCTCATTCCACCCTTACAGATTGTTGCATCACATCAGTCTGTTGAGGTAGCATGATGGAAAACTATAATAAAATGTAGAATAAAATGCTATATAGACACAGAGAAAGTGCAGTGCAGGCCAAAAATGACGTGCAAAGCCATAACAAGGTAGATTGTGTAGTCAAGCTGTCGTATCATTCAATAGTCTTTTAATGCTAGGATAGAAGTTGTCACTGAGCCTGGTGCTTTCTGGCTTTTGTATCTTCTGTCTGATGTAAGGGTGGGGAGGAAAGAATGCTCACGACGGGTTTTAGTATACCGGCCTTCATTAGTATAGGAGATGGGCAATACTTTGCAGGTGTGTAATTTGTTGTTGATAGTGTGGATGTATAGAGGATGTTCCCTATGTAGGGAGAGTCTTAAACCAGAGCACACAGCCTCAGAATAAAGGAGCAAACTTTTAGAATGGAGATGAGGAGGAATTTCTTTTTTTTGTTGCTAGAGAGTGGTGAATCTGTCAAATTCTTTTCCACAGGCAGCTGTGGAGGCCAAGTCATATACATATGTATGTTTAAGCCAGAGGTTGACAGATTCTTGATTGGCCAGGGTATGAAGGGATATGGGGAGAGGGCAGCAGATTGGGGCCGAGATGAAATGGTTTAAAAGACTTGATGGGACAAATGGCTTAATTCTGCCCCAATATCTTATGGTCTTATAAAGATTTTTTTGCTGAATTATATCTTAATTAGCTGTATTTTCCCCCTTCCCTCCTTGGATTCAGGATGTTTTAAACAAACTGGGATCATGTGACTTGGATGAAGATGATCTAATGCTGGATTTGGAGTTCCTGGAAGACCAGCGCCACCAGTGTGAGAATGTTGCTGCCAAACGTTTTGGTAAGTTACGACAGCTTTGAAGGTCTGTTTGCTGAAGGTAGGATTTCAGGGGTTAATACATTTGTGTAGATTCCTGGGATTGGAAATTATTTAGAAGAACAAGGGGTGATCTTATTGAAAAATCAAACCCTAAGGAGAACATGGCAAAAGAGATATTAAGAAGTTTTCTTGTTCATGACTTCCCAGTCGTGAATTAGAGGATAGATTTATTTAAAACTGAAGTGCACAGGATGGTGAATCTCTAGAATTCTCTGCCATAGAGGCTTGTAGAGGCAAACTCGTTGGAGATATTTCAAGGTGAGGTAGAACATTTATTGAAATATTCAGGAGTTGATGTCCACGAAGAAGAGAAAAAGCCTGGCGCAGATCAGCCAAGATCATATTGAATGGTTGAGCAGGCTTGAGGTGCCAGATGACCTACTACTGCTCCTTGTTTCTTGTGTTTCTGTGTCTCCTGAGAGACTGATGGAGACAGATCTTCTCATCATAGTTCAAAGATGACTGGAAAGACACCTAATGTGTCCAAACTTCCCAGAATGGGCCAAGGCTGTTCATTGAATTTGTCTAAATAGTGTTTTGTTTTCAACTAGCCTGGACACATTGGTCTCCTTCAAACACGTAAACTTCAGCAAACCTGTAATTCTGCAAAACATTTAGCATATTTACTATGCAGGAATTAATGCTTCATTATAATGCAACTCTTGGTATTGTTTTCTGTATTGTAAACTGTCTGAAATGTGCTAATCCGGTGCTAAGAGAATCACAGTGAACATATTATGAAACTGGAGCCTTGATTTTCTAACATCTACTTCCTGTGCCTGTCGTCTGTCAGTGTGGAATTATTAAATTACCCTTCTTCGTTATCAGAATTGCTTTTTAATCAGTTACTTTATAATTACAAATTACCCCAGCAGGTAGAATCTAAGGTCAGGAATTTCAGCACAGTACAATTTCAGTGTTAGTTTAGTTTAGGTCACACAGTGTTGCATGGCAACAGAAAAAGACAGAAGGTGCTCCCATTAGTAGGTGGTTTTAGGTCACTGATTTAAATTTTTGAAAAAATGAGAAAAACATAACTTTATGCAGAATGTGTTTGATAGGGAACTCACTGCCTGTAAGTACAGTGGAAAACAATTCAGTTGGAGGTTTCTTAGGGGACCGTAGAAAGAACATAGGAATGGCAGGATCTTGGGCAATAGCATAACAAGGAGCCTGCACAGAATTAGTTTATTATTGTCACCTGGCCGAGCTTTTATTTTGCATGGCATCCAGACAAATCGTGCCATACATAACTACGTTGAAAAGGAAGTAGGATGCAAAATACCATGGTGCAGTTTCACGATCCAGGACTCAAGATTTAAGTTTGTCTAATGTCATTTCCAGTACGCAGGTGTAAAGGAGAATGAAATAATTATAATAATTATTATAAGATAAAGAGCACAATAATAATAAAAACATAATAAATATAAAAACATAAGATAGTTTAGAAACATAGATTGTTGGTATGTCTATAAAGTCCAGTCAAGTCAAATCACTTTTATTGTCATTTCAACCATAACTGCTGGTACAGTACATAGTAAAAATGAGACAACGTTTTTCAGGACCATGGTTTACATGACACAGTACATAAACTAGACTGAACTACATAAAAAAACAGCACAGAGAAAGCTACACGAGACTACAGACTTACACAGGACTGCGTAAAGTGCACAAAAACAGTGCAGGCATTACAACAAATAATAAACAGGACAGTAGGGCAAGGTGTCAGTCCAAGCTCTGAGTATTGAGGAGTCTGATAGCTTGGGGGAAGAAACTGTTACATAGTCTGGTCGTCTGTATATAAGGTGACCCTGACAGTAGCTGATCAAGTAATGGTGTTTGGGGGTGTAGGCAGTTTGGTTAGTGGGTGGATCAGCCTTACTGCTTGGGGAAAGCGACTGGTGGTCGCTTTGAGTCTGGTGGTCCTGGCCTGGATGCTACATAGCTTCCTCCCTGACGGGAGAGAGGCATACAATTCGTGAGCAGGGTGGGTGGGATCCTTCATGATGTTACTGGCCTTTTCTCCGGCACCTTTCTCTATATATGTCCTTGATGGCAGGTAGCCTGATGCCAGTTGTTGAGCTTTCCTGTCTGTCGCAGATCAGTTTCCATACCAGGCAGTGACACAGCTTGTTTGGACGCTGTCTACTGTGCATCTGTACATGACATGAATATAGATGTGCATAGTCCAACTCTCTTTGGCCTCTTCAGAAAGCAGGATATTGGTGAGCTTTCCAGTTTGTGTAGAAAACCTTCTGAGACCATGAGAGTTTGTGCATGATGTGTACTTCCATTTACAGAGAAAGTGCAGAGCATGCAGTCAAATAAAGTGCAAGGGCTACAAAGAGATAAGCTGGGAGATCAAGTGTTCAGCTTTTACTGTATGTAAAGTGTATTCAAGCGGCTGATAACCGCAGAATGGAAGCTGGTGGTCCATGCTCTTATACTTTAGTTTCTTCTGCCCTATGGGAAGGGGAGAAGAGAGAATGACTCATTGAGTTGAAAGGTTTCTTTCTATGCTGTAATGACTCCAAGGATCTAGAAAATTATCTAAAATAACTAATTCATTAATATTTTCTGGAACATACCCTCTCCTTCAATTGTGGCCACAATGTTATTGTTGGGAAGAATGCCATTCTATAGCAGGGTATTGATTTCCAAAAATTCTCTGTATAACAGTCACAGCATTTCTTATGTTCTCTGACTGTAATCTCTGAGTCAAGCCTACATGGGCTGATTGCTCTCGGTACTATCGCCTCAAACTGCCACTGCTGTGGCTCTTTGTGTTTAATCCCTGAGTTGGAACAGAGATACAGAGTGAGGGTGTTACTGAGTTATTTATGCCTACCCCACTCCTGAAACAATGCAGATATCTATGCACAGTCCCCAAGGAGTCTACTTTTTCTGGTCTGTGCAAGGCCTCTTAAATAAGAAAATCCTCACCGCATATTTTGTTTTAAGCTGTACAACACCTCTGATTTATTGGAAATCAACATTCAAGTCAAATTATAATTATTAATTATGGAGGGAGGCAATGCAGCAAGCACACATTTTAAATGATTTCAAAGCAAATCATTGTCGATACTCAACCCTGAAACCCTGGAGGAAGATTGCTAAATGCAGATTTCAAAATTGTCTTTATTTAATTTTTGATGAATTCTGACAGAAACTGAATGGAATCTATTTGTTGTGACTCATCCAGCATCTTTTAAGTGTGACACATAGCCTATCTCTGAGAGCTTAAATTGAAATTGGTTCATTGTTAGCATGGAGTGTTGAATCTAATTTGCATATTTCATTTACCTGACCTCAGGTTCCCAGCATTACAGAACTGCAAAGATTAAAAAGCCAATGCAAAAAATCACTATCCCAACTTGCTGACTGTGTAATGCCCTGTGGCTAATTTAAACTGGCATGAATCCAAACACATGTATTAGTTTAATGCCCCAATGAAATCAATTAAAAAATAATTACAACATTTGGAATAATTTGAATTTTGTGGAACTGTTCTGGAAGCTGAAAATCTGTCGAGCGCTTAATAGCTACTGAAAATATATGCACTTCCTTTTCCCCTGGATACCAGCAAAGCAAACTGACGGCGGTGCCATTTGACCTCTGTGTGAGCTTGATTCATTGGAAAGGCACAATGAAAACATATGCTGAGGTCCATTGTTGTGTTTGTTCCATCTTGTAAAGTTGAATTGACATCAGGCCCAGTCTTCTTCGTTTATTTCTTAGTTTTTCACATGTTGAAGACTACATGTAGCCAAGCAGAAAAACCACAGAGAAGGGAAAAAATTAAAAATTCTGTTCCATGATAGATCATCTAAATTCTGGTAAACTGTCATGATATAGTCAAATGAAGATTAATCCCCTTACAATATTACTGTTTTTTTAACCTCTAGTTTTTATAAAGCTCTGGTTAGGCTGTAGCTGGAGTATTGTACTCAGTTCTGGTTGCCTCATTTTTTGGAAGGAGGTGGAGAATTTGGAGTGGGCACAGAAGTTGTTTACTAGAAGCAGCTTAGATTTGAGGTCATGTGCAGTAAGGAGAGGTTGGACAAAATTGGAAGGTTTCCTTTGGAGTGGTGGAGGCTGAGAGGAGACCTGATAGAAAACAATAAAATTCTGAAAGGTATAGAAAGGGTAGGTAGCTGATATTTCCCCAGGGTCGAAATGCCTTCACGTCTTAATAAGCTGGTAAGGAAGGCGGGCTGGCGGGCTCTGTCGTGGGCACAGATCTGGAGAGTATGACATCGGTAGCAGAGCGAAGGGCGCTGAGTAGGCTGCGGTCAATCATGGAAAACCCTGAACATCCTCTACATAGCACCATCCAGAGACAGAGAAGCAGCTTCAGCGGCAGGTTGCTATTGATGCAATGCTCCTCAGACAGGATGAAGAGATCATTACTCCCCAATGCCATTCGGCTTTACAATTCAACCGCCAGGGGTAAGATATGTTAAAGTGCCGGGGTTAGGACTGAGCTTAAGTTACCATTCAATGTATTTTAGTAAACTATTTAAGAACTTTTTAAAAGCTATTTATTAATGCTTTTTGAGAGGGTGATTTTAGATGCATATCATACTTATACTGAGTTAAGTATTGTATGTAATTAGTTTTGCTACAATAAGTGTATGGGACATTGGAAAAAATGTTGAATTTCCCCATGGGGATGAATAAAGTATCTATCTATCTATCTAAGAGGGCATACATTTAAGGTGAGAGGTACTAAGTTCAAAAGGAGATATTTACACAGAGTGGTTGGTGCTTGAGATACATTGCCAGGGATGGTGATGGAAGCAAATATGAAAGAGAAGTTTAAAAGCAATTCAGTGGATGCATGAATGTGTAGAGAATGGACGGATATGGGCACTATATAGGCAGGAGGGATTAGTTCACTTACGAGTTTAATTACCAGTTTAATTAGTTTGCTGCAACATGGTGGACTAAGGAGCTGCTCCTGTACTCTACTGTTTTATGTTCTACAGTCTAACATCAAAAACTGTTTGAAATTTGTCTGGGAGTTGGAGGCGAATGGGAACCTGAGTGCCAGGACACATAGTGGAGAGGTTGTGGGGAAAGCTATTTATACAAGATCAGAAACAAAAGTTTGGCCATGGTGGGAATAATGTTCTGAGCAGAATGCAGCGTGTATTGTAAGAAAGGTGGATGAGCTTAGGGCATGGATCAACATGTAGAATTGTGACATTGTAGTCATTAGTGAAACTTGGTTGCAGGAGGGCCAGGACTGGCAGCTCAATGTACCAGGGCTCTGTTGCTTTAGACATGATAGAGTGTGAGGGATTAAAGGAGGAAGGGTGTCAGGGAAATTGTCCCAGCAATGCTCAGTCAGGACAGACTGCAGTACTCGGCTAATGAGGGTTTATGGGTAGAAATGAAGAATAAAGAAGGTAGAACCGTGATAAAAAGATTATGTTATGGACCACTCAAAAGTCCGTGGGTTTCAGAGGAGCAATTTTGTAGAGAAATCGCAGACTGTTGCAAAAAACTTGAGGTTGTGATCGCAGATGATTTTACCTTTTCACATATTGACTGTAAAAAAGGCAGGATGTGAAATAGTTTGTCAAATGTGTTCATGAAAGTTTCCTTAATCAGCACACAGAAGTACCAACATAAGAAAGTGTGATGCTCCATCTCCTATTGGGGATTGAGACAGGGCAGGTGACAGAATTTGTGTGGGGAAACCCTTTGCATCTAGTGATAATAATGCCATTAGTTTCAAGGTAATTATGGAAAAGGATAGGTCTGGTTCTCAAGTTGAGATTCTAAATTGATCAAAGGCCAGTTTTGATGGTATCAGAGAGGATCTCGCAAGTGTGGATTGGGATAGGTTGTTTTCAGGCAAAGGTATACTTGGCAATGGGAGGCCTTCATAAGTGACATTTTGAGAGTACAGAGTTCAGAATAAAAGGCAAGCATTATAGGTTTAGGGAACTTTGGTTTTCCAGAGATATTGGGGCTATGGTTAAGAAAAACAAGGAAATGCATAGCAGATAAAGGCAGGCGGGAACAAATGAGGTACTTGAGTATAAGAAATGCAAGGGAACACTTAAGAAGGAAATCAGGAGGGCTAAGAGAAAGCATGAGGTTGGTCTGTGGAATACAAGAAAAAGGAGAACCTTAAAGGGTTCTACAGATATGTTAAGAACAAAAAGATAGCAAGGGACAAAATCAGTCTTCTGGAAGATCTGCGTGTGAAGCAGAAGAGATGGTGAAGATCTTAACTGTTTTTTATTTATGTTGAGGAAAAAAAGATTTGGTTTCAATTTAGAAAGCAAAGGGTTAACAGACAATGTTTGAAATAAGAGGTGTTTATTTTTCACAAATAACTCAATAGAAGTTGTCTTAAAATTAATTTAATTGACTGCACACCATTTAATTTCTCTGAGGATAATACAAACATAAGGATTATATAACAAATCACCATTACGAGAATTCTGAAATAAAACATGAAAAGACTCAGCAGGTTATGCTGCATCTGAGAAAACAGTTCAAATTGGAACATTAACTCTGTTTTGCTTTCTACAGCTACTGCCTGATCTGCTAAATATTTTCAGTATTTTTAAATTTTTATTCTAGGTTGTAAAACTATTTGATACTGTTTTGCATTCTGTTATATAATTTCAACGGCTATGCAATTCATTTTTATTATTTCTTTACATGACTTTCAGATTGATGGCAAGGTAGATGAATTTTTGAGAATTATTTTCTCAAATTCAAGAATATCAAATCGAAGGCTCAGAAACAAAATGCAGCAAATGAATAATTACTCACATAAGTTGTATTCTGTTTACAAGCTGTGGAGTTACGTAAAGCATATCTGCTATGTCTTGAAATTAGAAAGGATGTGATGAAATTGAATCCAGTGAACACACAAACTAATGACTTTGACCATTTATTCTAAATTATTTAATAACCCACCCAGTATAAACCAAGCACAGGATTGTAGAAGGATGATTAGGCTACCAGATGTTAAATTTATAATCCTTATATGGGCGGCAAGCAATTGATAAAGATAAACAAAACTGCAATTATGTGGCAGCTTATTGTGTCTTCAAGACATATCAAACAATTCCACATTAAACAAATTGTTTTAAAAGAGTAGTTACTGCTTATTTTGTGAGAAGAAGTAGCAGCCACTTTGCCCAGAGTGAATTCACTAAATGACCAGCTGATTTGCTTTAATAATTGTGGGAGGAGTGCGGATTGTGAATGTAGAAAAACTCTCACTAGAATCTTGTGTGCATACTCAGTGTACAGATGATACCGGTGATGTCAGCTTTGATTATCGTTGGGAAGGTGTCAGTAATAGGAAGCCACTCAACCCAATTAGCCTGTGTGTTATCTCTCTGAAATAACTTTCCAGTTAATCCCACTCTAGAGGTCTTCTTTGACATATATATCTGGAGATTTTACCCTGTCAAGCCTGCATGCAAAATCACGTTGAATGTGACTGCTGAGTCCCAATTTCAGTGTTCTTTCATATAACACTTCCTCAACATAGCTGCTCAGTTCATATATGTGAGATTGATTTTTCACACATCTTATAGTTTCATTTGACAAAGATCCTAAACTCTTCCCCAACCAATCTAGACTTACCACCTAATCACAAACAAGAGGAAATCTGCAGCTGCTGGAAATCCAAGCAACACACACACAATGCTGGAGGAACTCAGCAGGCCAGGCAGCCTTTAAGAAAAAAAAGTTTTTCAGAATTACTTTTTTCCTTAAATGCTGCCTGTCCTGCTGAGTTCCTCCAGCATTTTGTGTCTGTTCCTATCCAATCATTTTCTCTTCTCTCCAGCCCCCCTACTTCCGTCGGTCAGAAGGTACAAATGCATGAGAAAAAAAAATCACAAGGCTCGGGGACAGCTTGTATTCCACTGTTATCAGACGCTTGAATGGCTCTCATGTTAAAATTAACTCTTGATCTCTCAATTTACCTTGCATTTGCCCTTGTACGTTGCCTACCGACACTACAGTTTCTCTGTGAATAAAACAGAGTATTCTGTGTTTTTTTTCATTTGTACTGCCTTGATGTACTTATGTACAGGATGATCTGTCTGAATGGAATGTAGACAACGTTTTTCACTATATCTTAGTACTTGCGACCATGATAAACTCATCACCATTTAAACCCTTTCATAATTTTGAGCATTTTCTGATTTTTATTACTTTCTTAAGACATAGAAGGAAACCATTGAGTCTGTTGAGACTATGCATCAATTCCATTCCCCCATTTATTTCCCTGTAACATATTCTCTTTCCTATTCCCCACCAATTCCACAAGGAAAACCATTTGCCTGTCCTCAACCTCAAAAGTTGACTCAGTTCCTCTCCCCATGGAACCTGCCTGACCAGCTGAGTGGTTCCTGCATTCTCATCTTTGTTTTGGATTTACAGCATCTGCAGTTTTCTTCTCTAGTTATCATACGAACAGACTGCTTTCATGAACAACACCCAAAGAATGCAGCACAATGATAGACTATTTATATGGAATTTGTTTGTCATATCCTTGGTGTGCTCGAAGATTTATTTTTCAGTCCTTAGACAGACAGATAGACATACTTTATTGATCCTGAGGGTAATTGGGTTTTGTTACAGCCACACCAACCAAGAATAGTGAAGAAATATAGCAATATAAAACCATAAATAATTAAATAATAAGTTAATTATGCCAAGTGGAAATTAGTCCAGGACCAGCCTATTGGCTCAGAGTGTCTGACACTCCGAGGGAGGAGTTGTAAAGTTTGATGGCCGCAGGTAGGAATGACTTCCTATGACACTCAGGGTTACATCTCGGTGGAATGAATCTCTGGCTGAATGTACTCCTGTGCCTAACCAGTACATTATGGAGTGGATGGGAGTCATTGTCCAAGATGGCATGCAACTTGGACAGCATCCTCTTTTCAGACACCACCGTCAGAGAGTCCAGTTCCACTCCCAAAACATCACTGGCCTTACGAATAAGTTTGTTGATTCTGTTGGTGTCTGCTACCCTCAGCCTGCTGCCCCAGCACACAACAGCAAACATGATAGCACTGGCCACCACAGCCTCATAGAACATCCTCAGCATTGTCCGGCAGATGTTAAAGGACCTCAGTCTCCTCAGGAAATAGAGACGGCTCTGACCCTTCTTATAGACAGCCTCAGTGTTCTTTGACCAGTCCAGTTTATTGTCCATTCGTATCCCCAGGTATTTGTAATCCTCCACTATGTCCACACTGACCCCTTGGATGGAAACAGGGGTCACTGGTGCCTTAGCCCTCCTCAGCTCCACCACCAGCTCCTTAGTCTTTTTCACATTAAGCTGCAGATGATTCTGCTTGCACCATGTGACAAAGTTTCCCACCGTTGCCCTGTACTCAGCCTCATTTCCCTTGCTGATGCATCCAACTATGGCAGAGTCATCAGAAAACTTCTGAAGATAGCAAGACTCTGTGTTGTAGCTGAAGTCCGAGGTGTAGATGGTGGAGAGAAAGGGAAACAGGACAGTCCCCTGTGGAGCTCCAGTGCTGCTGACCACTCTGTCTGACACAGTGTTGCAAGACCTATGACATGGATCCCCTGTTATGCACATGCATATTGAGTTATTGACAAGGTCGCATGTTTCACCATGATTATGAAGAGGGAATTCAGGGAGTTGGGTAAGGACCTGAAAAGCAGGACCTCCAGGATAGTAATCTCAGGATTGCTGCCTGTGCCACATGCTAATGAGTGCAAGAACAGCATGATCAGGCATATTAATGCATGGCTGAGAGACTGATGTAGGGGGCAAGGCTTCGGGTTCCTGGATCATTGGGGCCTCTTCTGGGGGAGGTACGACCTGTACAAAAGGACGGGTTACACCTGAACCCAAAGGGGTCCAATATCTTATCAGGCAGGTTTAATAGAGCTGTTCAGAAAGGTTTAAACTAATTTGGCAGGGGGATGGGAACCAGAGTGATAGGGTTGAGGGAGGAGAAAACAGAAATAAATCAAAGATAGCGTGCAATAGAGATGATAGAAAGGACAGGCAGGAGATGAGGCATAATCACAGCCAGTGGGATGAGTTACAGGGCAATAGAGGCATGGTGCAGTTAAAACAGAAAGCAACAAATTCTGGACTGAAAATGTAATATTTGAATGCACGCAGCATAAGAAATTAAATGGACGATCTTGACATTCAGCTACAGATTGGTAAGTATAACGTTATGGACATCTCTGAAACTTGGCTAAAGGATGGCTGCTATTGGGAGCTGAATATCCAAGGATATACTGTGTATCAGAAAGATAGGTTAGTAGGCAGAGTGGGTAGTGTGGCCCTGTGAGTAAGAAATAATATTAAATCATTAGAATGGGATGACATAGGATTGGAAAGTGTAGAGTCTCTGTGCGTTGAGTTAAGAAATGGCAAGGTAAAAGGACCCGAATGGCAGTTGTATACAGACCTCCAAACAGCAGCTGGGATGTGGATTACAAATTACAACAAGAGATAGAAAGGGCGTGTCAGAAGGGCAATGTCATGATAATCATTGGGAATTTTAACATGAAAGTCGATTGGGAAAACCAGGCCAGTACTGGACCTCAAGAGAGAGAATTTGTAGAATGCCCAAGGGATGACTTTTTAAAACAGGTTGTTGTTGAGCTCACTATGGGATCAAATGTGCTGGATTGAGTGTTGTGCAATGATTTGGAGTTGATAAGAGAGCTTAAGGTTACGGAACCCTTAGGGAACAGAGATCACAATATGATCGAGTTCAATTTGAAATTTGAGAAGGAGAAACTAAATTCCAATTTCTTAGTATTTCAGTGGAATAAAGGAAATTACAATGGCATGAGAGGGGAACTGGCCGAAGTTGACTGGAAAGAGACACTAGCAAGAAGGACAGCAGAGCAGCAATGGCAGGAGTTTCTGCAAAAAATGATGGAAGTGCAAAACAGATATATTCCAAATAAGAAGAAATTTTTGAATGGAAGGACACTACCATGGCTGACAAGTGAAGTCAGAGCCAAAGTAAAAGCAAAAATGAGGGCATAAGAGGAAGCCAAAGCCAGTGGGACGATAGAAAATTGGGAAGCTTATAAAAACTTGCAGAAGGAAACTAAGAAGGTCATTAGAAAGGAAAAGATGAATTATGAAAGGAAGCTGGCAACTGATATCAAAGAAGATACTAAAAGCTTTTTTAAGTATATAAATGATAAAAGAGAGTTGAGGGTAGATATAGGACCAATAGAAAATGATGCTGAAGATATTGTAATGAGAGATGCAGAGATGGCAGAGGAACTGAAAGCGTATTTTGCATCGGTCTTCACAGCGGAAGACATTTGCAGTATACCGGACATTCAAGAGTGTTAGGGAAGTGAAGTTTGTGTAGTGAAATTTATGACCGAGAAAATTACACTCAGGAAGCTTAATGGTCTGAGGGTGGATAAATCTCCTGGACCAGATGGAATGCACCCTCAGGTTCTGAAGGAAGTAGCTGGAGAGATTGCGGCGGCATTGACGATGATCTTTCAAGAATTGATAGATTCTGGCACTGTACCAAATGACTAGAAGATTCAAATGTTATTGTGCTATTTAAAAAGGGTGGAAGGCAGCAGAAAGGAAACTATAGATGTGTTAGCTTGACATCAGTGGTTGGGAAGTTGTTGGAATCAATTGTTAGGGATGAGATTACAGAGAACTTGGAGGCACATGTCAAGATAGGCCAAAGCCAGCATGGTATCCTGAAAGGAAAATCCTGCCTGACTAAACTACTAAGGAAACTACAAGCAGGGTAGACAAAGGGGATGCAGTGGCTGTGGGGTACTTGGATTTTCAGAAGGCCTTTGACAAGGAGCTGCACATGAGTCTATTTAGCAATGTATGAGCCCATGGAATTACAGAGCATGGGTGAAGCATTGACTGGTCGGCAGAAAACAGAGAGTGGGAATAAAATGATCCTATTCTGGTTGGCTGCCGTTTACCAGTGGAGTTCCACAGGGGTCTGTATTGGGACCGCTGCTTTTTATGATATATGTCAATAATTTGGACTATGGGATTAATGGGGAATAAACTTTTGATTTCCACACTCAGTCCATATTTCTGAGAATTATGCTTTTAACTATTCATTAGAAATATTATAGATGAAAGGCATAGTGAGCAGCTTGTGGAGTTGCTGCCTTGCTGTGACCTGTGGCCCAGATTTGAACCCGAGACCTGGTGCTGTCCATGTCTGCATGCTCTTCCTGTGACCATATAGTCTTCCACTTGGTATTTTGGTTTCCTTCATCATCCCAAAGACATGCAGGTTGGCAAATTAATGTTTTAAAATTTGGAAAATGGGAAGATGGAGGTGGAGAATGAGATGGTAATTAGAAATGGAGTCAATCGAGGTTGCTGATTTTGTCAGATACATTGCAAGTCACCTTTCCAATTAAACATTAAAATGTATTTTCCAGATTTCCCTTGGCACTCCAGCCTTTTCATTTAAATGACTCATGGGATTAATTTCACTTTCAATTCACAACTCTTAGTCACTGGAGGTTATAAATGATGATTTAAATCTTTTTGAAATTTGGCACTATAGCAGTCTGAGCAAATATAAATATAGGAATGTCACATTCCTTTTCAAGGATCAACTTTATTTGCTGTATATATTTACATGTTTTAGGAATTTGCTATGGTGTGTTGGTGTGAAATGCAACAAAAATTCAACATTATTATAAAGAATAAAGTATTTTATAAAAAATAGACTTAGAGGTTAAATTATGTATATGGAATAAAATGTGCATAAATGTATAAATACCAAAATATGTTTAAAATGTAACTAGGATTATATAAAGTGGTTTAGTATGTTTACAGTGCAATACAATGATGGAGGTAATAGATAGAGGATGTGGGAGGGGCTAACTAGAATGGTTGATCAGATTAACTGAGTGGGGGGAAGAAACTTTTAAGATGGTGTGAATTTATCTTTTTGTTTTCATAGCCCTATATTGTTTTCAAGGTGAGAGCTTTTGGAAAAACATGCACTCAGAGGATATGGGAGGGTCTCTTGCTCATATCTAACTCCACTGGAGCCTACCTTCAACCCACTGTCCATGCTGACCACCAAACACTCATTTACACAAATTCTATTCCAAGTCCACATATTCGGCCCCTATTCCCAGCAACTTCTCTCAGATTCTACTATTCACAGTTAGGGAAATTTATAGTGGCTATTTAATTCGCCGGACTGCAAGTCTTTGGGATGAGGGAAGAAATGGAGCATTTGGGAAAAACGTTCATGGTCACAGGAAGAACACTGAACTCAACACACAATGCAGAGGTCAGGATTGAACAATGTGATGTGTGAATCCACACATCCACACATAGAGATGGCTGGCTGTGTAGTTTGTGAGGAAGTGCCCCCTTTCCATCACAAGGCTTCTGTGGGCTCCTGATCATGACCTTGAGGTTTTGGATATCATCTCACATGGTCCTTTTCAGTTTGAGCTGAGATAGGCCAGAGATTGCCACAGTTACTAGGATATTCCATTTCTTCAAGGAGACCCTGAGAACATTCAGAAATTTTGCTCTGTTTACTCCTTAATTAAAAGAGCTCAGAATATATGATCTATTGCAGACATTCCCAAATGCCCATGCAAGCATAATGTAACTGTTGAGTTCATTACACAGGTTGTATAGATTATATTATGTATGTTTTGTGGTGTATTAATGTTGTCCAACTGTTTAACTTGATCAAGCTCATTGCCGTAGCTCAGCTTTTGAAATAATATTCTATTATCGATCTGTACCTTTCAGTTTTGAGTCACTTGGCTTGGTCGTAGCTAAACAAATAGATATGATTAGTTCACCAGATTAACAATAAGAAAATTATTTCTGCAAGTTTATTGAAAAAAATGTCCATGATTTTTGGAACACTTTATTCCCACTATATGTGATCGACTAGGGAACAACAAACCACAGGTTTTAATTAGTATTGCTATAAATTAATAATTAGTTGAGGGATGTTTCATTTCTGCCTTTTAGTGGAAATCAATAACATTGACACAGAAAATATGAGTTGCATCTGTCTGACATGTACATTTTATAACATAACTTACATTTATGCAGTTAACTGCACATAGTCTTTGAACGTAAAGTAAATGATTGCCTTGAGTTGAATGGAGCATAGATCTACTGGACTGATTATAAGATAAATGTGCTGTATACACAAGTTGCAGATGATGGAAGTCATGAACAGCACACACAAGATGCTGGAGGAACTCAACAAGTCAGGCAGCATCTACAGAGGGTAATAAACAGTTGACTTTTCGGGCTAAGATCTTTTATCAGGTTCTGATGAAGGGACTATAGCATCATACAGACATAGAGTTATACAGCACAGAAATGGGCTTTTCATCCTACTAAATCCATGCAATCTTCTTGCCCATCTATACTAATAATATTTGCCCACATAAGGGATGTTTCCTTCTATGCCTTGCTTATTTAAATAAGTACCTAAATGATTTCTTGACATAATGATTGCATCTGATTTCACCATATCCTCTGGAATAATGTTGTAGATATCAATCACTTTCTATACAAGAAATTTACCCCTCAGTTCTCCTTTAAAACTCCTTCGCCTTACCTAAAAATAATGCCCTCTTATTTTTGTTGCCCCAACCATGGCAAAATGAATTTACTTAGTTATCCTTTCTCTTCCTCTCATAATTTTATACAGTACAGTGCAAATGTCTTAGGCACGCTCACTATATATACCGTAGATGCCGGATTATAAGCCGCTACTTTTTTCCCACGCTTTGAACAGCTTTGAACACTGCGGCCTTTACTACGGTGCGGCTAATGCATGATTTTTTTTCATGCCGCCAAAAACATTTTGCCTCGTAACAGTAGACCAATAAAATTGATGAGTAGTTCACAGAGGTCCAATGAAATTGTACGATAAATCAAGCGCACTTTCACAATTAAATTATTGTAAATCAGTCATTTGTACTCACCCTCATCAACATGGAAAACACTCAAAGAAAAGCATTGTGCTGCCTTTATGGCAGTTATTTAGTTTATAATATTTTCGCTTAGTAATTCATTTGTTAGTATTTTCTAGTTAAAGTTAGAAGTGTTTTAAGTATATTTGTTTTCTGTACTACATCCCGGGATGCTATGACGTCACACCCGGTTTCGCCGCGTCTTGTGGAAAATTACCGGTTTGCGATAAACGGAAAGGAGGGGGGGAGCACATTAGACCCGAGCGAAAACGCTGCTTTTAAGTTAAAGGCGATCAATAACTTTTCCTGGTAGGCTGCAGTATATATTTTTTTACCAGTCGTTAGGAGATATTGGAATGTTGTTCGTGCACTGTTCAGTAAAAAAGTATACGCAACGTAATTTGTGTGTTACCGATACGTATGTATATTTAAAAGTAGCCGTGTTACAGGCACGGTTCGAAAAAAAGCATTTGCAATATGTATTTGTTTATGTTACCATACGGATTTAATTAAAAGTTAAAAAATCCTCATGTGTAATATCTTTCTGTGTAAATATCTCATATTACAACGTGAGACACCTGCGGCTTAAAATCCGGTGCGGCTTGTACAAGTACAAAATTGATTTTCTTTCTAAAATTAGAGCCTGCGGCTTTTAATCAGGTGCGCTCTGTAGTACGGAATCTACGGTATATATATATATATATATATATATATATATAATATATATACAAGTGCCCATGAGTTTTGAACGGTACTGTATATTTTGGCAGATCATCCCTACTTAAACTCTCCCCATAACCAAAGTCCTCCAAACCAGGCCATACCAGTGGTGAATCTCCTCTGCAAACACTCCAGTATCACATTTTTCCTGTAGTTTGGTGACCAGAATTGCAAACAATACTCTCAAAGTTTACTGAAAGGTAAGTTTTGCTTGCCAAACCTACTGCAATTCTTTGAGGACATTACAAGCAGAATAGACAAAGGAGATGTAGTAGATGTGGTGAACTTGGATTTTCAGAAGGCCTTCGACAAGGTGCCGCACATGAGGCTGCTTAGCAAGATAAGAGCCCATGGAATTACAGGGAAGTTACTAGTGTGGGTGGAGCAATGGCTGGGCGGCAGAAGACAGATAGTGGGGAAAAAAGGGATCCTATTCTGGCTGGCTGCCAGGTACCAGTGGAATTCCACAGGGGTCAGTGTTGGGACCACTGCTTTTTATGATGTACAGTGGTATGCAAAAGTTTGGGCACCCCTGGTCAAAATTTCTGTTACTGTGAATGGTTAAGTGAGTAGAAGATGAACTGATCTCCAAACGTTATGAAGCTAAAGATGAAACATTCTTTTCAACATCTTAAGCAAGATTAGTGTATTATTTTTGTCTTGTACAATTTTAAAGTGGAAATAAAAGGAAAGGAGCACCATGCAAAAGTTTGGGCACCCCAAGAGATTTGAGCTCTCAGATAACTTTTACCAAGATCTCAGACCTTAATTAGCTTGTTAGAGCTATGGCTTGCTCATGGTCATCATTAGGAAAGGCCAGGTGATGCAAATTTCAAAGCTTTATAAATACCTTGACTCCTCAAACCTTGTCTCAACAATCAGCAGCCATGGGCTTCTCTAAGCAGCTGCCTAGCACTCTGAAAATGAAAATAAATGATGCCCAAAAGGCAGGAAAAGGCTATAAGAAGATAGCAAAGCTTTTTCAGGTAGCTGTTCCCTCAGTTCATAATGTAATTAAGAAATGGCAGTTAACAGGAACGGTGGAGGTCATGTTGAGGTCTGGAAGACCAAGAAACCTTTCCGAGAGAACTGCTCGTAGGATTGCTAGAAAGGCAAATCAAAACCCCCATTTGACTGCAAAAGACCTTCAGGAAGATTTAGCAGACTCAGGAGTGGTGGTGCACTGTTCTATTGTGCAGCGACACCTGCACAAATATGACCTTCATGGAAGAGTCATCAGAAGAAAACCTCACCACAAAATTCAGCGTCAGAAGTTTGCAAAGGAACATCTAAACAAGCCTGATGCATTTTGGGAACAAGTCCTGTGGACTGATGAAGTTAAAATAGAACTTTTTGGCCCCAATGAGCAAAGGTATGTTTGGAGAAGAAAGGGTGCAGAATTTGATGAAAAGAACACCTCTCCAACTGTTAAGCACGGGGATGGATCGATCATGTTTTGGGCTTGTGTCGCAGCCGGTGGCACAGGGAACATTTCACTGGTAGAGAGAAGAATGAATTCAATTAAACACCAGCCAATTCTGGAAGCAAACATCACACTGTCTGTAAAAAAAGCTGAGGATGAAAAGAGGATGGCCTCTACAACAGGATAATAATCCTAAACACCTCAAAATCCACAATGGACTACCTCAAGAGGTGCAAGCTGAAAGGTTTGCCATGGCCCTCACAGTCCCCCAACCTAAACATCATCGAAAATCTGTGGATAGACCTCAAAAGAGCAGTGCATGCAAGACGGCCCAAGAATCTCACAGAACCAGAAGCCTAGAACTTTGCAAGGAAGAATGGGTGAAAGTCCCCCAAACAAGATTTGAAAGACTCTTAGCTGGCTACTGAAAGCGTTTACGAGCTATGATACTTGCCAAAGGGGGTGTTACTAAGTACTGACCATGCAGGGTTGCCAAACTTTTGCTTTGGGCCCTTTTCCTTTTTTGTTATTTTGAAACTGTAAAAGATGGAAATAAAAAAAGTAATCTTGTTTAAAATATTAAAGAAATGTGTTATCTTTAATTTTATGCCTTTTGGAAATCAGGTCATCTTTTACTCGCTTAGCTATTCAGAGTAACAGAAATTTTGTCCAGGGGTGCCCAAACATTTGCATGCCACTGTATGATTTGGACTACGGTATTAATGGATTTGTGGCTAAATTTGCTGATGATACAAAGATAGGTGGAGGAGCAGGTAGTGTTGAGGAAATAGAGAGCCTGCAGCGAGACTTAGATCATTTAGGAGGAATGGGCAAAGAAGTGGCAAATGAAATACAATGTTGGAAAGTGTATGGTCATGTACTTTGGTGAAAGAAATATATAGGCAGACTATTATTTAGATGGGGAGAGAGTTCAAAACACAGAGATGCAAAGGCACTTGGGAGTCCTTGTGTAAGATACCTTTAAGGTTAACCTCCAGGTTGACTCGGTTGTGAAGAAGGCAAATGCAATGTTTGCATTCATTTCTAGAGGTATAGAATATAAGAGCAGAGATGTGATGTTGAGGCTCTATAAGGCACTCGTGAGACCACACTTGGAGTATTGTGTGCAGTTTTGGGCTCCTTATTTTAGTAAGGATATGCTGACATTGGAGAGGGTTCAGAGAAGATTCACAAGAATGATTCCAGGAATGAAAGGGTTACCTTGTGAGGAAGGTCTGGCAGCTCTTGGGCTGTATTCCCTGGAGTTCAGGAGAATGAGAGGGGATCTCATAGAAACATTCCAAATGTTAAAAGGCCTGAGCAGATTAGATATGGCAAAGTTACTTCTCATGGTAGGGGATTCTAGGACAAGAGGGCACAAAATCAGGATTGAAGAATGTCCTTTCAGAACTGATCTGTGGAATTTGTTGCCACGAGCAGCTGTGGAGGCCAAGTCATTGAGTGTATTTAAGGCAGAGATTGATAGGTTCTTGATTAGCCAGGGCATCAAAAGGCATGGGGTAAAAGCAGGGGAGTGGGGATGCCTAGAAGAATTGGATCAGCCTATGACTGAATGGTGGAGCAGACTTGATGGGCCGAATGTCCTACTTCTGCTCCTATATCGTATTGTACGGTCTTAAGTTTGTCCCAACCAGTGCTGTGTAAAGTTGCAACATAAAATGTCCCAACTATATACTATGCCCCATCCTATTGAAGCAAGAATGCCACTTCTTTCTTCACCACTCTAATAAACTGTGTTATTACTTCCAGGGAGCTATGGATTAGAACCCTGAGTTCTCTCTATTCATCAATAATCTTTAGTGCTATACTATTTACTGTGTATGTCCTACCAATATTTGGCTGTCTGAAATGCATGACCTTGTAACTGTCAGGATTAAATTCCATCTGTCAATACTCTATAACTTTATATCAGACCTATATCCTTCTGTAGCTTTAGATAATCTTCTTGCTATCACCATTGACAGCTTTCATGTCATCCACAACTTCTAGACATGCCTTATACATTCACATCCAAGATATTGATTTACACAGAAACAAAGAAGGTCCCAGCACCAATCCCTGGAGTACACCACAAGTCACAAACTTCTTCTCAGGAAAACATCCTTCTAACACCACCCTCTGTTCCCATCACCAAGGCAATTTTGGAACCAATTAGACAGCTCACCTTGGATCCCATGTACCTTCACCTTCTGGACCACTTTGCCATTGTTTGAGGAGATGAAGACTCCTGTGTCCCATGTCCAAGGAAGAGAAATTGAGTGAAATTGTTTTGCACTCCCTGTAGGTTAGCAGTATGAGAACCGGGTCATTGAAGCATGTGCAGTTCAGTGAGGTCCAACTAAGTAACTTTACTCTTGCTGGTGATTCCAGAATTGGTGTAACAATCTCTGGATAAGGGAATGGCCAGTTAGACTGAAATAAGGAGCAAAACACAAGAGACTGCACATGCTGGAATCTGTAGCATCAAACAATCTGCTGGAAGAACTCAATGGGTCGAGCAGTATCTGTAAGAGGAAAAGAATTGTCAACATTTTGATTTGAAACTCTGCATCAGGGCTCAGATAGAGTGATCTCTTTATGCAGATGTTTCTTATTCTCATTCCTTGTCTTTCACAGAAGGACAATGGGTGCTCAGTCATTGGGTAATTCAAGGTTCAAACCCTCAAAATTCCCTCACTAGATCCCTTCCACCAGCTGGTTCCATCTGCAGTTCACCACTCCCTCAGATATTCCCATTGTCACCTTCTGTACTTATCAATTTACAGCGCAGTTTACACCCACTGCTATCAACTTCCAGCAGCTGTCTCCAGCTTTACCGTCCAACTCTCCCTCACTTGTCTCTATCTGCCTTTTGGCCAGGTTGACAAGGGGAAGGGGTGAAAGAGATAGTTTTCTCCGCTTTCACCTGTCACCACACGCATTTCTGTCCAAACTCCACCGCTCTCCCTTGTTAACCTGCCCCCATCATCCTCTACCCTTTCTCTTCCACTAATCACTTACTAACCCTTGTCCCACCACTCCCCTTCTCCCCTTTATATGGGTATCTTCCCTGGCCACTCTTAGTCCTGATGAAGGATCTTGACTCACAAAGGCGACACTTCTCTTCACCCCCTCCCACAAATCCTACTTAACCCAACAAGTTCCTTCCACCTTCTGTTGTTTGCTTCAGATTCTCGCACCTGCAGTCTCTTGTATCTCCTGGGATCCATCCGACCCACTATGATTCAATTGTATTGCATGGTAGCTTGGAAGTCCACGTTGCCAACCTCTAATCCATATCCTATGGCATATAAAGTCAGGGTCCTTATTTTGGACAAAGACTGACAAATAAGCTGATGCTTGCTCAGAGTGGTAGGTTTTAAAGTGCGCCTTAGAATGTGGAGAGACTTACGGAAACACAGTCATTCACAGATGGTACAACCAACAACTGAGGAACCGAGTCCCTCAACAGCTAAGAAACTGAGTGAAATGACTACAGATTAGGAGGTGAATTATAAAGTTAACAAATCCTTGCATGAACTAACTTCAATCAGTACTGTGATAAGGAGTTTCAACTTTGGGTATCAGCTTCACAGCATGCAAGATAGAGAGGGTTAGTTACAGGATTCGAAGCAGCTTTAAGAAAGTTTATTTAATGGGAACAGCTAAATTAATCCCTGTGCGAGAAATGCATCAGAAGTGGTTCTGTTTATGAATTTTTTTCAGCAAGAGGCCAGAAATCAAGCACATTATAAATAGGAGTGGTTGTGGGCCATACAGATCTTTAAGCTTGCTTTGCCAACATCATGCAATTCAGTTTACTTATTAAGAATTACAAACCTGTTCAACCTTGCTTGATTTAATAGTTCCATTCTTTTGTGTCCTCCACTTTGTTAGATACATTTCTCATTTCCCCCTCCCAGCTATAACTGAGTAATTCTTGTCACATTGCTAACATTTGTATTCAAGGCTTATGCAACAGAAATAAAATGTAAATCTTGTCACTGTACAGAGTACTCCATTTAGATGGATTACCTATCAGTCAACTGCAGCTACAAAGGAAGAAGGATTTGCATTTATATAGCATCTTTCAGAGCTTTAAGATGCCCAAAGCAAACTTTGTAAACTGTTTCAATAGAGGTACCACATCAGTGATATCCGGTTATTTAATTTTAAAATGAGCTCTATTTATTTTTTGTTTGGCTTGCAAATTCAGGTATGGATTTTAAATATAAAACAGGGCATTATATTTAATAATGAACAGGTTAAAAATTTGGCACCACATACAAAATGCTGGTGGAGCGCAGCAGGCCAGGCAGCATCTATAGGAAGAAGTACAGTTGACGTTTCGGGTAGAGACCCTTCGTCAGGACTAATGCAAAAAAGAGATAGTAAGAAATTTTAAAGTGGGAGGGGAGATCCAAAATGATAGGAGAAGACAGGACGGGGGTGGGGGGGGAGCACCAGAGGAAGATGGAGAACAGGCAAGGAGTTATTGTGAGAGGGAAAGAGAGAGAAAAAAATGAAGAAAAAAATATATGGAATAATAAATAAATAAATAAATAAATAAAGATGGGGTAAGAAGGGGATGAGGGACATTAACAGAAGTTAGAGAAATCAATGTTCATGCCATCAGGTTGGAGGCTACCCAGCCGGTATATAAGGTGTTGTTCCTCCAACCTGAGTGTCTTCATCTTGACAGTAGAGGAGGCTATGGATCGACATATCAGAATGGGAATGGGACGTGGAATTAAAATGTGTGGCCACTGGGAGATCCTGCTTTCTCTGACAGACAGAGCATAGGTGTTCAGCGAAACGGTCTCAGTCTGTGTCGAGTCTCACCAATATATAAAAGGCCACACTGGGAGCGTTGGACACAGTATACCACACCAGCCGACTCACAGGTGGACTGTCGCCTCACCTAGAAGGACTCTCTGGGGCTCTGAATGATGGTAAGGGAGGAAGTGTAAGGGCAGGTGTAGCACTTGTTCCGCTTACAAGGATAAGTGCCAGGAGGGAGATCAGTAGGAAGGGATGGGGGGGGGGGGGTACGAATGGGCAAGGGCGCTGCATAGGGAGCGATCCCTGCAGAAAGGGGGGGGGAGGGAAAGATGTGTTTGGTGGTGGGATCTCATTGGAGACGGCGGAAGTTACGGAGAATTATATGATGGATACGGAGGCTGGTGGGGTGGTAGGTGAGGACAAGAGAAACCCTATCCCTAGTTGGGTGAAGGGAGGATGGGGTGAGAGCAGATGTGCGTGAAGTGGGAGAGATGCATTTGAGGGCAGAGTTGATGGTGCAGGAAGGGAAGCCCCTTTCTTTCTTTAAAAAAGGAAGACAGACATCTCCTTCGTCCTAGAATGAAAAGCCTCATTCTGACAGCAGATGTGGCAGAGACGGAGGAATTGAGAGAAGGGGATGGCATTTTTATAAGTAACAGGGTGGGAAGAGGAGTAGTCCAGGTAGCTGTGAGAGTCTGTGGGCTTATAGTAGATATCAGTAGATAAGCTGTCTCCAGAGATAGAGACAGAGAGATCAAGGAAGGGGAGGGAGGTGTTAGAAATGAACCAGGTAAATTTGAGGGCAGGGTGGAAGTTGGAGGCAAAGA
Organism: Hemitrygon akajei; assembly: GCF_048418815.1. Taxonomy (NCBI): domain Eukaryota; kingdom Metazoa; phylum Chordata; class Chondrichthyes; order Myliobatiformes; family Dasyatidae; genus Hemitrygon; species Hemitrygon akajei. Next base: position 44,452,724 of record NC_133127.1, on the reverse strand, counting down.
TGATGAAGTCAATAAGTTTGGCATGGGTGCAGGAAGCAGTGCCAATGCAGTCGTCAATGTAGCAAAGGAAAAGTGGGGGACGGATACCTGTATAGGCTTGGAACATGGACTGTTCCACATAGCCAACAAAAAGGCAGGCATAGCTGGGAGCCATGTGGGTGCCCATGGCTACATCTTTAGGTTGAAGGAAGTGGGAGGAGCCAAAGGAGAAATTATTAAGAGTAAGGACCAATTCCGCTAGACGGAGGTGAGTGATGGTAGAGGGGAACTGGTTGGGTCTGGAATCCAAAAAGAAGTGGAGAGCTTTGAGAGCTTCCTGGTGGGGGATGGAGGTATATAGGGACTGGACATCCATGGTGAAAATAAGACGATGGGGGCCAGGGAACTTAAAATCATTGCAAAAACTCCAGGGCATGAGAAGTGTCACGAATTTTGATTTTAATCTTTCTAGAAATTGCCTGCCTATTATTTATTTTGCTGTTTTAGTTGCTTTTATTTTATGTTTTATAAACTGAGTGTGATATATGTATTGGAGGTGCACTCTGATCTGGATGAATGTTTTTTTTTGGATGTTCATATGTACAGTCACATGACAATAAACTTGAACTTTTGCTTTTTAAAACAAAAATCCAGCTGATCTATATCTCTGATGGAAAAATAAATGCATTAAAAGCAGCAGTTTCTTTTTTGAAGAATGTGGCGTTCCCCAGCAGTCTGATTCCTATTAACTATTCTGATTTTAGCTGAGAAGATTTCTCTACCTCCTGAAATCTCTCGGGCATAATTAAGCCACTTAGTCCATTCCATTTCTACCACAATCTGTTTCAGTTAACATGTAGAATCTAACGCTGTGTGCTTTGAGTCTAAATGTTTTGTATAAAAGCCCAGAGCGATATTTTTTTCCTTTTCCTTTCTCTATAGTGTATTATTTTGTTTAAAATTGTCAGAAACCTTCAAGCTTGGCTGTTTAGCAAGCTGCCTACGAGGGAAGCTAATGCGGGTTGTAAAAATTAATATTTCGCCTTTGCCTTTTTTCTCTTATAAATGTGGAGCTCAACAAATTAAAATCAATCTAAGTAAGTAAATACAGCATATTGTTCCTGGGTATACTATCATGCCTCCAATAAATTCCAAACTGAATCGATTCATTTCTAGTGATCTCCTAGTAGTTTCACTCATATCCTGAATTAAGACTGAACCAATAATATCAACCCAGGGCAATGATTACCATGTAAAACAGTGTTTATTCTCAATTGAAACATCAATGAATTGGTATAAATGGCCTATTTATCAATATCTAAGGTTATTGTTTCAAGAAACAGCGGGTCTGCTGATTGTACTTCGTTAGACGTATTGGCCTTATCAGTCGCTGGCAATTTAGTAAACTCAAGCTTCATGTGGTGCTGATTTGAGAAGTACTGAAGAGTTTGTTGGGAGCTGGGAAAAGAGGGATCCTGCATTTACAACGTCAGAATACCTCTGACTGCTCCATGGGTAATGACATAATGTGTAATTATGGACTTTAGAGTTTTTATTGACAGATATGTTTTTGATAAACTGAATATAAATAGAGAGAGATTTGGTAAATTAGTTTATTGTTGTCACGTACTGAGGTAAGGTGAAGAGCTTTGTACATATCATCATACATATGTACATATATGATATGCTTACATATCATATGTAAACATTTCAATGCAATAGTATGTTGAGGTAGTACGAAGAACAACAAAAACCGAATGCAGAAGAAAGTGTTATAGTAATGAAGAAAATGCAGTGCAGGGAAACAGCAAGGTGTAAAGCCAGAATGTGATAGATCAAGGGTCTATATTAGCAAAACAGTGTTCAGTATTCTTGTAGCAGTGGGATAGAAGCTGTCCTTGAGCCTGGTAGTATGTGCTTTCAAGCTTTTATATTATTTTTGCCAGATGGAAAGAGAAAATCTGAGGTGGGAGGGGTCTTTGATTAAGTTAGCTGTTTTACCAAGGCAATGAGAAATGTAAACAGAGTCTGGAGAGGAGGCTGGTGGTTTTCACAAAGAGCTGCTCTACGTCCATAACACTCTACTGATTTTTGCACTCTTCAGAAACACAGTTGCCACGTCAAGCTGTGATGCATCCAGACAGGATGCTTCCTATGGTGCATCTATAAATATTGATGATGGTCAGAGGGAACATCCCAAATGTCTTAATGGTTCTTAAATTACAACATAGATTGAACTTCAAATTATGCATCTTAACAGATCACTTGGGATATTGCAGAGGTTTATGAAAGGCTCCATTTAAATGCAAGAATTCAATTTCTTATGTCTCTCTTTTTAATTACATGTAATGTGCAATTTATGCTAAAGACATAGATTCTCCAGCCTATTGTAGTGATCAGGAATAGAGTATGAGAGTGTCAGATGTTATTTTTTAAAAGGATTGAATTTGTGTGCAAATAATAGTTTGATGTAACTATTTAGAACATCAACAGGATGATTCCATTTGACTTCATGAAACAGGTATTCCTTTCACTTTTTAATGTTCAATAACAATATTGCTTATAGTTAAATAATATGCTGTGCAAGCTTAGCCCTAAAAGCAAGGTGCTCAGTGAATTTGTAGATGGTATTAGCACCCCAATGTCCTAAATGCCCCTTTAATGATGTGTTTGGTTTACTCACCTCTTAGAAAAGTTGTGGTTTTCAGGGACAACAGAGTTTACTTTTACATAGCTATAGTTTGGTTAATGTCAACATGCCTTACATTTTACAGAAATGGAATTTGAATCATAATATCTTTAGAGCTGTGGCAAGCTAAGGACTTAATCTGCACTCATCAAGATCCCACAAACCAGAATACAGGGACTATCAGCTCATTACGTAGTTTCAGTAATGCTAATTGTGGGACAACTGATACCACTGAGGCTAACAGCCTGCAACCACCCTCTGCCATACACCCCCACCAACTCTTTAAATAAAATAATATCAAGGCATTCTTTATACCCATCTGAGAATGCAGAGTGTCAATCTAACATTTCAATCCAAAAGCTGGCAACTCCCCCTACAGAGGAATGCATCCTCAGTTCTGCAGCAAAGCATTGGCTTAGATCTTGCTGTGTTCGTTTCTCTGGAATGGAATGTGAACTTTCTGAGTCAGCATGGCTTTGAGATTACAACCTAGATCTGGATTTCAGTGTCGTTTGAAGTGAGCACTCCATTTTCAGTGGTGTCGTCATGAGGATATAATGCTAAACTAGACTTCCAAGAAAGTGTTGCATTTTCTTGGAAGTCCTGCCTGCTAAACCGGTGAATCTATTAAAAGAAGAACAGTATCTTGGTCAGCATTGTTCCCTTCACCAGCAAGGACATGAGCTGGCTGTTTACCGTGATTTTTTTATTTGAAAAAAATAATTCTCAAGTCTATCTGCTTAAAAATAATGACTGAACTTCAGAAAAGTAAAATTGGTGATGAAGTACTGAGACTGTGAATAGAACCGCCTAAGTGGCTGTTAAAAATATTCAAGTTAATGGAAATTGTTATAAAATTATAGAATAACTTCAGAAAGCAGTTCAAGAAGCCTAAGAGTTGGCTTACAGAGTTATGAGAAACTATCCCTCCGACACCTAATTAATCTACCAGCTGCTGTGGACTTATAAATGGTGAAGAAGACAAGTATGATTATTAATTCTAAAATAAAGTGAGCCATTTGGGGAACTGTACATTTGTGAAATGCATCTCATTTGATTAAAATGCATTAAAGGTGCATTGATTATGTAAATTTATTAAGCTTTACATGGACATTAATTAGACTTTACATGAATCAAAAAAAAACTAAATGTTGATGGATGTAAAAAGAATGAATTAATTCTCTGCAGTGACAAGTGATAATCTATTGAGAATAATCACACTATCTCATAAATAGCAATAGCTGCATTTAAACAACTTCATGTCATTGTTAACTCAATGGAAGTGTTTAATTTCAATTGAACTGTGATGAGCTACAACCTGTCTAACCCCTAAACATTCATTCCCATCATTGCAGATGCACATTGGCTACACATTATGCGACCTCCAGACACTCACCCAGGCTACAATGACAGCATTATTTAAATTCACAACTTTTAAGTACCGATTCAGAGATTGACTACAGCAACAAGTCCAACAGGACTTGGGACAGATTTTTTTTTCTTTTGTTTAAAAATTCTTTTAAAGGTCCACTTGTTTTCACAACCTCCAGATCATTACTTGGGATTTCAGCGAACCAACAATTCTTGACTCTATTCATAGCAGGCAAACGGTAATAGCTGATGGAGTATATCTGCCTGGAGATTAGTGATCAGTGGTGTTGCCAGGGATCTGCTCTGTGATGTCGGCTCTTTTTATAATTTTTGTAAATGATTTGTATGGGGAAATTGAAGGGTGGGTTGATAAGTTTGCAGATGACAGAAAGATTGTTTGTGTTGTAAGAGACAGGATGCTGTTGCTTTGTTAGGGATTGTTCAGACTATACTTAGAGTATTGTGAGCAGTTTTATGTCCCTTATCTAAGGAAAGATGTGCTGGCACTGGAGAAGCTCCAGAGGAGGTTCACAAGAATGATTCTTGGAATAAAAGGGGTAATGAATGAGGAGTGTTTGATGGCTGTGGGCATGTACTCAATGGATTTTAGATGAAGGAGGGGGCTATGTCATTGAAACTGACTGAATATTGAAAGGTCTAAGCAGAGTGGATGTGGAGAGGGTGCTTCCTACAGTGAGTCTAGGATCAGAAGGTATAGCCTCAAAAGAGAGGGACATCCATTTAGAACATTGCCATGTATAGCTGCGGAGGCCAAGTCACTGCATATATTTAAAGCAGAGGTTGATAGCATCCTGATTAGTCAGGACATCAAAGTTTTGGGGAGCAGGCAGGAGAATGGAGTTGAGAGGGATAATAAATCAGCCATAATCGAATAACAGAGCAGACTCGATGTACTGAGTATCCCGATTTTGGTCCTGCATCTTATCATCTTATGGTTGTGGATAGTGTAGAGGGTTCTCGTATATTATAACTGGTCATTGTAGGATGCAGAGCTGGGCTCACAAGTGGCAGGTGGAGTTCAATATGGAAAAAATGTGAAGTGATATTCTTTAGAAGGCTGAACCTTAATGGTAGGATTCTTAGCAGTGTGGAGGAACAGAAGGGTCTTAGGGTCCGCATCTGTAGATTATTCAAAGTTGCTACACAAGTTGATAGGATAGTTAAGGTAGTATATGATTTATTGGCCTTCATGAGTCAGAAGATTTAGACCAAGAGCTGTGAAGTAATGTTGCAGCTCTGCACAACTGTGGTTTGACCACACTTGGAATATTTTGTCCAGTTCTGCGGTTGCCTCATTACAGGAAGAATATGAAAGATCTAGAGAGGGTGCAGAAGGGATTTACCAGGATGCTGCCTGGATTAGAGAGTATGTCTTATAAATTTCAGTGAGCAATGGCTTTTCTCTTTGGAGTGAAGGAGGTGACTTGAGAGAGGTGTATAAGATGAGAAGAGGCATTAATGAAGTGAATAGCTAGTGTCTTTTTACCCAGGGCAAAAATGGCTAATACAAGAGGGCATTATTTTAAGGTGATTGGAGTAAAGTTTAGAGGGGGATGTCAGAGGTTGTTGTTTTATATGGAGAGTGGTGGGTGAGTGAAATACACTGCCAGGGGTGGTGGCAGAAACAGATAATTTAGGGAACTCTTAGATAGATACATAGATGAATGAAAAATGAAGGAAAATGTGGGAGGGAAACAGTAGATTTTGGAGTTGGTTAATGGGCCAGCATAACATTGTGGACTGAAAGGTAGTACTGTGCTGTAATGTTCTATATTCATAGAATCATGAGCTCATGGAATCATACAGTACAAAAACTGGTCCTTTCTGGACGCCACCTCCATACCACTATACTAACTCCATTCACTGACATTAACCCCATATACCTCTCATTGCTGTTCAATTGTCTTTTAAACATTGTAATTATATTTGTCTCCACCACCTCTTTTGATATGTCATTCCAAATGTTCACCACCCTTTGTGTGAAAACTTTACCTTCTAACAACCTTTAAATTTCTTCCCTCTCATTTTAAACCTGTACCATTTAGTTAGAGACTGTCCTGCCATAGGATAGATTTTTACATCTATTTAATGTATGCTCCTCATAATGATATAAACCTCTATAGGCATTCTTCTTGTTCTACTAGAGATGTACTTAGGATATTAAAATTGCATTTTACCAGCTTTGCATGTGTTAAGAACAATAATGTTTCTGGCCTTTCATGTTTGAATTTGTTAGCAAAATGGATAAGCCATCTTTGATGTATTTAATTAAGTATTATTTGAGGAAATATTCCAAATGTGATCAAAGCCAACAACAAAAGTTGAACAAAGGGGAGACATAATTGACTGAATCTTCTGGGACTTCAGAAGACTGCTGAGTTAGTTATTGTGCCATTAATGAACCTAAAGTGCAAGGAAAAACATTAAATGCAGTGCTTTCAATGTGGACTACTTATTCTCGTCAATGTGATGCCTGTACAGCCTTGGCTGGCTTATTTGACACTGGCAAAACAATACACTGGAAGTGCTGTCAGCAACACATGTCGCTGCCCTGATCTGACAAAGCATATCACAACGGCTTGAATAAAAAATTTTGGTCATCATGTGAGCTGTTAGCAATCATAAAGTTAGCTGTTCAGGATTCCAGCAGGGCTGCTTCCATGCAAAATATAACCAGCTTGAGAGCCTTGAAATCAATGAGATTCACATTCAAGCAGTGGGGGGATGCAAACAACACCATTGTTATCCATACAATTAACAGAAATGTTGAATTCCAGATATTAATGTCCGCAAATAGAAGGGTTATGTTGCATTATAATGTATAAAGGGGGAAGAAACACTTATGACGTTAGTCTCTTAATACAGTACATTTGAAAATGCTTTAAGCTAATGCAGTTCATTAGGAGATCTTTAGTCTAAATGCCTTGGGATAAAGTCATGTTCAAAGTATGAATATATTCCCATTAAAGTTACTGACCTTTGTCAACTTTCAGTGATGCTGTTTTGTAAACTATAAAAATGCTTAAATATTTGTGTGTAATGCTTTGATTCATATGAAACTTTGTTCTATTTGAAACATTTTAAAATCATTAATTCATTGTATTGACAAATCGGATTTGACCTTACAGAAAAGCCAAATGACACACTCATCCACTTCAAGAATTCTGAATGTCCACATGGATTTTGAATTTCTTATGAAAATGGATATTTAGACTAGAAGTCTTCTCGGGTGCTTTTAATGTATTGAAACCATTTGAATGTAGTAAATTAGTGCAAAGTACCAAAAAAAACAAAGATTAAAAAATATGCATTCTTTTGTATTAATATCCAAAATATACTTGCTCTTCTTTACAATAGTACTGTGCAGTATATATTTTAAAATGTAGCATATCAAGCTACATGTTTGTATATATAACAGCATAACAATCTTTCCTTATTGTAATATATATCAGCTGAGATAATGTGGCCATTAAACTTGTAACTTTCTGACTTAAGATGTATGAATGGCAAATGTCACTGTGGAACATACTTAGAAACATGAAGGGTTAAAAAATTAAAGTGTTGATTTACATCTGAGAAAATACTAAGCAACATCTAAACTCAAGATTCCGCAGATGCTGGAAATCCAGAGCAACACACACACAGCATGCTGGAGGGCTCAGCACGTCAGACAGCATTTATGGAGAGTAATAAACAGCCAACATTTTGGACCAAGAGCCTTCATCATGACTCTTCATCAGGAGCAATATCGTGTGGCTTCAATGTGTCACACTTTTAATGCTTGTAACAGCGTACGCCAACATAAAAATAGAAACAATCATCTTAGTGCACATTCCGTGCCCTGCACAACATGATGGTTTTGCAAAATGTGCTGCTAATACAGTAAGAAAACAAACTTTTCCAGTCAAGATTGATCAACAGACCCAACCCATTAAATCATTTCATATCGAAGTAACATGTCACAGACCTTGAAATAAAAAAACATGAAACAAAACATGCTGAAAATCTTTTATTGAAAGGAGAACAGAATTAGTACTTCAAGCAAATAACCTCTCACCAGAATTGGAAAATATTGGATATAAACAGGTTTTAAGCAGCTACAGATAGAGAGAAAAGAACTTAAAATAATAGAGCAGATCCAGGATGGTGTGAAATGCTGGAGAGATTAAATATCAAAATGATAAAAATATAAGAAATAAGTGCAGATGTAGACCACACAACCCAGAAGCCTGATCGATCGTTCAGAATGATCATGATCTTATCTTTATTTCGTCCTCTTCCTTGGTGGTTTTATGATCCTCTGATCTTTAAACTTATCTAATGAATTGGCCTTCCACTATTTAAATGCAGAAAATTACAAAAAATTGGATGTTGGTGCAGCACAGAGTGAAAGTAGTATTATGATGGGATGAAAAACTGAAATGAAGAAATGATAAAGATAATAAAAGTGGGTTGAAAAGTTATTTTCTTGAATATTTTTTCAATTTTTTTCAGTATGTCATCCAGTAAATTCTTGCATAAAACATTTATTTGTTTGGGAGTCATTTTGTAGCATGGAAGCCATTTGTTGTGATGGATGTTATTTGAAACTCAGAGCACTTTGCTAGTGATTGAAAATTTGCAAAAACTGACTGGAGCAAAAATATAGCTATTGAAAATGAGAACTTGAAGCAAATGTTAAAATCAAAACTGAGTCTGCTTTATTGATTTCAAGAAACAATCTCTGCCTTTAAAGACTGGAGCGATCTTGATTGCTGACGTGAGGCTTGGTTAACTTGATGGCCATATTGGCGGAGTGCAATCTTGTCCTTTGTTAAACATCTACAATCATATATTTTACACATGGATTCATAAATAGAAATCAGTAACTAACATCATTTTCTGAGGCTAATTGAAATTCTAGACACACACACATAGATGTACTGTATACATAGACACACACACTCACTCACTCTCACACTCTCACTCTCACTCTCACACTGTCACTCACTCACCCACTAGGGGAGCACGAACCTGCCTGTTTTGTATGTATCACTTATAATTCTGCATCATGTTACACCTGTCGCCCTGTGTTTCAACATTTGTGGTGTGCTTTTCGCTTCTGAAAAATCATCACAATAATAATATGACATGAATCAGTTTGACTTAACCCTACATACATGAATGCAAAAGCCAGCAAGGTGCCACTATAGATGGAGCACTGGACTAATGAACTTGGCAACAGGGTAGTGCGGCTGCCTGCTGCTCCAAAAGGTGTGGAACAAAACTAGTGGATCTTAAACGAATGTGGATTAGGATCTGAAGTAATATTCATTATAGATGCTCCCTTTAGCATCTCAAACTGGCTGAGGTTAATGAAATATAAACAATTAATTAATTTATTGAAAAAATGCCAATTACAACCTTGATTTGTAACCTTGACACTTAAAGTCAGACCAACTGATCTGTGCTGACCAAGGTGCCCTTCCACTAGTCTCATTCATCAGTTTTTAAAAACTTTCTAAACCTGTGTAACTGTTTTTAAAGGTTGTTACTTTATCTACCTCAATTACTTTCTGTAGCAGCTCATTCCACATACATACTACTCCCTGAGTTAAAATACCTGTCAAGCTTATATCATTCCCCTCACCTTAAATATATGCCCTCTAGATCTTGATTTTCCCTTCCCAAAGAAAAAGATTGCGCATATTTACTCTATCTATGCTCCTTATGATTTTATACACCACTCAGTCTGCTACACTCCCACTTGTATTCATTTTGAGTTGAACAGCTATCAGGAAGCATCTGTGGTAAAGCAAGTAAATGCTTCAGATCTTGGACCCTTTATCAATTTTGATGAAGTTTCCCTGACCTGAAACGTTAATTGTTTCTTTTTTTAGTGGTGCTGTTTGGCGTGCCGAGAGTTTCTTGAATCTTGTGTGTACAAATCAGATTTTTAATAAGAATTTTATTTATATAGCATCCTTCATGCATTAAGATGCAGCTCAAAGTGCTTTACATAGATTGTAAAGATATATCACTGGAGTCATAAAAATACAAGAGAAAATTAAATATCATATTTAAAGACAAACATAAAGCATAATTGAATATACCAAATTATATAAATATAATCAAGATCAACAGGCATTGAGTAATCCTCTAAGTAGGCCAAATTGAAAAAGTAGGTCTTTAGAGTGTTTTGAAATGTCCCTGGTGTATCTCAGTAGAGTATTCTAGACTTTTGGAGCTACAGAGCAAAAAGCTGTATCACCAGTCCTTGTATGTAGGAACACTATGCAAACCAGTATTTGTGGTATCTGATTTATTTTTTTGACTTTTCCCCAGCCGGAGAGTTTGTTTTATCCTATTGTCCTCTCTCCCTCTTCTTTGGTTTGGTTAAATATTAAATCAGATAACTGCTGCATTCTTCTGCTCTCACTATGCAATGCTTACCCTGCGTGCTTTCTCCTAAGGAGTGTAAGACCCTAACATCAGTTATTGGTTTAATGGCACCCCTTGGCTCATCAACCAATCAGGTATACAAGATGAATAGCAGATAACTTCCCCAGTATGACATCACCACGCCCCCTATTGTTCATTTGGACCACCGATATAGCAGATATTAAAGAAAAGGAGAGAGGCAGACAAAAGACAGGCATACAGACAGAGACTGACTATTAACAATGCTGATTGTTTATTAGTTTATTCTAAGTTTATTGTGGTGGTTGTTGAAAATATTGTGACTGAGAACTCCAGTGAGGAGAGTTCTTTTTCGGAGGGAGTTGATAATCATGGTCTGAGCCTATCTAACCCCAGTCTGAATAATGTGCTTTTCACTGGGATGGTATTTCTATATGCCAGTTGCTTGGCAAGGTAGGTAGTATCTTAAGAAGGGGTGATCCTGGCACCAAGGGACAGAATTTCAGTCAATCTAACATAGTAACCTCTCTTTATCAAAATGTTTTATACAAAGACCACTCTGTGGAATATTTTTATTTTTCCTTTTATCACTCAAAATAAGTTTTACCATCTACAGCCCAAAGTTAGGGTGTTTTCACTAGTTTGCCCTCACTGCTGGTGCCTGTTTCAGCTTAGCAACAAAATCCCTGTATAAGGTTTCCCTAAGTAATGTTTTTCTTGTAGCTGCAAAGTGAACATGTTCCTTATTTCTTTTATTTATTAAATCTCTCAATGCAAATTGTCTCATCAACATGGTTGTAGATTCTTCTGCGTTCAAAGCGCTCCCCCCAGGAGCTCCGGTTTCGTCCTATATCCCAAAGATATGCAGGTCGGTCGGTTAATCACCCACTGAAAGTTGTTCAGGGAATGCAGCTAGATTCAAGATTATTCATCACATGTACATCGAAATACTTTGTAGATAGTGAACTGCATCATTTTTGTTGATAACAACACCCCCAAGGATGTGCTGGCTACATCCCACAATTGCCACCACACATTCCAGTGCATTCATCACATGCCCATGATGCTCAGCATTGCGGTTAAGATGGGAATGACAGAGGAGTGAAATGGGATTAAGTAGAATGTGTCTGAGGTGGCTGGCATGGACTTCAGGGGTGAGGGAGCGTCAAATAATATGCTCCAGTGCTGTATTGTTCCATGATTTTCCACAGTGATTTGATTTCAATGCAAGGTGTTTGTAGTACCTGTATGTGCATAGAGTATATATACTATTCAGGTATGACCAAGCAGTAGATCAAACCACTATTCTGCAGATATTTGCGTCCATATTTGAGCAAAACTTGTTTTCCGATTAATTTGCTCTTTATGACTAAACTAACCTTTCATCGAAACAGTTTGGAGATCTGTAGTCTCTGTCACATCACACAGTGCTTTTATGCTGTATTCTCCAACACCTTTGCCTGTTGTCAAGGTTAATGTCAGTTCTACAAACATCATGGAGTTGGCATCTTATGCTATTCTGGTTATTTATTTATTCTCTCTGTGGTGTGCTTGGACTTATTTCACTATCAAGGGGCTAATTACAGAAAAATGACTGTAGTCAAGCTTGAGAGATTCAGTCTCCTTTACTGATTAGTTTAATATAAATATTTCAATTAGCCATAATGCTTTCTCAATTACCTAAAGCCGTTGTTTATTCTTCGTGATATAGAAATTGAATTATTCATTATTTGTTTGTCTTTTGGAGGAGGAAGGACGAATGTTTTGAATATCAGGTGAACTTTATATAAGATAATCAGTAAGTGCAGTTTTAGAAGTTCCAGACAATCTTAAGTTTTGGACTTTTAATGTGGAAAATTAATAACTGAGGAGAGGAGGTGTATTTAGTAGGAAGTAACTTCTTTGGTTTAATCAAATGCTTTCCATAATTCCTTGTAACCTAACAAAGGCTATTCAGCCCATTGAATCAATACCAGTCCCATTCCCCTACTATTTCTCCTTGTGATCTGCTTTCCCATATTCCTAGATTCAACAACTCACCTACAAACACCAGAGGCAATTTAGAGTGGCCAACTAAGCTATCAACCTGCAGGTCTTCCTTATGGAGGAGGAAACTGGAACATCAAGAGAAAACCCATATGGAATTATGGGAAAATGCACATGGGAAGATGTGCAAACCCCACACAGACAGCACCAGAGGTCCGGGTGGAACCTGGGTCACTGGGGCTGTAAGAGAGCAGCTCAACTCTGCCTCCATATCACATTTCTACATGTGGGATCTTGCAGTACACTGTTCCCCACATTATAGCAGCAGTACTCCATTGATTGTAACTCTGCTCCATTACATAGTACTGAAAGGAATGTGAAAAGGTGATTTTAAATGTCTGTAGAGTGATACAGTAGAGAAAAAGGCCCTTTACCAACCATAAACCACCTGCTTCCACCAATCCTACATGAATCCTACATTTTATTCTCACCTTCTCATCAACTCCCACCAGATTCTGCCACTCATCTACACATGGGACAATCTAGTGGCCAATCATCTTACCAATCCGCACATATTTGGGGAAACTCAGGCTGTGGCAGGAAGAATTGGCAAACACTGCAAACCACACCTAAGGGCAGGGTTGAAGCTGGCTCATTGGCATTGTAACGTGAAGGAGTCAGCTCGAGGATGTCCAAAGATATTAGTACTTTATCCCATTTGCCAGGTCTTTCCAGCAGGAATTACGAACATACAGCTCCTCTCCATAATGTTACCAAACTGAGCTTGTTTCATTCACAAGGTCAGTGCAATTGAAAAGGAAGACAGTGGAAATCTGTTTTTTCTGCTTTCATCCTACACAACTAAACAATTTCAACTGTGTTCTATGTTAAGTACAGAATGCCTGAAGACCTGCACAAGAGCAAAGTTCCATTCAACTTCAGGCAACTTGCTCCTTCATCTTTTCCCATGTCATGTCCCTTTCTCACCATAATTTTTTTCAATTTCTCGATAACAGTCAGTACTCTTTCTCCTTATCACCCGAGACTCAAGATTGCAGTTGCTGGAATCTGGTGCAAATGGCTAACATTAGAGGGTCAGGTAGCATCTGTGTAGGGAAGTGGACAGTCAACGTTTCAAGTTAAGATTCTTCATCTGTGATTTCTACTGTTATTCTGCTGTTTGACCATGTTCTCAACCAGATTCACTATCTGCTTGTCACATGCCAAATCTTTCTCCTCCCATCCCACCCCTCATCCCTTTATACTTGCTATAGTCCCTCTTCTTTCAGTTTGGGTGAAGAGTATTGACCTGAAATGACCACTTTCCTTCTCAGATGCTGCCTGACTCAGAGTTCCACCAGCAGTGTATTCTTTTGCATCTTATTACCTGATTTTTTTTAACCAACCTTCAGACAGTCTTTTATCTTATATATCACTCTCCCTTTTAAAAACAAACTTCTCCAAGTTCTGCAGAAGGGTCATTGACTCAAAACTGATTTTTTCTTTCCACAGATTTCTTGACTGGTTGAGTTCTTTGAACATTTTCTATGTTTTTTTTTTGCGGTTGATAGGTATGCCTTTACACAAAGTTAAAAAGACTAATTGCCGAGCTTTTAAATGAAAATTTGATAATGCTTGCCTGGAGACAGAAACATTGATTAAATCCAAATTGGGATTTCCATTGTGATATCTGAATATGAAGAATGAGATCTGGTGTAGGATGATAAAAGGTGAGTCTCAGAGAATTAATCTAGAGGAGCAGGGTATTATTCCTGGTGTAACAGTGAAGCAATGCATTTTAAATTTGAAGTCGCTGAACCTTCTTGAATGATGGTAGAATAGTTCTTAATTTCTGCATAGGAGATTTCCATCTGTAGTTTGAGATCTGTATCAAGCATTCCAATCCTACTCATTTCAACACATAAAAGAGGATGTTTGGCTCACTGAGTCTATGCCAGCTCCCAGAGGAAAAATCCCAATGGTTTTCCTTTCCCCAGTAAGCCATTCTCTTTTGCACTTGGCTGTCAGCTCTCCTTTGTTTCCTTTACCAATTAGCTGCACTAAGGGGTAAAGTACGAAGGCCAGTTATCTTATTCTTATGTCTGGGTTGGCGGAAAAAAAACAGAACACCCAGCAAAAACTTACACAATCTCTGAGAGAACCTGCAAACTCCACAGGGATAACACCTGAGGTCAGCATTGAACCCATGTTACTGGAGCTGAGCGGCAGCATCGTGAACTGCTGCCAATGCGCAGGATCAGAAAAAGCTGTGGAGGGTTGTAAACTCAGCCACCTCCATCATGGACACCCGCCTCTCCACCATCTAGGACATTATCAAAGGGTGATGCCTCAGGAAGGTAGCATCCATCATTCGGGACCCTTACCAACCAGAGACCCTTGCTCCCTTCATTTTACAACCTTTGGGAAGGAGGCACAGAGGCCTGAAGACACACACTCAGCCTTTTAGGAACAGCCTGTTCCTCTCCAGGATCAGATTTCTGAGCAGCCCATGAACACTACCTCCCTATTGTGTTCTCTTTTTACATGACTTTTATTTATATTTCTTATTATAATTGATAGTAACTTTTATGTATTGTTCTATGCTGCTGTTGCAAAACAACAAATTTCATGACATGTCGGCGATAATAAACCTGTTGGCAGCTGTCTCAGAGGCTGCTCCTGCTATTGGAATCCTTGGGGTGAACCTGGTCCAGATCACTCTCCCCATTTTGTCTGGGTCTCCTCCTACCCTCCACTTGCCCTGGGAGAAAATTCAGCCTCCTGGCCCTTGTCCCAATAGCCTGACAGGGGCTGACGAGACTGGTCCTCGTTCCCTATCCCTGTGGATGTCCCACAGTGCGAAGGGACACCCTCCAGGTCCTGGCTAAGATCCCCATTTCTGATGGCTCTTCTCCTCAGCTAGGTCTGGGTTTCCCCTATGCACTTCAATGTGCCCTCTCCCATCAGACGGGAGGCAATAACGGTGATTGAAGTCCTGAGCCCAGATGTGGAAGGGCAGGTCTCTCTGGTGACTGTTTGCTATGGCAACAGCAGTCTGGTGTAGGCTTGGCAAGGCCTGAAACAAAACTGTGGATATTCCAGGGCTCTGGAACTCCTGCAGGATGTGGCTGCTTGACTGAAGGGAAATTTAGTGATGGTCATGATGCCAGTGATGGCATTTGAAGGCTGGGACTGCACTATCACTAATGTCATCTGTACCACCAAAACCTGGGAGACCATGAGGCCCACTACCATACTCACCACTAGAACGTGGGACTCCAGCAGCACCAGAATCCTATTCAAAACCAGAACTTGGATACGACCTCTGATAAATAGCTGCCTGATATCAGCCAAAAGGGTGCGTCGAGCAGAGATGACGAATGATTCCACGTCGGGGTCCACCCTCTCAAGGATGGGCCAGGGATGATAGAGGTGGGGGGCGTCACGTGATGACATAGGATCGAGACATGGAAATCCAGCTCTCCCATAAAAACTAGTAAAATAAAGTTTAAGTGAAGAAGAGTTAATAAATACTTTCTAAAAACTACTTATAAACAACTCAGGACTATCTTTAGATATGTCTCCTAAACAGAAACAAAAGAGAACTACTACTTTGAAGATAGCGCGAGTTGGCAAAGAAAGAGGCCCGACCATTATGACGGAACCTCGTACTCAAGTTGGATCTCTTCCCGGCGAAGTACATGTCGCCTCCGACGATGCAGAACAGGAAACTGCGGCAGCATCAACGGTGTCTATGAAGAAACAGCAGGAACTGCACATGCGTGAAGAAATGGGTAAGTGCAAACAAAACTACAAGTTCCAGCTGCAACTGAAAGGGAAAGTGAACCGGAAGTAGAATCAGACTCTCTGGAAAACACAGATGAAGAAATAGATGAAGGAGAAGAAGAACAGGAAGAAATTAAAGGTGGAAGACTTTCTGGAGACATAAGAAAAGCCCTGATACAAATAATGCATGAATTAAAAGCATTAGAAGTATTAAAAACAGATATTAAAAATATGAAGATTATGCTTGATAACGTGGTGGAAAAACGAAAGAAAACGGATAAGAAAGTTAAAAAGTTGGAAGAAAAAACGGGAGACATCACTGAAAGAGTGGACAAGTTGGAAGATAATATCCTTGCCTGGACGGTTGTTGGAAAAAGTAGATATGCTTGAAAATTTTAGCAGACGAAACAATATTAAGATTGTTGGTCTTAAAGAAGGTATATAGGGAGAAGATCCAATAAAATTCTTTCAAAAATGGATCCCGGAAATCTTGGAAATGGAAGAGGGATGTCAGTTAATTGAAATCAAAAGGGCTCATAGAGCTTTAAGACCAAAGCCCCAACAAGATCCAAATCCGCGATCAATCTTGATAAAATGCTTAAGATATCAAGATAAAGAAAAGATCTTGAAGGCAGCTGCTCAAGGTGCCAGAAAGAGAAATGGGCCATTGATGATAGAAGGGAAAAGAGTTCTTTTTTATCCTGATATATGTTACGACCTTTTGAAGAGGAGGAAGGAATTTAACCCAGTGAAGAAATCTTACGGGAAAAGGGTTGTAAATTTATACTGAGCTACCCGGCAACACTGATAATCTTTTTGGATGACGAAGAAAGAAGATTTTTTTACTGATCATTGGAAAGCGGAGGAGTTTGTACAAGAACTTCCTAATATTCGCGAGACGCAGTAAAGAATTATGGAAGTGAAATGGATTAATTTTGAAGACTGAGATAGGAACGGATTTGATGTATATTTAAGAGTAGAAGAATATACAAATATACTTGAAGTATATGATAGAAGGGGAGAAAGATAAAAAAAATTGAGGAATATTAATTGGGAGTAGAGATATTAATTTTTTTTCTTCACTTATATATATCTTTTTTTTGTTACGGGGGAGCTGGAGGAGCTTCTGATCGATTGCTGCGGGATTCACGTACATAATTATGGCGATATCCATGACCCGTAAAACGGAGGGGGGTAATATTGTGTTTCTATTCATTCACAACATTAGTAGGGGGGTATTTTGTTATCTTTTTCTTTACTATCTATCGTTCTTCTATTTCTCTTTTTTTGCCTGGATGATTGGGGAGGGGGGCGGGGAGACACATAGCAACATGGAGAATTTTAAAGAGATTCCCCAAGGTATTATGAAATGACTAATTTACTCAATTTTTAAAGTTTTAATGTTAATGGGCTTAATGGACCGGTGAAAAGAAAAAGAGTTTTAACATATTATGAAAATAAAAATAGATATAGCTTTTTTTGCAGGAAACGCATTTAACAGAGATAGAACATTAGAAATTAAAGAGAGATTGGGTTGGAAATGTTATTGCAGCTTCATTTAATTCAAAGTCGAGGGGAGTTGCAATTTTGGTTCATAAAACCTTACCAATTAAAATACAAAATGTACTAATTGATTCTGCGGGGAGATATGTGATTATACATTGTCAAATCTTTTCAGAATTATGGACTCTTATGAATATTTATGCACCAAATGAAAATGATGCAAAATTCATACAAGAAGCTTTTTTGAATTTGGCCGACGCACACGATAAAATATTAATAGATGGAGACTTTAACTTTTGTCTGGGCCCAGTTCTAGATAGGTCAACTAAGGTTGTTACAAAATCAAAAGTAATAAAGCTAACTTTATCATCGATAAAAGACTTAAATTTGATTGATATATGGAGAAGAATTAATCCAAGAGAAAGAGATTATTCATTTTATTCAAATAGACATAAAACTTATTCATGGATTGATTTTTTCCTATTATCAATGAATATTCAGGATAGAGTGAAAAGTGTGGAATGTAAAGCGAGAATACTGTCAGATCATTCCCCCTTGATAATGATAATGATGGATAAGGAGGAATTGATTTACAGATGGAGATTTAATTCAATTTTATTAAAACGTCAAGATTTTTGTTGATTTTATGGAAAAACAGATCCAGTTTTTTTTTGGATACAAACTCACATTCAGTTGAAGATAAATTTATATTATGGGAAGCGATGAAAGCATATTTGAGGGGCCAGATAATAAGTTATACTTCTAAAATTAAGAAGGAATATATGGTAGAACTAGATCAATTAGAAAAAGAATCTCAAAGATACATGACAGTAGAAAAACAAAGACAACTTGTCAATAAGAAGTTACAATATAATACGCTCCAGACATACCGAACAGAAAAAGCAATTATGAGAAATAAACAGTGATATTATGAATTAGGTGAAAGATCACACAAGATTCTTGCTTGGCAGTTGAAAACAGATCAGGCTTCCAAAATAATAAATGCAATTAGAACAAGTGCAAATAAAATTACTTATAAACCTTTAGAAATTAATGAAACCTTTAAAAATTTTTATTCTGAATTATATCAATTGGAATCACAAAATGAGGTTGCTGAGATAGAAATTTTTTTATCACAAGTAACTCTTCCAAAATTGAATTCGGAAGAACAGAAAGGATTAGATATGCCCTTTACATTAAAAGAGGTTGAAGAAGCTCTAGGATCACTCCAGAGTAATAAATCTCCAGGAGAAGACGGTTTTCTGCCTGAATTTTATAAAAAATTTAAAGATTTATTAATCCCTCCCTTTATGGAGTTAATATATCAAGCAGAAAGAACATATAAACTTCCACAATCTTTTTCAACAGCCATCTTAATAGTATTGCCAAAAAAAGATAGAGATCCTTTAAAACCAACATCATATAGGCCTATCTCTTTGTTGAATACAGATTATAAAATAATAGCAAAAATTTTATCTAATAGATTATCTAAATATTTACCAAAATTAATACATATGGATCAAACAGGTTTTATTAAAAATAGACAATTGGCAGATAATGTAACTCGGTTACTTAGCATAATTCATTTGGCACAAAAAAAGGAGGAAATGAGTGTGGCAGTTGCTTTGGATGCAGAAAAAGCATTTGATAGATTGGAATGGGACTTTTTATTTAAGGTATTGGAAAAATATGGGTTAGGAAAATCTTTTATAAACTGGATTAAAACCTTAAATACTAGTCCCAAAGCTAAAGTAGTGACAAATGGTCAAATTTCAACATCATTGCAGTTAACAAGATCAACTAGACAAGGCTGTCCATTATCACCTGCCCTATTTGTATTGGCGATAGAACCATTAACTGAACTAATTAGAACCGATTCAAATATTATGGGCTTCAGAGTTAACCAGGAGGAATCTAAGATTAATTTATTTGCTGATGATGTTCTGATTTATCTAACAAGCCCATTGCATTCATTGCATAAACTATCTTTTAGATTGGCAGAATATGGGAAAGTATCAGGGTATAAAGTAAACTGGGATAAAAGTGAAATTTTACTCCTGACTAAAGGAGGTTATAGACAATGTCGATCAGTAACTCAGTTTAGATGGCCGATAAATGGTATAAAATATTTAGGTATAAGAGTCGATAACGATATAAAGAATTTATATAAACTAAATTATTTGCCATTATTGAAAAAAATTCAAGAGGATCTTGATAAATGGATGATGTTACCAATAACATTAATAGGTAGAGTTAGTGCTGTAAAAATGAATATATTTCCTAGATCACAATATTTCTTCCAAACATTACCAATACAACTGCCGCAGAAGTTTTTTCAAGAGTTGAATAAATGTGTGAGGAAGTTTCTTTGGAAAGGTAAGATATCAAGAATATCGTTGGAAAAATTTACATGTAAATTTGATCTAGGAGGGTTACAACTCCCAAATTTTAAGAATTATTATAAAGGAAATCAACTTAGATTTATTGCATCTTTTTTTTGATGAAGATAAACCGGCATGGATTAGAATAGAGTTAGATAAGATAGGAGAAAATATACTAGAAGATTTTATATATAAATGGGAATCCAAATGGATATGGGAAAAGAAAGAATCTCTTATATTAAAACATTTGATTGATTTATGGAATAAGATAAATGTTGATGATGAGATAAAGAAATCTTTATTAGCAAAGGGAACACTAATTCAAAATAGACTCATTCCTTTTACAATGGATAACCAACTTTTATATAACTGGTTTCAAAAAGGGATTAGATATATAGGTGACTGTTTTGAAGGAGGTACATTGATGTCGTTTGATCAACTAAAGAATAAATATAAAATATCAAAAACACTCTTTTCTATTACTTTCAATTAAGGGCTTATTTAAGAGATAAACTGGGTCAAACAATGTTAATACCGAAGACTAATGAAATAGAAATTTTAATTCAAATAGGAAAAATTAAAAAATTTACTTATTGTATGTATAATTTGATTCAAAAACAGACAATTAAACAAGGAATTCATAAGTCAAGACAAAAATGGGAAACTGATTTGAATATTAAAATTGATGAAACAAGTTGGTCAAGACTATGCCTTGACAGTATGACAAATACAATAAATGGCCGACTTAGATTAGTACAATACAATTTTTTACATCAATTATATATTACATCACAAAAAATAAATAGATTAAACCCAAATTTATCTGACCAATGTTTTCGATGTAATCAAGAAATTGGTACTTTTTTACACTCTACTTGGTCTTGTTTTAAAATTCAACCTTTTTGGATAAATTTAAGACTTTTACTGGAACAAATTATTGGAATACAACTCCCACATAACCCAATATTATTTTTATTAGGCGATATTGAAGGGATAATACCGAAACCTAAATTGAATAAATATCAGAAAAAATTTATAAAAATTGCATTGGCAGTAGCCAAAAAAGCTATTGCAGTTACTTGGAAATTGGATTCATACTTAACTATGGACCGTTGGATTAATGAAATATATAGCTGCATTCCGCTTGAAAAAATTACTTATAATTTAAGAAATGAATATGATATATTTTTGAAAATTTGGCACCCTTATTTACAAAAGATAGGATTAAATATATAGGTCCTTCAAAGATAAAATTATTAGCTATTTGGGGAAAAAAAAGATATATACTAAAGCTATTTTGAACTCCATGGAGCATGTGGGGATCCTCTGATATCCAAGCAATCTTTCTTTCTTCTTTCTTTCTTTCTCTTTCTTTTTTCTTTCTTTTTTTAGATAGGGATGTTAAGGGGGGAAGGGTTAAGGGGAGGGGGGAGGGCTGATATTAATTTTCATTACTTTATTACTCCATTCATTTTATGTAATTCTCTTAAAAATTTAATTAAAAATAGATTTTTTTTAAAAAAGGGATGATAGAGGTAAACTAGATGTTGTCAGGTCCTGGGAGAGGGAGGGAGAGGAAAGAAAAGTTATAACAGGGGTTCCCAACCATTTTTATGCCATGGACCAATTCGATTAAGCAAGGCATCCATGGACCCTAGGTTGGGAACCCCTGGGTTAGAATGTCCAAGCAAAAAGCAATGAGTCCAGAATTCTCACATGTGAGTGGTGTGGTTTTAATCCAGGTGCTATGGAGACAGGAGCTGAGCATAGTGCTTCTGGTGTAGTTCTGATTCAGGAATACAGAACTGGGAACCATGCATGGAGCTTCTACTGTTGGTGTGACCAAAGGATACAGAGATGGGAAATGTGCACAGTACTCCTGGTCTGATCCAGATCTTTCTGGATTTAACCCACATTTGACAATCCCACTGCTCAACTCTCAGTACTGTAACTGACAGTCCATGGACATAGACATTTGCTTCCATTATCCATACTGGTACATGGAAGATGGGAGACCTCCAGCACGGTACATGGCTTGTCTTGCTTCCCTGCTGCTTTTCCTGGGGAACTGCAGATGGACAATCTGATGTACAGCAACAATGGGATCCCTGTGGGAAAATATTGGAAAGTTGCTGAATGACTGAGACCGTGCTCTTGGTGTGGTGTGACTCAAGGATATGGAAACTGGAACTGCGCCTGGTGTTCTCAGAGCAGCGGTTTAGCATTGGTGGGAGAGCTGGCGTTAACTCAAGTCTTGCAAGGGAAGATTAAAGAAAAAAATTAAGGAAATATATAAATGCAGAATGTAGCAATGGTGCAGTAAAGCAGGTTGGATTCACTGTGTAACTGCCCTCCGGTTATAGGAGGATGTGGCAGAATTTCCTGGCTCAGGATGTGTTGAATCTTTGGATAACTGAATCCTCGAGTTTCTTTGTGGATCATTGAACAAGAGTAATCCATTCAATCTATGGTGTTAGACTGAACTAATGAAACCATTGTAACTAAACACCTAACTAAACTAATCCCTTTTACCTACACACTATCCATATCCCTCCATTCTCTTTATATTATATAATGTTTTTTTAACCAGCTATATTGTAACTACCTCTACCACCACTTCTGACAATGCATTCCAGGCACCCACTGTTGTACGTACAGGAAAATTGCCCCGTACATCTCCTATGAACTTACTCTCTCATCTTAAATGCATGATATCTTATTTGAGACAGTTCAATCCTCGATGACTATTCGATGCCTCTCATAATCTTGTAAATTTCTATCAGGTCTCCCCTCAGCCTTCATTGCTACAGGAAAAACAGCCCATGTTGTCCAACTTCTCCTTGTGGATAATACCCTCTTGTTCAGACAGCATCCTGGTGATCCCCTCTACACCCTCTCCACACTTCCTTTAATGGGGCAACTAAAAGTGAATGCAATGTTCCAGATATGGCCTAAGCAGAATTTTATACACTTGCACTGTAAAGTCTTGACCCCAAAACTCAAGGACACGACTAATAAAGGCAAGCATGCCTTGTGTCTTCTGTACCACCCTTAACATGCGCATCCACCTTCAGGGAGCTATGTACTCGGTCCCTAAGATCCTTCTTGTTCCTCTGTGAGAGCAGAACTCAGGTAAGCTGTAGTAAAGGCAGGCGTGTTTAGAGGAGGTGCAAATTGGTCAAGTGTGTTGGTGGTTCCTATGTCGACTGGAGTTAATTTTCTGGATGGGTGATGGTTATAGTGGGGTGGGGGGGAGATGATCAAAATTGCAGAGAGTCCAGGAGAGCAATGGGAATTGTCAAGGGGGAGGGAGTTCTTCCTCCCACCCTTATTTCCTACTGGGTTTAGTCTTGGTGGAGAACTCACTGACAAACAACAGGAACAGTAAAAGAGAATTTTCCTCAGTACATTGAAGAACAAAGCAACACATGAAGTGAATTGTCCTCGTCCTGAATCACCTGTTTTATGTGGTTTCATGTTCCCTAAGGTGGGGCAGGCGTAGAGGGATCTTCACTCAATTTCTGACTGTGGGAAAATGTGCTGGGATGTTGTGGAGGATGCTCCGCTCTGTATCTGCCCTGAGGATGTTGTGCTATGAAAATGTAGAGGGACCTTCACTCCGTCTGACTCAGAAAGAAAGAGAGAGAGAGAGTGTGTGTGTGTGTGTTTCAGTTGAACACATCTACCCTCCTCACACACAAACCACCACAATCTTATGGGGGAGGGCTGTGCTTCCTAGAGATGGTGGAGATGTCGGTGTGTTTGATGCCTGTTCTCAGAGATGGAAGAGAATACTGCATGTTTGACACCTGTTCCCAGAGGGGAGGATAGCAGTGTGTTTAGTACCTTCTCCCAGAAGGGGAGAGGACGGTTTGGCTAACATCCAGTTCTAGAAGGGGGGAGGAGATCATGGAAATTGACACCGTTCACTACTTGTGTCAGCACCTTTGTGCCTCACTGCAGGCCTGGCTGAAGAGTTAACCTACAGTCCCCCATGATCATTTGTCCACTACAGCACATTTGCTGCATCCAAGGGGAAATCACTGTGCACTCCCTCTCCCCATCACTGAAAATGCCTTATCAACCCTCCAATACTCCCAATTTGTAACCCCCCCCCCCCACTCTCTCCAGCTCCCTCTCCTTATCTCTGTTGCCTGGTAGGCAGTTGTCGGTCTAATCAGAGATGAGCCTGTTTGCTGTAGAATCAGTTGATTTCTAAGGTGGACTTTGGTGGTTTGCTGGACACCATTTCAGAGGGTAGGGGGGAGGTGAGTAGTGCAAATTGGCACGTGACAGGTGAGGGCTGGAGTGGGGGAAGGTGGGTGGATACAAATGCAAGAGGACTAGAATATAAGAGCAAGGATCTAATGCTGAGACTTTATAAGGCAATGGTCAGAACACACGGAGTATTATGAGCAGTTTTGGGCCACTTATCTAAGAAAGCGTGTGCTGGTATTGGAGAAGGTCCAGTGGATGTTCATGAGAGTGCTTCCGGGACTGAAAGGGTTAACCTATGAGACATGCTTATTGGCTCTGGGCTTGTATGTAACACTTGTGTAGTGCTTGTCTTATCTGGTGTGACTGGATGCTGCACTCTTTATGAGAGAATCAAATTACGTAGTACTATACGAGGTGCTAGTGGGCCAATAGAAGCTCTAGGTATCGCAAGCGGTGAATTGGAAACACAAACTTCTGGAGATATGTTTGTTTATAAAAAATAAGCAACATATACAAGATATTTACATGATTAAGAACAATTCAAGTTCCAACATTCTGTCTTAGATATTAAATGAAAACCAAATTCCTTTTTTAGGTAGAATCAGTGAGATTCATTAGAATAACCTTTATTACTTAAATTTTTCTAACTAATTAGATCCAGTCTTATTCCCTATTTAAAGAGTTACAGACTGTTACGAACTCCGTAACTGGGTCACTTACCAGCAAAGATAGAGACGTCCGTTGAAGTCTGATGATACTATTTTTAACAGTATTTATTAGTAAAAATACACAAAAATAATATCAATGCAAATATACAGAGAATATACGTCGTCAATACTAAATCTAAAAGTGCGGGTATAATAAGACTCAATAAGAAATAAGCTCTATCGTTGTCTAGGGGATAATGTATTGTCCGATGGAAATATAAAGTTCACTCAGTTCATGCAGGCTGCAGCCGTTGGGGACCGCTGTGTTGCAATTGTTGGAGAGAGAGAGAGATTTAGGAGAAAAACTTGCCGGCTTTCCTTTATGATTTCGATCCGTCGGTGTCTCATTGGTGTGGCCGTTCAAGTGTGACCTCTCCTTTAGCTAAACCATTCTTCCGTGGTGAGCTCGCCACCCCAGGCAAGGGAGGATGCATACGAGCTCTCACCGGCTGTCGCTATTAAACGCTGTCACGGGATTTCCAGCGTTTCTGCTGGTGCGTCTAAAGGGGTTGTTCCCCAGACCCTCTTTTATCCTTACTCACGGGGTCTCAGATGTCAGTCAGGTTGGGATGATGCAATCCCTCAACCAGACCACTCTGGCTGTCCCCTGAGGGGTTTCAATGAATAGTACAGTACTCAATACACAATTCCTTCTCCAAGAGACAATGGCTGTTATCAGTGGTTCCATTCCGCTGAGGTCAGGACACATTCCAAACCTTGTGTATTCTGAGTGTCTCTCTCTCATTTCCTGGGTCCCAGACCCGAATTAATAGCAATCTTGCGATTCTCAAAAAAGGAGGGGGCGACTTTGTACCCTTCAGCCCCTCAGAGTTGCTTCACATTCATAACACAGACTAACATACATACACAGCTTAACTGCTTTCATGACAAACTCCCAACATCACAACTTTTAAACAAAGTAAATGTCATTCAGTAACTTCTCAAAATCTTTGCAAAAATGATCAGTTCTTCCAGAAAATGAAATTCAGATTCTTCAAAGGAAAAATAAACTTATACATCCAACCATATTAAAACCTCTACCTCTTGAAATATTCCATTCCCGTGCTGGCTGTTCAATCATGGGTGGCTTGCCGTCTTCTTTCTTGGTTAGCAGTATGAAATAGTGGGTCATCCAGGGAAAGCTGACTCACAATACTTACTCAAAATAACCTGACCTGTAAACACCAGGATTACAATCTGTAAATTCTTATACACATTCTATTTTCTATTTCAAGATAACTCAATATCACATTGCATTTCCAAACATTTCTCAGTTACAACACTACTGAACATATTTCGCACACAGATTATACCCTCAGAACAGTAAAAGTGTTTTAACTCACCAAATCCCTTGGTATGATTTAACAGAACTAATCCCCGGTAACATGGTAGAGATCTTGGACGCTACTCTCTGCCAATATCATTGCACTACAGCTGATCCTCGTTATAGCTATACCTTCAATAAATCTTTTATCGATATCATCTCTCCTCAAGGGATTTCACCCTGTGGATTTTTGATTGGTAGGATAGAGATACTAACTTTTAACAGTTCTTATCCTTGGTTAGTTTCTAATAGTTTCCTGTGTTTTCTGTTCTTGTTCATGCTACGCCAGCCACACCTCATTCTCACACAGCTTTCTTTTAAGTTCTCTTATTATTCGGTAAACCTCGCTTACATCCCTCCGCATGTGGAGCTTTCTAACATTGCACCTTCCGAGTTTAATTAACCTGGGTTACATGTATTTACTGGAGTTTAAAAGAATGAGGGCGGGGGGGATCTCATTGAATCATATTACATGTTGAAAGGGCTAGATGGAGTGGATGTGGAGAGGATGGTTCTTATAGTGGAGGAGTCTAGGACCAGCTGGCACAGCCCCAGAATAGGACATTTCTTTAGAGCAGAGAAGAGGAGGAATTGCTTCAGCCAAAAGGCAATGAATCTGTGGAATTCATTGCCACCAGTGGCTGTGGAAGTCCAATCATTGGGTATATTTAAAGCAAAGGTTGATAAGTTCTTGATTAGTAAGGTGTAAAACTTCATGGGAAGACAAGAGAAGGATGGGGTTAAGAGGGATAATAAATCAGCCATGATGGAATGGCACAGCAGATTCGATGGGCCATATTCTGCTCATATGTTTTAGTGTCTTTAGAGAGGGTGGATGAAGTAAGGAGTTGGGAGGTGATACTTGGAAGAGGTAAACGGTTGAAGAAGAAGGAATCTGATATGAAAGGTCAGTGGGTCATAGAAGAAAGTGAAGGAGGAGGGAAGGCAGAAGGAGATGATGGGCAGGTGAGAAGGGCTGAGTACCAGAATGGGGAATGCATAAAGAGAAAGGGAAGCAAAATAATCGAAGATTGGAGAAATTGTTCCTCATGCTATCAGGTTGGAGGCTACCTAGATGGAATAAGTGGTGTTACTCCAACCTGAGTTTTCAGATTTTCAGATTTAAATGTATTTGTCACGTATGCATTGAAATATACAGTAAAATGTGTCATTTGTGTTGACAACAAAACACCTCGGAAGATTCTGGGAACTGCCCGCCGGTGTTTTTACGCATTCTGGCATTGGCACAACATGCCCTCAGTGCTCAACAGAACACAGCTTGGTGCTGTCTTGGTCAGAAGTTTGACCGATGAGTTTGTCCTCAGTGTAGTAGTAGAACAAACCATGCATGGATAGACATGTCAGAATGGAAATGGGAAGCTGAATTGAAATGGATGACCACCAGTTAATTCCACCTATTGAAGCAAACAGAGTGAAGGTGCTGAACAAAATGGTCTCCCAAATATTGACTGACATATGATAGACAAGTAGAGTGGAGAGTAAGGAGAGCATATTGGTGATAATTGTTAGAGGTATAGACTGATTTTGGAATGTTGACAATAGGGAGCCAGATAAGGCTGAACCATAGTTGATTTCCTGGGGGTGTGAAGGGCAGAATTTTTGATTGACTGGCAGGGGCTTGAGAAAGGGAGGGACCTATCATACATTGACGGGACAGGAAGGGTCAGTACAGAGGTTGAGTGAAAAGAGAAAGAAGCAGGTGGGTTCTCAGAAAAAACAGGACGTAGGTTTGATTGAGAAGAGGATGATAAAGGGCAGGACCTAGATTTGATGGTGCACCTGGCAGAGCACTGAAAACCTGTGCCCAACCAGCTTGCGGGGAGATCTTGTTCAAGGACATCTTCAGTTTTTCACTGCCTCAATTGGAGGTTCCTACCTGCTTAAAAAGAGCCTGAACAACTATTGCCCAGTTGCACTCTCACTTACTGTGATGAGATGCTTTGAGGGGGTTGTCCATGGCCAGAATCAACTCATGCCTAAGCAAGGACCCAGACCCACAGCATCTTACCTCCTGCCACAATAGTCTCACTGGCTTTCCTCTCTGCCTTGGATCACATGGACAATTACAATACCTACGTCAGGCTGCTATTTATTGATTGCATCTCAGGGTTTAACACTAATCAACAAGCTTCTAGACCTGGATCTCTGTACCTTCCTCTTCAAGTGGATCCTTGACTTGCTCATCAGGAGCCCACAGTCACAGCAAATTGGAAATAACATCTCCTTCTCACTGATGATCAAGGAGGTGTGCTTATATATATATATAAAACATATAACAATTATAGCACGGAAACAGGCCATCTCGGCCCTTCTAGTCCATGCTGAATGCTTACTCACCTAGTCCCATTGACCCGCACTCAGCCCATAACCCTCCATTCCTTTCCTGTCCATATACCCATCCAATTTTACTTTAAATGACAATACCGAACCTGCCTCTACCACTTCTACTGGAAGCTCGTTCCACACAACTACCACTCTCTGAGTAAAGAAATTCCCCCTCGTGTTACCCTTAAACTTTTGCCCCCTAACTCTCAAATCATGTCCTCTTGTTTGAATCTCCCCTACTCTCAATGGCAAAAGCCTATCCACGTCAACTCTATCTATCCCCCTCATAATTTTAAATACGTCTATAAAGTCCCCCCTCAATTCTATACTCCAAGGAATAAAAACCTAACTTGTTCAATCTTTCTCTGTAACTTAGGTGCTGAAACCCAAGTAATATTCTAGTAAATCTTCTCTGTACTTTCTCTATTTTGTTGACATCTTTCCTATAATTTGGTGACCAGAACTGTACACAATACTCCAAATTCGGCCTTACCAATGCCTTGTACAATTTTAACATTATATCCCAACTCCTATGCTCAATGCTCTGATTTATAAAGACCAACATACCAAAAGTTCTCTTCACCACCCTATCCACATGAGATTCCACCTTCAGGGAACTATGCACCATTATTCCTAGATCTCTCTGTTCTACTGCATTCTTCAATAGCCTACCATTTACCATGTATGTCCTATTTGGATTATTCCTACCAAAATGTAGCACCTCACACTTATCAGCATTAAATTCCATCTGCCATCACTCAGCCCACTCTTCTAACTGGCCTAAATTTCTCTGCCAACTTTGAAAACCTACTTCATTATCCACAATGCCACCTACCTTAGTATCATCTGCATACTTACTAATCCAATTTACCACCCCATCATCCAGATCATTAATGTATATGACAAACAACATTGGACCCAGTACAGATCCCTAAGGCACACCACTAGTCACTGGCCTCCAACCTGACAAACAGTTATCCACCACTACCCTCTGGCATCTCCCATCCAGCCACTGTTGAATCCATTTTACTACTTCAATATTAATACCTAACGATTGAACCTACCTAACCAACATTCCGAGTGGAACCTTGTCAAAGGCCTTACTGAAGTCCATATAAACAACATCCACTGCTTTACCCTCGTCAACTTTCCTTGTCACCTCTTCAAAAAATTCAATGATTTGTCAACATGACCTTCCACGCACAATTCCATGTTGACTGTTCCTAATTGGACCCTGTCTATCCAGATAATTTTATATACCATCTCTAACAATAATTTCCATTAATTTACCCACTACTGACATCAAACTGACAGGCCTATAATTGCTAGGTTTACTCTTAGAACCCTTTTTAAACAATGGAACCACATGAAGTCTCAAAGTCTCCCCCATCTCTTTCGGCTCCACACATAGCTGTCCACTCTGATTCTCCACGGGACCAATTTTATCCCTCACTATCCTTTTGTTATTAATATAACTGTAGAAACCCTTCAGATTTATTTTCACCTTACTTGCCAAAGCAACCTCATATCTTCTTATAGCTTTTCTAATTTCTTTCTTAAGATTCTTCTTACGTTCTTTATATTCCTCGAGCACCTCATTTGCTCCACGCTGCCTATATTTATAGTAGATATCTCTCTTTTTCCTAACCAAGTTTCCAATATCCCTTGACAACCATGGCTCTCTCAAACTTTTAACGTTTCCTTTCAACCTAACAGGAACATAAAGATTCTGTACCCTCAAAATTTCACCTTTAAATGACCGCCATTTCTCTATTACATCCTTCCCATAAAACAAATCGTCCAAATCCACTCCTTCTAAATCCTTTCGCATCTCCTCAAAGTTAGCCTTTCTCCAATCAAAAATCTCAACCCTGGATCCAGTCCTATCCTTCTCCATAATTATATTGAATCTAATGGCATTGTGATCACTGGACCCAAAGTGCTCCCCAACACATACCTCCGTCACCTGACCTCTTTCATTCCCAAACAGAAGATCCAACACTGCCCCTTCTCTAGTTGGTAACTCAATGTATAGCTGCAAAAAACTATCCTGCACACATTTTACAAACTCCAAACCATTCATTCCTTTTACAGTATGGGCTTCCCAGTCAATGTGTGGAAAATTAAAATCTCCCACAATCACAACCCTGTGCTTACTACAAATATCTGCTATCTCCTTGCAAATTTGCTCCTCCAATTCTCGCTCCCCATTAGGTGGTCTATAATACACCCCTGTAAGTGTTACTACACCTTTCCCATTCCTCAATTGCACTCAAATAGCCTCCCTAGATGAGCCCTCTAATCTATCCTGCCAGAGCACCGCTGTAATATTTTCTCTGACAAGCAACACAACACCTCCCCCTCTTGTTCCTCCGATTCTATCACACCTGAAGCAACGAAGTCCAGGAATATTTAGTTGCCAATCATACCCCTCCTGCAACCATGTTTCACTAATACCTACAACATCATATTTCCAGGTATCAATCCATACTCTAAGCTCATCCACCTTTCTTACAATGCTCCTAGCATTAAATCAGAATCAGAATCAGACATACTTTATTGATCCCGAGGGAAATTGGGTTTTGTTACAGTCGCACCAACCATAGTGTAGAATAGTGTAGAAATATAGCAATATAAAACCATAAATAATTAAATAATAATAAGTAAATTATTCCAAGTGGAAATAATTCCAGGACCAGCCTATTGGATCAGGGTGTCTGACACTCCAAGGGAGGAGTTGTAAAGTTTGATGGACACAGGCAGGAATGACTTCCTATGACGCTCAGTGTTGCATCTTGGTGGAATGAGTCTCTGGCTGAACATACTCCTGTGGCTAACTAGTACATTATGGAGTGGATGGGAGTCATTGTCCAAGATGGCATCCTCTTTTCAGACACCACCGTCAGAGAGTCCAGTTCCACCCCCACAGCATCACTGGCCTTATGAATGAGTTTGTTGATTCTGTTGGTGTCTGCTACCCTCAGTCTGCTGCCCCAGCACACAACAGCAAACATGATAGCACTGGCCACCACAGCTTCGTAGAACATCCTCAGCATCGTCCGGCAGATGTTAAAGGACCTCAGTCTCCTCAGGAAGTAGAGGACCCTTCTTGTAGACAGTTAAATAAATGCACTTAAGAAATTCGCCACCTCTTCCTCTCTGTTTTTCTCTAACAGTACAAAGAACTTTACTGTCGTCTTTTTCTTCCTTCTCCCATACATTGAGCACAGCTCAAACACAATCTATAAACCTGCCGATGACACAGTTGTTGTTAGTAAAATCTCAGATGCTGACGAGGAGACATATAAGATTGAGATAGATCAGCTGGTTGAATGTGTCACTACAGCAATCTTGCACTCAATAGGAAAGACCGAATAATTAATTATGGACTTCAGAAATGAAAAGTCGAAGAAACACACAGCAATTCTTATTGAGAGATCAACAGTTGAAAGAGTGAGCAGGTTCAAGTTCCTGAAGATCTGTGCTGAGTCTGAAACTGCAGTGGTTATATTGGCTATATTTCATTAGGAGTTTGTGGAAATTTTGTATGCCACCAAAGACTAGCTAACAGATATACCATGGAGAGCATTCTAAATGGTTACAACACCAGTTAGTATGGAGGATTGGAAAAAGCTGCAAAGGTTTGCAATCTCAGCCAGCTCCATCTCGGGTGGTAGTCTCCCCAGCATCGAAGACATCTTCAAAAGGTGGTGGCAGAAAAAGACGGCATTCATCATTAAGGATCCCTATCACCCAGGACATGCCCTTTTCTCATTGCTACCATCAGGAAGGAGATACAGGAGCCGTGCTCAATGTTTTCAGAACAGCTTCTTCCTCTTTCCTCTTAAATTTCTGAATGGACAAAGAACCTATGAACACTACCTCACTCTTTTTTTCACTCTCTTTTTGCAGTATGTATTTAATTTAATTTATATATATATGTATAAAAAATTAAATACTGTATGTATATTCTCACGCACGTGCACACGCACACACACACACCTGTGCAAAAGACTTTGGCACCCCAGATTTTTTTATATGGTTTCAGATTGTATGACTTCCACAGAGCCCTGATCTGGGAAGTCATCAAGGCTGTCTGGGATTACCTGGAGGGATGGAAGCAAACAAGATAGCCAAGGTCTGCGGAAGAACTGGGGCAAGTTCTCCGGGATGCTTGGAACAATCTACCAGCCGATTTTCTTATAAAGCTGCATGTCAGTATACCTAAGAGAGCTGCAATTTTAAAAGCAAGGGGTAGTCACACCAAATATTGATTTGATTTGTTTTTTTTTACTGATTACTGCTCTTTAATGTAAACTTTGTTATTTAGAAACTTTTCATTTTGTTATTTTTGAAAGTATCTTTGCTTTACAGATTTTTACATGTGTCGAAGACTTTGGCATTGTGTTGTACATATTTTTTTCATTTTATCTTTTGCAGTGTATTACTGCTGCAAAACAACAGATTTCACAAAATGTGTCTGTTAAACTGTTTCTGATTCTGCCAGGAAGATGATAAGGGTTAATTGATAAGGGAATGAAAATAGGCTGGGGTACAGTGTCTATTATTAATTGACAAGATGAGGGGCAGGGCTTGGTGTTAACTTATAAGGGCATGAGAAGAGAGGACCTATAATTGGCTGATATGTTGATGATGATGATGATGATGATGATGATGAAGGACTGGCCGATTGGTGAACCCAAGAAGAGGTGGGACTTATTAGAATTACAAGGAGATGCAAAGCAACTGATTGGTGAGCAGCAGGGGCACAGGAGAAAGAATGGGTGGGACAAATCAGTGATTGACAGGATGGCAAAAGGTGTTGGAGTTATAGAGAAATGCAGCACAGAATACAGCTCTTCAGCCCATCTAGTCCATGTTGCAGCCATTTAAACTACCTACTCCTAACGATCTGCATTGGGATCATAGCCCTTCATAGCCCTACTATCCAAACTTCTCTTAAACATTGACATCAAACTCGCATGGGCCATTTGTGTTGGCAGCTCATTCTGTACACTCACGACCCTCTGAGTGAATTTTCCCCTCGTTCCCTTTAAGCTTCTCACTTTTCACCCTTCACCCATGACCTCTGGTTGTAGTCCCACCAAGCCTGCTTGCATTTACTTGATCTACCCCCCTCATTATCTTGTCTACCTCTATCAAATCTCCTCACAATCTTCTATGTTCTAAAGAATGCAGTATGAACCTATTCAATCTTTCCTTATAACTTAAGTCCCCCAGACCTGGCAGCATCTTTGTAAACTTTCCCTGCACTTTTTCAGCCTTCTTTACATCTTTCCCTACTCAAGATCACAGTAAACTGCAGAGAGTTGTGGACACAGCGCAGCTTTATCATGGAATAAAACTCACTTCCATGGGCTCAGATGCACCTCCCTGATGAGCTGAACACATTCTCTGCACGTTTTGTACAGAACTGTACCGGAATATCACAACCCACCCTGACCAGAAACCCTCAAATTGCATCTAACAAATTCTCCTGTGCCTAGAATAATACAGTATATCAGTAGTACAACAAAGATTTGCTCGATTGATTCTGGCTTTGTCAATAAAGGTGAGGTTAAGCAGATTAGACTTGTACACTCCCAAATGTATATCTCATTGCACAGTCCAAAATTTGTGATGCGAAGCTCATTCTTCCCCTGGCTGAACATGTCTGGGGGTCAAATTCTCTAAATGAGATATTTGTCCTTTAGGATAGAGATAATGATAAATAAGTAAGCCTACCTGAATCACTGCCCGAATGGAACAGAGGACGGGGAGCAAACCTACAAGGTTTACAAAGGCTCAAGATTTTACAAATCTTTGTAAAGCAATAAATCTATAAATTGACATGTTTGTTATGATTAGCTATATTTAGCCATGTGAAAGTGGTGATAAAGGCAGATACATCATTGCATTTCAGAGACGCTGACTTAGTATATGGATGAAATGAAAATGGAGGGCTATCTGAGCGCGAAGGGTGAAATTTTTCTTGGATAAGGTTAAAACGTCATTGCAACATCATGGTGAAGAGCCTGCACTGTTCTGTGTTCCATGTTAGGGTGTCAGTT
Source organism: Hemitrygon akajei (assembly GCF_048418815.1). Classification (NCBI taxonomy): domain Eukaryota; kingdom Metazoa; phylum Chordata; class Chondrichthyes; order Myliobatiformes; family Dasyatidae; genus Hemitrygon; species Hemitrygon akajei. Next base: position 44,417,943 of record NC_133127.1, on the reverse strand, counting down.
TGTGGGCAGTGGGGTAATTTCCTCTCTTGTGTTTATTGTTCTCTTTACTGGAGATTGATCCTCTTTAAACACTGTCACTCTGATATGGCCCATCACTTCATTCACTGCTCCAGCCCTACTCATCTCTATTGAGATCCTTGCTCTATAATTTATTTAATTTTTATTAGGGGAGGATAGGAATCTGAAGTGATGTGGTTTGTGTGTGTGTGTGTGTGTTGATAGGCTTTGGGACTCTTAATCACTTGAATCTGCAGAGAATGTAGGGATGTGGACATTGTAAAGACAGAAGCGATTAGTTTAGTTAGGCATTTAATGACTAGTTTAATTGGTTCATCATGGGCTGATGGACCTGTTCCTGTGCTGTATTATGTTTTATGTTGTATATTCTCTCCTCCTCTTACTCTGCTCCTTTCTTCTCTCCTTCATTCATCATCTCTCTTAAATTCACTCTCCCTGTTCTTGCTCCCTCTCGCTGCCCCTCAATCTCTTGCTCTTGCATCCCTCTTGCTCTCCATATCCGGGAAGTCTGCTGGGCTGGCAATGTCTCATTCTAGGACCCAGTTTCTGGGTTTTCAACTCTGTCTATTGCCTCACTGTTGCCTTCTCCATCTGTTGTGAATACCTGTGTTTCTGTACACACAAAGCCTCTCCCTCATGATGTACTGTGGACAATAGACAGTAGGTGCAGGAGTAGGCCATTCCGCTCTTCTAGCCAGCACCGCCATTCACTGTGATCATGGCTGATCATACACAATCAGTACCTCGTTCCTGCCCTCTCCCCATATCCCTTGACCCCGCTATCTATAAAAGCTCTATTTAACTCTCTCTTGAAAGCATCCAGAGACTTGGCCTCCACTGCCTTCTGGGGCAGAGCATTCCACATATCCACCACTCTCTGGGTGAAAATTTTTTTCCACATCTCTGTTCTAAATGGCCTACCCCTTATTCTTAAACTGTGGCCTCTAGTTCTGGACTCACCCATCAGCGGGAACATGCTTCCTGCCTCCAGCGTGTCTAATCCCTTAATAATCTTATATGTTTCAATCAGATCCTCTCTCATTCTTCTAAATTCCAGTGTATACAAGCCCATTCGCTCCAATCTTTCAATATATGACAGTCCCACCATTCCGGGAATTAACCTTGTGAACCTACGCTGCACTCCCTCAATAGCAAGAATGTCCTTCCTCAAATTTGGAGACCAAAACTGCACACAATACTCCAGGTGGGGACTCACCAGGGTCCTGTACAGCTGCAGAAGGACCTCTTTACTCCTATACTCAATTCCTCTTGTTATAAAGGCCAGCATGCCATTAGCTTTCTTCACTGCCTGCTGTACCTGTATGCTTGCGTTCATTGACTGATGTACAAGAACACCTAGATCTCGTTGTACTTTCCCTTTTCCTAACTTGACTCCATTTAGATAGTAATCTGCCCTCCTGTTCTTGCCACCAAAGTGGATAACCTCACATTTATCCACATTAAACTGCGTCTGCCATACATTTGCCCACTCACCCAACCTGTGCAAGTCACCCTGCATTCTCATAACATCCTCCTGACATTTCACACTGCCACCCAGCTTTGTGTCATCAGCAAATTTGCTGATGTTACTTTTAATCCCTTCATCTAAATCATTAATGTATATTGTAAACAGCTGTGGTCCCAGCACCGAACCTTGCGGTACCCCACTGGTCACAGCCTGCCATTCCGAAAGGGCCCCGTTAATCGCTACTCTTTGTTTCCTGTCAGCCAGCCAATTTTCAATCCATGTCAGTACTCTGCCCCCAATACCATGTGCCCTAATTTTGCCCACTAATCTCCTATGTGGGACTTTATCAAAAGCTGATAAAGACCTGATGCTTTTTGTAAATTTATATTTTGTTTCACCACAGTGCTGTTTATCTGGGATATCCCTGCTATCTCAGTTTTGGCCTGTCCCTTCTCTATGGTCCCCTTAGGCACGGGAAAGGGCAAGGTTGTTGTCCACCTCCTACCCTCACCCATCAGCACCCAGTATTTCTGTGATGAGAGGGAGGCTAGCGCAATGCTTGCTCCAGAGGTAGAGGTGGCAAAGAGGCAGTGAGGGAGCAGGAGGGGTTGCAAGGAGGAAAGGGCTGTTGCGTGAAGGATGGGGAAGAAGACAGGTGTGCCATGGGAGAGATTGAGAACTGCAGGAGATATGAGGAAGTTATGATTCTGATAACAAGTAAGACAGTTTTTGTTACAAACAATTACTTTATTATTTCATACAGATCTCCCTTCACCCCTTTCTGCTACCTCTTTCCTCTCCCTTCTGCATCTTGACTTCCAGTACCTCTCCATCCACTACTGCAAATGGCCACTAAGAGTAGCAGGAGACATTGGAAGGGCCTACGTATGTGGCCCTGCTCCAGTGTCAGAAGGGGCCTGACACTGATCATCTGCTAACTTGTCACACATTGGACTTAAACAACACCATTCTTCCTTGTGTCGAACAGCCCTCTCATGACTTGACCCAACGTGGCCTTCAGCTGTTGGCAGCCTGCGAGAGAGCTGCAGCCTTTGGCTGACGCTCCCTCGGTAGCTTCCTCGAAACCTCCATTCTTCTGGCAAGTTAGAAGTCAGCTCAGTCCAGTAGTCAAGATTGGCAAGGGAATAGAATCCTGTTCCATCAGCAACCAGTTCAGAGCCTTCTGCCATTTGAATCCTGGGAGCTGGGGGGTGGGGTGGTGGTGGTTGGCCCTGATATTCTGTCCCATCCTGTTTGGGGCCCAGGGAGCCTCTTCCCCAAACTGCCCCTCCTCTTTTTCTGGGATAATTCAGATTCCTGGAATTCTGGTGGGTTCTCACCCATTAACCAGAGGCACTGATGATGAGTGTTGTCCCAGGCCGTCGTGGGGTGTGCCAAGCCTCTCTAATGGCTGTTTGCCATGATGACAAATGACTATGGTGTGGTGGATAGCCAGTAAAAAAAAAATGGTGGGAAGGGGTGGAACCAGAGCTGAGAGATGATGGGTAGATCCAGGTGAAGGGTGGGAAAGGCAGGTGAGGGCACAAGTGATTTCAGAAGCTGGGAGTTGATGCGAGGAAGTGTCAAGGGCTGAAGATGAAGAAATCTGACAAAGAGAGGACAGTAGGCCATGGTATAAAGGGAGGGATGTGGGGAGAGGAACTGGTGGTAGGAATGTGAGGGTGGTGGGTGTATGAGGAGGTCGGAGTGGAGAAATAATTTAAAAATAATTAAAAGTCATATTATTAAGTATTACATTTATTTTAAAAAACTGTTTCAACCGATGTAAACTAATTAAAACTTCAGTATTAATTTAAAAAATTCATTTACTTTCATTTAACTTCCTAATGCACACTGGCTTCATTTAAAATTAATGAGGCTGTGCTTAACACATCAACAATGGTTAGCATAAGGCTGAGGGTCAGATCCAAACAACCTACAGTCTCTTACCTCAGACCGACAGAATTTGACGTTAAGCCCAGTGGCAGTACAAGTGTTTGGAATGCACCAATTTGATCTCCTGTTTATCCAATACATGGAAGTGTTGAACCTCCTTTCCACGCACACACCCACATGTACACACACAAAGGCGCATGCACACATGCAGTGACTGAGTGACTGACTCATTCAGTGGAACACTCGGATGGCCATTGATATAACCCAGCTCAGTGTCCACATCATAAAATATCATAGTCATGGTGCTGCACAACACAGAAACATCCTCTTTGCCCAGCTGATACGTGCTGACCATTTTTTTGCCCACGTACACTAATAACATGTCAGCACTTGATCCACATCCTTCTCTGTCGTGTCTATTTAAGTGCCTGTCTATGTGCAATGATTGTGTCTGACTCCCACCTACTCTGGCATCAAGTTCTGGATGCTGACCCACTCTCTGTGTGGTTTTAAAACATTTCCCTTCAAGTGCTTTCTCACTTTAACGCTACAGTACATCCTTTTTGTCTTTGGCTAGTGAGAATCTTGGGGGAGGGGGGTGAAATAAAATGATTTTCACTATCTACCCTATCTATGCTTCTTGTAATGTTGCATATTTTTGTCAGGTCATCCCTTAGATATCCAACTGTGCCATCTAAGGCCTGTTGGCATAATGATTAGAACCTAACTCCTGAATTGCATTCACAGCTTTGTACTGGGACAAGGTCATGAAGCACGTTCACACCAATTGTAAAATTGGCATAACGTTTCCTCGTGGATTGTGGTGATCGACTATTTATTTATAGCTATTATGATTAATTTCGTTGCTTCTGCTGAGGCCCTGTTGTATTTTGGATTCTGAACTTACTCTGTCAAGAGTCAATATGCATATGAGCTTCATGTTATTACAGATAAGTCAGAAGAGATAAAATTTACATCAGTCCAGTCAAGATAACAGGATTTTTGCACTTAACTTATCACTTGAATTTACAGCACTGGGGAAAAATAGATATATAAAATCAGATGAATTATTTATAACAGATTAGGTAGATGGATTGACAATTAATTTTGAAACGGAGAGGCAGTTTCCTCAGGATGGGAGTATAGAAGGAGGAGAAGCAGTCTCGTGGGAAGGGAATGGTTAATTTACACTCGGGGATGTAAGTGTTTAGAATTTTCTCCCCAGTGGATTTTGGATGTCCAGCTGCTGGCCATAGTCAGGATTGAAACCAGTGCTTTCTTTTCGACTTTCAGTGAAGTTTGGTGGGAAAATCGAAGAGGTACTAATTCAGCCATGAATATTGTGAATGGCAAAGTAAACCTGAAGAGTCAAATAGTGTACAGCTGCTACTAGGTAGAGTCACACAGTCTGGAAACAAGTCATTTGGTTCATTCTGTTGACACTGACCATTTGACCGTAAGACATAAGAGCAGAAATTAGGCCATTTGGCCGGTCGAGTCTGCTCTGCCATTCAATCATGGCTGATCCTTTTTTTTTCTCCTCCTCAACCCCATTTCTTGGCCTTCTTCCAGTAACCTTTGATGCCATGTCCAATTAAGAACCTATCAATCTCTGCCTTAAACACACCCAACAATCTGGCCTCCACAGCTGCATGTTGGAACAAATTCCACAAATTCTCCACTCTCTGGCTAAAGAAATTTCTCTGCATCTGTTTTGAATGGATGCCCCTCTATCCTGAGGCAGTGAACTCTTTCCCTAGACCCTCCTACAATGGGACACACCCTTTCCACATCTACTGTGTCTAGGCCTTTCAAATTTCCAAAAGTTTCAATGAGATCCCCCTTATCCTTCTGAATTCCAGTGAGCACAGACCCAGAGCCATCAAACATGCCTCATATGATAACCCTTTCATTCCTGGAATCATCCTTGTGAACCTCCTCTGGACTCTCTCCAATAACAGCACACTTTTTCTAGGATGAGGAGCCCAAAACGGTTCACAAGGTGAGACCTCACTAGTGCCTTATAAAGCCTCAGCATCACATCCCTGTTCTTGTATTCTAGACCTCTTGAAATGAGTGCTAACATTACATTTGCTTTCCTCACCACCGACTCAAACTGCAGGTTAACCCTCAAGATGTTCTGCACAAAGTCTCCCAAGTCCCTTTGCTTTTCAGATTTTTGGATTTTCTCCCCCTTTAGAAAATAGTCTGTACATTTATTTCTACTAGCAAAGTGTGTGACCATGCATTTTCCAACATTGTTTCATTTGCCACATTCTTGTCTGTTCTTTTAATCTGTCTAAGTCCTTCTGCATCCTACCTGTTTCCTCAATGCTACCAGCCCCTCCACCAATCTTCAAATCATCTGCAAATTTGGCAACAACGCCATCTATTTCATCATCTAAATCATTTCTATGCAACATAAAAAGAAGTGGTCCAACACCAACCCCTGTGGAACACCACTTGTCACTGGCAGCCAATCAGACACTGATCCTTTTATTCCCACTCGCTGCCTCCTTCCAATCAGCCAATGCTCTCAGCAGGTTAGTAACTTTCCTATAATACAATGGGCTCTTAAGTTGGTAAGCAACCTCATGTGTGGCATCTTGTCAAAGGCCTTCTGAAAGTACAAATATAGAACATCTACTGCATCCCCGTTATATATCCTAATTGTAATCTCTTCAATGAATTCCAACAGGTTGGTCAGACAAGATTTTCCTTTAAGGAAACCAGGCTGATGTTGTCCTATCTTGTCCTGTATCACCAAGTACTCATCACCTCATCCTTAACAATTGATTCTAACATCTTCCCAACCATTGAGGTCATGCTAACTGGTCTATAATTTCCTTTCTGCTGCCTTCCTCCTATCTTAAAGAGTTGAGTGACATTTACTATTTTCCCGTCCTGTGGCACCATGCCAGAGTCCAATGATTTTTGAAAGATCATTGCTAATGCCGTCACAATCTCTAACGCTACCTCTTTCAGAACCCTAGGGTGCAGTTCATCTGATCTGGGTGACTTATGTACCTTTCAGGTCTTTCAGCTTTTTGAGCACTTTCTCCCTTGTAATAGTAACTGTACCCACTTCTCTTTCTTTTGCTTCTCAACTTTCTACCTAACTCTCTAAAATCGCTTTTCAGGACCTCTTTGCTTTTCTTTCCTACGTCATTGGTACCAATATGTACCAAGACATCTGGCTGCTCTTCCTCCCACTCTGAAATGTTTTGAGATCTGAGATGTCCCTGACCCTGACACCTGGCAGGCAAGAAACCATCCGTGTGTCTCGTTCACATCCACGGAATTTCCTGTCAGTTCCCCTCACTATTGAGTCCCCTATCATTACCGCTCCCTTCTTCTCTCTTTCCCTTCTGACCACTGACCCAAGTTCAGTGCCTGCAACCTGGTGGCCGTGGTATTTCCCCAGAAGGTCATCCTGCACAAAAGTATCCAAAGCAGTATACTTATTTTTGAGGGGAATGGCCACTCTGCGCCAACTGCCTATTTATATTCCCATTCCTCTTGATAGTCACCCAGCTACTCGCCTCCTGCAACTTGCCACCTATTTACATCAATCCTACATTCTTGACTGTTCCTGTCGGATTCTCCCACTCTCCAAAAATTTAAGGGAGTTTCCAGCAGCCAATTAACCTATTAACATGTGTGTCATGAAAGTGTGGGAAGGAACTGAAGCAGCTGAAGAGAGCCCACACTGTCATGGAGAAAACAGACTTCACTGTGACAGCTTCAGAGGTCAGGTTTGAACCCCGGTCTTTAGAATGCCTGCTAGCTGTGTCACTAAAACTGTGTTACCTATGTCTTGTGCACTTAGATTGAAAATCTTTGGGATGCATTTAGGATCTAGGCTGCGCCGCATTTGGAGGACAAACACATCAAGAACTGTTTGGGCTAAGTAGTGTATTTTTGTGTAGTAATTGTCTAAGAATGGTTAATGGTGCACTCCTTTATCAATAAAACAGTGTGTAAGTTCTTTTGCAATAGCAACAGAACAAAAACAATGGCTTGCAAAGAAAACAAACACACCTCCATGATATCCCATCCAAATGGTATTTTTATATTCCTCTGATAGAAATTAATGGTAATTTGCATTTTTGGTCAACAGAAATGACGGAGTAGTGGAGATGGTTCACTGAAATTTCAATTAAGTGCTTTTGGTTCAGTAACCACTAAATTCAAACTGGTTCATTTAACTTGCACTCTGTGAAAACCCTAAGACAGTGAGAATAAATAGAGGCCCACAGAGCAAACAAGTATAAGTTTTACAGCTTGGTAATGTAAATCATGACCAGCGTTTGCTTTTCTTTGTCTACAAATATTTCTTTATAAAAATCTCTCCTCTTTGTATGCAGAGCTTTTAAACACTTCTTTGTAATTAAATGCAGCTCAAGCACAACTTAGATGACTTCCACAGTATGTGCTAAACAATTAAAATGACACACTGTTATATGTGGTCACATTTTTTCCTTTGAATTATTATAGTTTGTCAGTGGAGAGTCAAATTCATTAAGTTGTTATGGCACATCTTTAATAAGCGTCTCTCTGTAACATAAACTGCGAAAATCATTTTGCAATCAATTTTTTGAAACACTGAAATATACTTGTAATCTCAGAAACAGACAGTTAAAGAAAGCTGAATTTGTAAAAGTGTTGTAAATTTTGCCTCATTATCAAACAGCACAAGCCACTTCCTTGTCCTTGCAGTGAAAACTTGTCAGGACTTGGGAAAGTATTTTTGTATTTGTAAGCTTCTAATGAAAAGAGTAGCTGAAGGTTCCACAATTGGTTTTATTTTAAATATACAAGCAAATTTGGACCGGTTATGGTGTTATTCTACTTTAAAGACGTGAAGATCTGGATATTAATACTGTAAGCAGTTATAGAATTATTGCTCCATATGCTGATTGCATCCTTCAGTAATCACAAGGCCCAAGTCATTGGGCACCACTGCATGTCTTTTGCACACTGAACTATTGAAGCTTTGGAGAAGGAAAGTGAATTACACCTGGAAATGGGGTTGGTCTTAGAGGATCAATAATTGGGGATTGAAAGTAGATCTGGTTCTCTTTTAGTGATTATTGGGGCTTGGACTGCAATCAATTTGAAGTCCAGTCAAGGATCAGTTTGGGGTGGAGAACTCTTTACAAGTTCCAAGAAGCACCCTGGGCCTGAAACATGAACTATTTCTTTCCACAGATGCTGCCTGAACTGCTGGGTGTTTCCAGAGCTTTTTTGCTTTCATTAATTTAATCCAGCTCCCTGTTTAATAAGAAAACACTGGAAACTAATCTTCTAACCTACCCCACCAGTCAACATGACCATGGCTAATCAAAACTGGCATCAGCTCCTCTTTTGTGCTAGAACCCTGCAATCTGCTATTCCTCTCGTTCATATATTTGTCTCCACCTTAAATGCATCAGCATTATATAAGATCATTGCAAGTGTGATTCACCACTAGTAGTGCCTGATGGAATTTCTGAGAGGCAGAATTCAATTAAAAATTATTGAGATTGTATTCTACGTGAGAAATACCATATCAGTAATAAAATAATGCACAGCTACATGATTGAATTTCTGGAAATTTTCAGCTTTGGATTTAATCATACATCAGGGCCAAAAGGAACAAGTTTTATATAGGATGATGAGAAGATACTATGATGGTGATAAAATGCTAGTCATCTGGTCACTTTTAAACCTCAGTGAAAATATGTACTACTGAAGCAGTAAGAAGTTGCAGAGGGTAATGGATTCGGCCCGATATATCATGGGCACATCCCTCCACACCACAGGAAGTATCTTTAGGAGGTACTAACCCAGGAAGGCAACATCCATTGACAAAGATCTTCATCACCTGGGAGATGCCGTCTTTGTGCATTTACCATCACACAGGAGGTGCAGAAGCCTGAAATGCATCACCATAATGCTGCTAATGTTATGTGCCTGTGATGCTGCTGCAAGTATGTTTTTCATTGCATAAGTACTTGTGCATATCATTATAAGCTCAGCTTTCACTTTTGACCAGTGAACGGGGACAGTATTTTACTTCACCACTGATACTTCAGCAGCTTTGATCTTTTCAAATATACACTGCCTGCACTTACTGTACTTACTGCACTTTTCACTTATCAGCCCATGATTGCAAAGTAGGAAATACAGGAGCCAGTTTTCAACAGCAATCACTCATGTACAGCTGTGAACAGAAAATCTGAGCTGGTGGTGGTCAAGGGAAAACTTAGGCAGCATGACTAGAAATTCCCTGTCCTTCAATGTGGTGCAGCAGGATCACTTATAATCATCTGAGAGCAGTTTTCCCCCATAACTCCAACCTCCTAAGAATGAAATTAAACATATCGTGAAGTCCGAAAACTTGTATTGTATAATCTGCAGAAAACCTAGCTGTAATAATTTGAGTTTACCACTAGGTGTTACTGTCTACAGGAAAGAACAGAAGGCAACTTTGTCTCAAAAATTCATTCCTGGCTCTGCTAACAACCATGGGACTCAGCAGTGGGAAGGCCACATTTCAAAAACAATATGTCTAGAGTCAATATGATTTGGGTTTCAGCCAACAGGAACGTCATGATGTTCTGATTAAATGAACCTCAATATGAGCTAATGCTTTGTAAATACTGCACATTTACAAATGTCAGTTGGCACAAAAAGACAGATTGTACACCACATAAAATTACACATATTTACAAATTTCAGCTTTATGGTATCGTTAGTAGAAAAAAGAAAGGAAAAAAAGGCCCATTTCAGTTAACCCAGTACAAATGTGCACGTACATTTAGAGCTCATCTTGAAGTTGTCCTTGTTACTCGCATGCTGGATCCACGGTTTGCGTGAAAGTACACACCACATTCTGAACATCTCTCGAAATCCATATCAAACAAATGTGATCTCTCTCAGGAGTATTGTTTCTTCCTGCTTGGACCCATTCATCTGCTCAAAGCTCTTTGTATAATGGGAATGTTCCTTCAGACGGCATTCTCAGCCATCTTCCCTTCTGTCCATTCCACAGTTCCCGTCAAAATGACCACGAATCCCGCCAGTGTCCATCACAAATCTCTCTCTCTGCCATCTCTCTCTACAACTTTCTCCTACACCATTCTGAATTTGAACATCATATCCCCTTATCTTTTTTTTATGGAACAGCTGGATCTGTTTTCTGTAATAATGTGAATTGACAGGGTGGTGAAGATGGCCAATGACAGGCTAGCCTTCACCTGTGAGGATACTGAACATAGGAGAAGTGATGTTATGTTGAGGTTGTACAATATGCTGGTGAGACAACACTTGAAGTATTGTGCACAGCTTTGGTCACCCTATTATATAGTTAAAACATTATTAAACTGGAAAGAGTGCAGAGAAGATTTGCAAGGATGCTACTAGGACCCAATGGCCTGAGTTACAGGGAGAGGCCAGGCAGGCTAAAACTTTATTACTTGGAATGTGGGAGATTAAGGGGTAACTTAATAGTGATGTAAAATATTATGAAGGTATAAATACCGTAGATTCCGGACTACAGAGCGCACCTGATTAAAAGCCGCTGGCTCTAATTTTAGAAAGAAAATCAATTTTTTACTTGTACAGGCCGCACCGGATTTTAGGCCGCACCGGATTTTCGGCCGCACCGGATTTTCGGCCGCAGGTTTCCCACGTTGTAATATGAGATATTTACACAGAAAGATATTACACGTGAGGATTTTTTAACTTTTAATTAAATCCATATGGTAACATAAACAAATACATATTGCAAATGCTTTTTTTCGAACCGTGCCTGTAACGCGGCTACTTTTAAATATACGTTGCGTATACTTTTTTATTGAACAACATTCCAATATCTCCTAACGACTGGTAAAAAATATATATACTGCAGCCTACCAGGAAAAGTTATTGATCACCTTTAACTTAAAAGCAGCGTTCGCTCAGATCCAATGCCGCTCGCGTAATGTGCTCCCCCCCCCCCTCCTTCCCGTTTATCGCAAACTGGCATTTTTCCCACAAGACGCGGCGAAACCGGGTGTGACGTCATAGCATCCTGCGATGTAGTACAGAAAACAAATATAGTTAAAACACTTCTAACTTTAACTAGAAAATGAATTACTAAGCGAAAATATTATAAACTAAATAACTGCCATAAAGGCAGCACAATGCTTTTCTTCGAGTGTTTTCCATGTTGATGAGGGTGAGTACAAATGACTGATTTACAATAATTTAATTGTGAAAGTGCGCTTGATTTATCGTACAATTTCATTGGACCTCTGTGAACTACTCATCAATTTTATTGGTCTACTGTTACGAGGCAAAATGTTTTTGGCGGCATGAAAAAAATCATGCATTAGCCGCACCCTATTAAAGGCTGCAGAGTTCAAAGCTGTTCAAAATGTGGGAAAAAAGTAGCGGCTTATAATCCGACATCTACGGTAGGTTAAATGTACATACTCTGTTCCCAGGGAAGGTGACCTAAAAAAACTAGAGGGCATAGGACTCGAGGAACAACTTCCTCATGCAGAGGAAATAGTTGAGGTAGCTACAGTAATAACATTTAAAATAAATTTGGATAAGTAAATCAATAGGAGGGGTTTAGAGGGATATGGACCAGGCAAATAGGACTAGCATGGTGGGCACCACATGGCTGTCATGAATGAGTTGGGCTGAAGGACTTGCTTATGTGCTGCACTGGTCTATATTTCCATTTGCCTTTACTTTAGTATTTCTAATGATAGGGCAATATTTCATCAAAATAAATCATTTTTGTCCACTACCTGTTGAAACAAAACCAATTCTGATGTCAGTCATGGCTCAGAAGATATCAATCTTAAAACTTACTCATGTGTCATTCATTGTCTAAAGACTTGAACGTTTAATGTAGATTGGCAATTATTATATCATGTACTGTATTAAAGAAGTTTCACATTACTTGACATGGTGTCTTTCATTTGGTACATTAAACTCAGGCTCTGTCTGTCAACTTAGGTGGACAATGAGATTAATAGGACATTGGAGGTTAGAAATTCTAACATTTGGGCCACTGTTCACCCTTCAACAAATAAACAAGTTAATGTGATCATTGGAGCTATTGCTTACTAATTGATTAAATAGTCTACTGCATAAACATTGAAATCTTATTTAGAAAGGGAACTGCAATGTGTGGCCACAAAAGAAAAGTTTCTAACCAACTGAAACTGCAAATTTTCTCGTCTTCAGTTTCATCAATGTATTCTTGTATCTCTGGAACTAACTTTATTTATGCAAGATGGCGGCGCAACACAGCGCACAGCGGCCACTTTGGAATGAATATCTGTAATCTGTCAAGTAGGATGCCGTCGACAATCCTGATTTGATGGAGACTGACATGTGAAGCACAGAGGAACATCTGGTGAAACTTTTGAAATGCCTGTTTCGCTGCCGCTGCTACTGTGCAATCGGAAAATTCTCCGGGAGGAAGGCCCCAAATCCTCAGCTTTGCCTGTTGCTTGGTGGCTGGTGCCAGGGTTGAAGCGCTCGGCAGAGATGGTGCTCGGTGTCGAAGGGCTGGTCGGAGGCTCGAAATTTTCGGACAGACTCGGAGTTGGCTGTGGTCAGGGCTCCCAGAGTGCTGTATCGGCAAGCTGCGGCACTGGAGGTTCATGACAGGAAGAGTTTTTCTTCCTTCTACCGTCTGCGTGAGATGATGGGCTGTCGAGACGTTGAGACTTTCTTTTAAACCGTGCCATGGACTGCTCTTTATCAGATTATGGTATTGCTTTGCAGTGTTGAAACTATGTGTTATAATTATGTGGTCTTTGTCAGTTAGTCTTTTATCAATTATGGTATTGTCTGCACTGTTGAGACTATATGTTAACTATAACTATACGTAACTATGTGGTTTTGTGTAGGTCTTGTAGCTTTAGTTTTGTCTGATGGATTTGTAGTTCCTTTCCGGGGAACGTGCTAAGACGGTAGCGCGATATCGATATGCAGCAGCCACTCCGGACTCTGGATTGGGGATTACCAAATGTTATGTGGTTTTTCTTGTGTGGTCTGTTTTGTGCTTTTTCATGATATCATTCCGGAGAATGTTGTCTCATTTTTTAACTGCATTGTATTTGTGGTTTATAATTGACAATAAACTGAATCTGAATCTGAACTTGTTCCACTAACAAATAAATGGACTACCGACGCCAGTGTGCTTGATGCAATAGCTCTTAATCCTGTGTGAATTTAGTGCAAACCAAATAAACTGGAAGCTCACATCTAAAGAGAAACATCCCAGGAAGAGCAAAATCTCAGCATAATTGAATGATGAAACCAAGGCATCAATCTAATCCGTGCAATATTTATAGACCGTGCCTTTTGATAGAGGTCCCGCTTGGTGGCACAATAATATCAGCGCCGGACTCCAGAGCGAAGGTTCCTGAGTTCGAATCCAAGTCGGATTGAGCGTCGAGCTAGCAACTCGACCTTGTAAAAACAGGAATAGCTTGCAACGGAAACACTGCCAGAAGACGGTGCCCTGATAACTCCACTGCAGAGTTAAGGGCTGTTCTTCTTCATCTTTTGATAGAGCAAGGAGTTTTAGGCCTATAATTCTTCAATTGAAATCATTGTTACATAGATGAAAGTTTTTGCTTTTTTGAGGTCTTTACTCAAGTCATCTTTACTGTAAAGTATAACAAAGCTATTATCATAATATTATGATACTATATCATAATTGTTATCAATTATGATAACAATTTTCATAATTGTTAGCCAAGCAATATCTAGTCCAGTCATATTCTAATGCATTTATTTGATAGAGCAGCTTCAAACTGCTAAATATAATTCTTGTTTTCTTGCTGGCACATTCAGCAGCTGATGTTGTCTTTTGTATTTGTTCATGGAAGGTGGCCAGATTGGTGGAGCACAGTTTAAAAAAAAATATAGAATTATATAGCACAGAAACAACCTGCCAGTCTCATTAGAACTTTTTGCAGAGCTACACTAGTTCTATCTACCCATATTAGGTCCTTATCCCTCTATGTCTTCCAGCAATATCTCCTCTTACATAATGGTGGGCCTCTCTTGATCTCCAGCAGCCCTTGTGTTTATGAACTTACAGGCAAAATTTCAAGGCTTTACCCAAGATTTTTGGTCTTTCCTAATTTTGGTTTCTTGCTCACTCCTGATTTTTTCCATCATTAGAATCTGTCCTTTTAGCTACAGGGGTCTCCAGAAACTTTCCTCTTCTCTGAGATTTGTGACAATGCCATTGATTAAACGGTTTCCTGGATGAGACTGACGTTGTACATTTAGCAAATGCAGACACCCAGATGAGCTACTGTTGAAGTTCAGCCTAACTTATTGGTGATGGGCACAATCTGACAGTTACTTTAAAATTTACACTTTTTGTCTTCTGTTGTTTAAGATCGAAAACTCCAAAGGAAAACTTAACCTATGAATTTCCTCTTAGACCAATCATGAGGCAGTCTGTTGCTGCCTCAGAACTCTTCTGTTAATGAAGCAATATATAGCAGTGCACAGGAAAGCCTAGCAAACATTGGAATTCAGCTGGAAAGTAACAGAGAAAGGGCTGAAGGAGTAAAGGAATGGAGGGAAGGAATAAGTGAGCATTATTTGGTATTCTTTTCAGCCCATGTTTATACATTAGGCAATATGGCTACAGAATAAAATGGATAAAATTGTAGATTTTATAGGAGACAGCCAAGAAAGTACTCTTTTGCTGTTGTGGAAGTCTTAAATTTATTCATGGGAATTGCTTGTAATGCCATCATTCATTATAAATCTGATTTTTTTTTTGGAGTGAAAGGCTTGCTATGAAATTTCAGAGAGAAGTCAATCACTTTGTTATGGTTCTGGAGTCACACATTTGCCACAGCTCTGGACCATGCAGTAGATTACTGTAACTTCCCCAAAGAACATTTATGAACCAAACAGGTTTTACAACAAATTGATATGATTACTGTTACTGACTCTCATTTTTAATTTCAAATATAACTAAATATAAGTTTAATTTCCCAAAAGCAATAGACTGATTTGAACTTGCATTTCGGGATCATTAATTCAGACTTCTGGATACTTGCCTGCAACTTAATTGCAGTTCCTTTGAGAAGCTGGATTTAAGAAGTTAATAGCATTGTCCTAAGGAATGGACCATTGACCTGTGAAATGATTCTGATATTGTTAAGTGGCTTTGGTTGTCATAATTGGGCTTTCAGAGAACAGAAGACATTTTCAATATACATGTCACTATGGGAGTGAAAAAATCCAGATGTCCAAGTGCAGTCAGCTATTTCACAGTCACTGTGCTTTGTCTTGGCCTCAGTTTTGGATATGGATCAGAAGGTATACACCAACCCTAACATTGGAACCTGGCTTTTGGTCTTCGACAGTCAGTTTGTGCCAATGCTAAGAGTGTGCTGTGCTCCCAAAAGCACAGATGTTTGGATGAGATAATGAAAATGGCTTGGCTAGAAATTCACCCACCTAGCCAGCAGCAGTAGCACATTGTACCTTAGCTCCAAAATTCAATCCACTGAAACCAATAGAATGAATTTAATTGGCTGAGGGCAAAGTATTGATAATATGCATTTAATGTAACTGCTTGGGAATCAAGTCCTCGGCAGTTGTTCTACGTTAATAATCGAAGAACTCCAGAGGGGTCTTTGTTATCCTTACCAGTGCGCTGCTTTCGCTCAATCACACAGGTTTTTCTAAGTGCTAAAACATAATTAATACTGTAAAAAATAAAGCTTTGAATACTGCTAAAGCAAAAAGTACAATATAAGTGTAAATTTCTTTCCCTGAAGATAGAAGACTGATGATACTGGACATCTTTAAATCTTGAGTGTATTTCTTTCCAACTGTAGAGCACCATTTATGTCATTAATTTCTGCACCAGATTGAGAGGTCACTGCTTGTCGCGTTGTGTCACAGTTTCAGGACTCTTAAATCAGATATCATAAAGGGGATGATAGGAATGGCCATGTTATTGAGCTGTTTCTTCTCTGATGTAACATTATGTCTTTGAAAGGCAAGGTTTGCCTCATCCCAGTTATGCCTTTCTTCTCCACACAGAAGTCTTTTTGTTAAATCATATTTTATTGATCTTCATGAATTAAACACATGCTGTGGTCACCTCTTGAATGACACAGGCAACTGATTGTGAATGCCAATCATTTTCTATATTGATCTTGTCCCTTTGAGAGAACTGGCTGAAACTATTCAGACATTAGATTTGTTGGATCTTTAAAGTTCTCAGAGTGAGGAGACTTAAAAATTCAGCAGAAGCAAACTGAATATAAACAGACAAAATGGACACTTTCCTGGACGTATTCTTGCAGCTAGGATAAATCTTAATATTCAAATAATTAAATACATGTGGAGATAAAGCC
The DNA here is from genome assembly GCF_048418815.1 of Hemitrygon akajei. NCBI lineage: Eukaryota > Metazoa > Chordata > Chondrichthyes > Myliobatiformes > Dasyatidae > Hemitrygon > Hemitrygon akajei. Next base: position 44,401,170 of record NC_133127.1, on the reverse strand, counting down.
AGAATTAGTCATGGTGTTGTTGAAACTTAAGGATTGTATTTAAAATTAACCTGCTTCATTTATGTCCTTTCTTTGCCTTGTCCTGCCTGAATGTTGGAAATGTAATGAGAATTTGTTTATCAATGTTACATGACTATGATATAGTGAAAAGGTTTTTGAGTACCATCTAGACCAAGGGTTCCAAACCATTTTTATGCCCTGGACCCATACCATTAAGCAAGGGGTCCATTGACCCCAGGTTGGGAACCCCTGATCTAGACAGATTATTCCAACTTAAGTACATCGACATGGCAAAAGAGGAAAACAGAATGTAGAATACAGTGTTACAGTTACAGAGAAAATGTAGTGCAGGTAAAAAAAAAAACAAGGGCCATGGCAGATTAGATGTGGGAAACCGAGTTCATGAGAGATCTATTCAAGAATCTGATAACAGCATCTGAACTTTGCATTTTCAAGAAGTCTTTAACAAGGTGGCACACAAGAGGCTGCTTCACCAAATAAGAGCCCATGGTATTACAGAAAAGATACTAGCATGGACAAAAGATAAGCAGACCGGCAGGAGGCAAAGTGTGGGAATAAAGGGGGCCAATCTTCTGTCCATGTAAGTAACTTTCTTATAATACTATGGGCTTCTATCTTATTCAGCAACCACATGTGGGACACTTTGTCAACGGTCTTCTGAAAATCCATGTAAAGAACATCTGCTGACTCTCCTTTGTTTATCCTGCCTGTTATTTTTCTCAAAGAGTTCAAACAGATTTGTCAGTCATAATTTCCCCTTAAGGAAACCATGTTGACTTTATCATATTTCATCATTTCTCTCATTGCCTTTTTTTAGTTGTGTTCTACTGTCATTAATTTCATTTTTTAGCCCTGGTTGCCAATGATGCTTCTTTTTCATTGGGATAATTCAATCCTGTTCCTTCCAATCTAACCCCATAAACTCCAGCCATTGCTGCTCTATAGTTATCCCTGCTAGTGTCCCCTTCCAATCAACTTTGATCTGCTTCTCTTTCATGGCTCTGTATTTCCCTTTATTTCACTGTTTTGCTGCTAATCTGATTTTGGTTCTCCCTCATCAAACAGGCGTGTGAATTCTATGACATTATGATGATGCCTCCTAGGGGTTTCTTTACCTTAAGCTCCATAACCAAAGCTGGCTAGTTACACATAACTCAGTCCAGAATTTTCTTTTCCCTAGTGGTCTCACCCACAAGCTGCTCTAAAGAGCCATCTCATCGGCATTCTACAAATTCCTTCTCTTGGGATTCAGCACCAACTTGACTTTCCCAATCTATCTGCATATTGAATTCTCCCATAACCATCACAGCATTACCCTTTTTCCATTCCTTGTCTATCTTCCAGACAGGGGATTAGAGAGTATGACAGGGAAGGGAGTGGTCTTTGATTATGTTGCCTGCTTTAGTGAGGCAGATAAAAGTTAATGGAGAGGAGCCTGGTTTACATGATGGACTGGGCTGTGTTCAAATCATCTGCAATTTCTTGACATCTTGGGCAATGCAGTTACCAGACTAAGCCTTAATGCTGCTAAATAGGATGCTTTCTGTGGAGAATCTATAAATCATCAGAGTATCTTGAAGGGATTCTGCAGGTAGAGTATTTCCAGGATTATGAATAAAATTCAAATGAAGTGAAGAGAATTCTTGACCACTACAGCACATAAACAGGCCCTTTAGACCATATAGTCCCATCAACCTGTATGCAAACATAGCCCTCCATGCCCCTCCCATCCACAAATAGCTCTTAAATTTCAAAATTGACCCCAAATCCGCCACTTCCACTGGCAGCTCATTCCACATACCCATCACCCGCTAAGTGAAGACGTTCCCACTCACGTTCCCCTTAAACAATTCCCCTTTCACCCTTAACCTATGATCTGTAGTTGTAGTCTCACCCAACCCAAAAGGACAAACCCTGCTTGCATTAATCATGTCGTTCAAGGAATTATGGATTTGTATTCCCACATACTCTGTACTATCACACTTCTCAGTGTCCTACTGCTCACTATGTAGGTTCTGCCCTAGATTGTCCTCTCAAAGAGTAACACTTCACACTTACCTGTATTAAATTCCATTTGCCAAATTTAAGCCAATTTTCCACTTGGTCCAGATCGAGGTACAAGCTTTTACAGCCTTCCTTACTGTCCATAATCCCCCAATCTTGGTATCACCCCAAATTTGCTGATCCATATCATTTAGATATAGACAACAATCAACAATGGACCCAGTGCCGAATCCTTAGACACACCACAAGTCACTTGCCTCCAGTCAGAGAGGCAACCATCTACTACACTCTGTCTTCTCTCACGAAGCCTGTGTCTAATCCAATGCAACCCATTTGTCTGATTTATCATTTCTCAAGAGCTGGCTATCACTAATAAAGCCAGTTTTATAGTCCATCTCCAATTAACTTTGAACCATGCTTTGAACCATTGAAATTTTCTGGTGAAAGTGTTCTCTCAGTACTGTTAGATAAGGAGCGCCAGGTTTTAGACCCAACAACAATATACCTCCATGTAAGGATGTTGTGTTATTTGGCAGTGACTCACACAAGTATTGGAGTTCCCATCTGGAGCCCTTGTGATGGTGGTAAAATTTTCAGGTGTGGTAAGTAGAGTCAGAGTAGTTCAGGCAAAACTTTAGAATACCTAATGCACTGCAGGAGTGGTGTTTCCATGGCAGCATGGGGGAAAATGAGATAGAAGGCAGCACATTTAATATTTACTGAACAAAACCATGATTTGCAATAAAGCACAAATCGAGTCTTTCGACATGGAATGGAGGAAAGATTGAAAAGCCTCACAGCAATTTGTAATTGAATCTGATGTTTCTGGTTCCAAACATGATTGCTTAAAAACAATGTTCATTCAATTCGCTGGTTTAACTTAGGATTTATCAAACAAAGGCACTAACCCTTTAGGTAGTGATGTTGGTCTAGCAGATACTATCATCTGCTGCCATTTCTGTGATCTGATTTTACACAAAGTTTTCATTAATTATTTAAATTCCAAACTGTTCTGCAAGGATTTACTGGCATAAATGTTGCATGACTCTGAATCTGAAAGGTCTGGGAAGAAGCAATGTTGTTCCTGTATATTCAAAAGTGCACAACACTTTAATTTTAAGTGCATGTACAACGCGACCGTAGGAGGCAAAGACGTTTTTTTTTCACTCTTGCGATTGAAACTAAACTGAAATGGTTGCAGATAAATATAAATGTGCATCTGTTTCATTTTAGATTCAACGAAAGAGTTGATAATATACTGCATTTAGTTATTACTAGGTGACAAAATATATTATCAACATTATTGGCAGCATAGCAGACTGGTTGTTACTGAATTTGTAACTCATACAACTTCCAGCATGGCATCGAGGGAATTTAAATTTGAGTAAATAAATAAATCTGGAATAAAAAAAAATTGTCTTGCATCAGTAATGGTAGTTCAAAATACATTAGATTCACTGAAATCCTTAAGGAAAGGAAATGTGCATCCCAATATTGTGGACTTAGCAAATAATTATTGTCCTTCAGTTCAACAGTAATAAATGCTTACCAAAACTACAATACCTATATTCTTTGAATGGTAAAAACCATTTAAAAATATGCTTATACACAGTGTGGCACAGTGGCAAAGCCAGTACAACCTCTACCTCAAAGATCCAGATTCAACCCTAATGTCGTGTGCTGTCTGTGTGGAGATTGCATATTCCTCAAGTGACCCAGCATTGGCTTCATCTGCATGCTTTGGTTACCTGCCAACTCCTAAAAGACGTGTGTGTTTGGGGATAATTGGTTACCTTGAATTTCTTCTATCGAGTACTGAAATCTTGTAAGTGGGGAGTTGAGGATATGAGGAGAATGTGGAAACGGTATTACTTGTGTAAATGGGTAGTTGATGGCTGGTGTGGACTCAGTGGGGTAAAGGACCTGTTCCCATGCTGAATCTCTCTTTGATTCAGCAACACAGATGGGAAATAATTTTGTGCTATCCAGCCAATCAGCCTCATGAACGGGGCAAAAGTTAAAAAAAAATCATGACTAGTTTCCAGGAGAAAATTCTTTCCCAACTTATAGTGAGATCTGTTGTATTTTCACTCTTTGGTTAATTAGGGTTTCAATCCTCTACGTTTGGAAATACCTGCTTACTTCTAAAGGTTTGCCAGTTTTGACAATTGCTGAATCAGGGGTTCTGGGCTGATCTAATCTGAGTTCTGTTTTAGACAAGCTCTGTTTAATTAAGTATAACTGGAAAACGGCAGATTGGTAAATGATGACTTGCTGATTGGCCATCTGCCAGTTCAAATTGGCATCTGTATTTTGTGCCTGGTTCAAAAATTGTTTAAGATTGTTTAATGTCATTTTGAATACAGAAGTATAAATGTGAATAAAATAATTGTTACTCAAATCTGATGCAGCAGAGAAAAACCAATAAGATAATGAACACAATAATAATAATAAAAAAAACAATAAATATACCTACATAAGATAGCTTATATACATAGATTGATTAGGGGTGCAGTGGGGGAGGGGTTAGTGGGTGCAGGTGTTGATCAGCCTTACTACTTGTGGAAAGTAACTGCTTTTGAGTCTAGTGATCCTGGCCTGGATGCTATTTAGCCTCCTCCCTGATGGGAGTGGGAGAAACAGTTCATGAGTAGGGTGGATGGGATCCTTCATGATGTTTCTGGCCCCCTTTTTAGCACTTTTCTGTATATATGTCCTTAATGGCAGGTAGGCTGTTGCCAGAGATACGTTGGGTAGTTTTGGCTACCCAATGCCGAGCCTTTCTGTCTGTCACAGTGCCGTTTCCATACCATGCAGTGATATAGCTTGTTAGGATGCCCTGTACTGTGCAGCTGTAGAATGACATGAGTATAGATGTGCATAGCCCAGCTCTCTTCAGCCTCCTCAAAAAGTAGAAGTGTTGGTGAGCTTTCCAGATTTTGTAGAATGTGTTCTGGGAGTACAGGGGATTGTGTGAGATGTGCCTGGGAGTTTGAAACTGCTCATAGTTTCTACTGATGTGCCACGGGAGTCTGAGTGGTGCGAGTTTTCCTGAATTAAGAACCATCAACTTTGACTTGTTGACATTAAGGAAGAGGTTACTTCCCTGGCACCAGGCCTTGAGCTCTTCCAGCTGTTCTCTGGAAGATATCTCACTTCTGTTGGCGATGAGCCCTACCAAAGTTGTGTTATCGACAAACCTGACAATGAGATGACTCAGATATTTGGCTGGACAGTCATATGGGAGCAATGGACTCAGCTCACAGTCCTGCGGGTACCTGTATTGAGGATGATGGGGTGGATGGATTGGTCTGAGTTTCTCTTTGTAAAGTTTACTCAAATCGAATCTTGCGCTTTTGGCCATTTCTGTTTTTCCAGCATTCCATTCCCAGTTCCCACTCCTGCTGCTGTATATGGTATGCTTGCCTTTTATTGGTTGATACACATTGCAGCTTTGTAAAACTTTGGTCAAGCTGCACTTCAAGTATTGGATGAAATTCTGGTTGTCACATACAGGAGGCTTTGGAATTGATGTAGAAGTGGTTCACCAGGATACTGCTTGGATTGAAGAGTATGAACGAAAAGGAGAGGTTTGTTTTCTCTGCAGTGCCAGAGACTTAGGGGAGACTTAATAGAAGGTTATAAAATTACGAAAGGTCTCCAATAGAATATTCTTAAACAAGGTAGAAATATTGAGGACTAAAGGATATGTATTGAAGGTCAGAGGGGAAAATTTAAAGGAGATGGGCTGGGCAGTTTCTTTTTACACAGAGTGATAGGTGTCTAGAATGGGCTGTAAGGAGTGGTGTTAGAAGCACGTGTCAGAGTGGTATTTAAAAGGGTGTTAGATAGGCACATAAATATGCAGGGAATGGAGGGATATTGATCATGTACAGTCAGAAGGGATTAGTTTAATTCTGCATTATGTATGCTAATATCATGGGTGGAGGGGTTTGTCCCTGTGCTGTACTGTTCTAGGTTCCGTTCTCAGAATCTCTCTGCTAATCATTGATGCATCAGAGGATAGAGGGTGAACAGCAAACTGTAACTGAGCATCAATATAGAGAGTCATTAGGGCTTACACCTAGTTAGGTTCATATTCACATCCAAATTTTTCTGCACGTATGGAGGTTGGTCGTGGTTACCCTAAAATCTATTGCACAGTAGCGAGGCTGTTTGGAACATCAGAAAGGAATGTGAATTGAACACCTGAAATGCAACTCTAACTTCTTGGCGACCATGAGAAAAGTCATATACAACACAGAAACTGGACCTTCAGTTCAGCTGGGCCATGCTAATGAAGATACCTCATCCAAGCTGGTCCTAACCACCAGTGTTTTGTAGAGCACCTGACAGATCTTTCTGTTTTGTGAGCAAACACGAGGAAATCTGCAGATGCTGGAAATTCAAACAACACACACAAAATGCTGGTGGAACACAGCAGGCCAGGCAGCATCTATAAGGAGAAGCACTGTCAACGTTTTGGGCCGAGACCTTGCTAAAGAAGGCAACTAGATTGCTCGGCATGTGAGTTACATCAGAGATCAGTTACTATCACTGATAATAAATCCGGTTGTGTGCAAATTGTTATTTTGCTGTAGCTGTACAAGGGTAAAGACATAAAATTACAATAAAATACAAAAAAGTGCAAAAAAGGAATAAAAAGGATCATGAACAATAGATGTTCATAGAAGAAGGAGATGTTCCAAAATCATTGAGTGTGGGTCTTCAGACTCCTGCACCACCCCTGATAGGAGTAATGAGAAGAAGGCAGGCCATGGATGATGAGTGTCCTTAGTGATGGATGCCAACTTTTAGAGGCACCACTTTTTAAATACGTCCCCAGTGGCGGGAGGCTAGTGATGGAGCTGGCTGAGTGTATAATTCTCTGCAACCTTTTGCTGAGGTGTCTCCCTCTCTCTAATTTACGCTGTCCTAATCTTTATTTGCCTATGCATTTGCTGTTACGTGTTTATTCCCAAAATCTTGACTTTGAATCTTTATCTCAGTGACTCCCTCCTCCAGCTTGAGAACCTGCCCATAACCCCAAAGTCTGTGCACACTTTACGTTCCAGATCAAGTTTAATTAGTTTAATTAACATTCAACGGTATATGAATAGAGCTAAATGAAACAATGTTCCTCCAAGCCAAGGTGCAAAGCATGTTACCAACAGCATGTAGCACAAAGCACAAATAGCTCATATGGTTACAATTTCGAAAAAAATTACAGTCACACAAAACAAAATAGCCACGGTCCCTGAATAGTAGGAGTGTGGAATGTCCTGGTCCAGCTTGATCTTCCACTGAGTGATCACCAGAGGGAAACACCAAGCAAGCTGGTTGTGCAGCACTGATGGGATCCCCCAACCCAGCAATAATTCCAGAGAGCTGTCTCTTTCATCTTGTTGCACTTTGCTGCTCTCTCCATGTCTGATGCAACAAATATCTGAAGAATTCCCTGATTCCATCCCTCACACTCTCCCTGCTGTTTTAAGAAGATCTTTCAAACCCATCCCTCTACCTCAAGGCTTTGGTCAACTGTCTTGCCATGTATTTTGTTTCAACAAGATCCTACATTTGACATAGTCCCTTCATCATTTTGAAGCATCGAAGATGAATGACAGGAAATATGTCGAACCACAAATAGATGCTGACCAATTGTAGAGAGAAGAAATATATTGCTTAAGTACTCCTGGGACGAATATTTTGATGCTTTAACAGATTACTAGTAGAATACAAATGAAAGCTTTAGAATCAGGAATCGGCCCACAGTCGGCAATTACCAACTGAGGTATCAATTTGTATTGGTCTAACCTCATTGCTTTTTGCTGAGATGGTGAATTTTGCCAGTTGTATTTGAAGAGCTAGCTTGCAAAACTGACTGTGTTTGATGATGTGAGGAAGATATATGAATATGAGTCATTACAGTTAAAGTGACACATGTATTGAAGGACCCTATACTGATGACTGCATCTGCCAACAGTAAATTAGTTCCTTTGAAGCAGTACAATGGGGATGCATTTTCTCCACAATGGATGCACAGCAGCTGTAGTGTGTGCCATCCACAATATACATTCTATTTATTCACCCAGACTATTCAGACAAACTTCCCAATCCATGACCTCGATCCAAATAAAGGCAACCTGCAAATGGAAGCACTGCCAATTGCAGGCTCCCCTCCAAATCTTACACTATTCTGAGTTAGAAATACACTATCGGGCTTCACCAGTTCTAAACCCAGCAGGGAGTGCTTGTACCAGAAGAATGTCAAACTTGTGTCTCCATGAAATACTGTGTATGCTGCATGCGCAGCAAGTGTTGGACAATATGCTGCTTCAGTCTTGCATGCAAACGCTGCAGTATTAAATGTCGTGGCTCCACTTGTTGCTAAGAATGGCTTTGTGTGAAATGGTCTTTGGTTCATTCCTCCTTTGAGTCATAGATTCATACAGCCCCAACTGGTCCCTGCCGATCAAGATTTCCATCTGAGCTCGTCTCATTTGCCCATATATAAGCTCCGCTAATCTAAATCTTTCGTATCCAAATACTCGTCCAATTTTTTTGTTAATCTACCTGCCTCAATGGCTTCCTCTGGCAGCACTATGAACCACCTCTTGCACTACTACAGACTTGTTTCTCTGTCTTGTTTTTTGTACTGGTGTTTTGCTTTTGCATATTTTTTCTTTCTTTACTGTCTTGTATAATTCATGTATGTCCCCACCCTCCCCAGAATTTATGTCTTCTCCCCACTCTGATTGGGCAGAATTTACAATGTCTTGAAAGCACATACCTCCAGGCTCAAGGGCAGCTTCTACCCACTGTTATCAGACTTTTCAACAGACTTCTTGTATGATAAGATGGACTCTCGAGCTCACAATCTAACTCAGTATGATCTTGTTGTTTATTGTTTATCCCCACTGCACTCTCTTTGCAGCTTTTACACCTTATTCTGCATCGTTGTTGTTTTATCTTGTTCTATTCAATCAAATCAAATCAAGTTTAATTATCATTCAAAGCATACATAGATACAGCTGAACGAGACTGCATTCCTCTGGGGCCAAGGTGCAAAACATTCATGATAGCAAGCAAACATTTAAAGACAGCAAGTAACATAATTCAGAATAGTGAGCGAAGAAGCATATTTACTTGAAAGAAAATCTATATAGCCCAAGACCCTGAGCAACATGTCTGACAATCAATGATACAGTCTCCCAGATATACAGATGCATTCAATCCAGCATGTCTTTCTACTGCTCAAATATGCAAGGCCAGCACTGACAGGTGAGGCCAGGTGCCAGCTAAGCTCAGATGCCACGCTGTAAACACTTCCAGGCAAGCTCGAGGCTTGGGACCAAGCTCTCGCTACGACAAAGGCTACGTAGTTTCATGTCACCTGTTCCTCCACCACAAAAGGGTAACAGGTTTGCCAGCAACTTACATTACCACTGTCCAACAGAGTCTTAGGGTCACAAGTGAAGTGTTCGAGACAACCTTCCATGGTTATACTGCACCAACTTCGACGCTTCCGAGTAGCGGACGGCAAAACAGTCTACAGGCAGGTTAGCTTCTCTGAACCCAAACCAGCTCTTCTGACATCCTGAATGGCTCCTCCAACATCCCAACAGGCTCCTCTGATATCCCGACAGGTTCCTCCGGTATCCGAATGGGCTCCTCCGACACATTGGCAGGCTCATCCGGTATCCCAGCAGACTCTTCCGACACACTGGTGGGCTCCTCTGATATCCTGACCAGCTCCTTCGACACCTCGGCCAATACGCTGTGTAATGAACACCATGCAAGACAATCTGTGATTGGTTACAGGAGTGTAACTTAGTGTGGTTTTCTGCTGTCTGAACTAGTCTGGCTTTTCTCTGACCTCTCTCATTAAAAAGGTGTTTTGCCCACAGAACTGCCATTCAGTGGATTTTTTTTTAGTTTTCTCGCATCATTTTCTGTAAACTCTAGAAACTGTTGTGTGTGAAAATCCCAGGGATCAGCAGTTTCTGAGATACTCAAACCACACTGTCTAGCACAAACAATAATTCCACAGTCAACTTTATTTAGATTACATTTTCTCCACATTCTGATGTTTCGTCTGAGCAATAAATGAACTTCTTGACCATGTCTGCTTGCACTTATAGTAGGCATTCAGTTGCTGCCACATGTTTGGCTAATTAGATATTTGCATTGACGTACAGGTGTATCGTATAAAGAGGCACTGAGTGTATATTCTGTGTATTGTCTGTTCCTATCTGCCTGTGCTGCTGCTGCAAGCCAGTTTTTATTGTACTTGTTCCTCAGCGCACTTGTGCCGATGATAAATAAACTCAGATCTTGATGTACAATTAAAACCAAACTGTCCTCAATGTCAGGCTTGCACTCTGTCAACTTGTCTTCACCAAGACCGAAGGAGGAAACTCAACAATTGATAGAAACATACAAAAAAAGAACAAAATCAATCCTGCTCTTGCACTATTCCAAATACACATTGTGACAGTACAGGACGTCGATCCAAGTGAGTGTGAAAATGGAACGCTGTGATTGCTGAAGCCAGCTTGAGACTCAGTCATAAACAGAGGTCAGGGAAACAAGAGACTACAAGTGCTGGAAGCTGAAGCCAAAAAAAAAACAATCTGCTGGAAGCACTCAGCAGGTTGAGCAGCATTTCCTGTATAAGGGGAAAATAAATTGACATTTCCGGTCAAAACCCTGCATTAGAACTGAATATGGAGAGGAAAGATAGCCAGAATAAAGAGGAAAGTGGGAATAGTGAGATGGGGCTGGTAGTTGATAGGTAGACCAAGGAGAGGTAAAGGATAGTGGGGAAGGGAAAGATGGAGGCGGGGGTGATAATTGGGAATTTGTGCTGGAATCCAATAGTTCCCATTGTTGCCTGCTTAACCTATCAGGGGAAAGGTGAAAAGTAGATGAACTCTGGGAAAATGGGAATCACTAGGAAAGACATATGGTTGTCAATAGAAAAAAACCAGGAGGGAGAAGCACACAAAATTGTTGGTGACGATGCCTGGGGATGCAATATTAGAATGGGGATAAAAATGGGAGGACTTTGGGGTAATGAGAGAGGGTGAAGGGAGCCATGGGAGATAAAAATGATATGAAGTTCAATGATCATACTATTGGTTTGTAGATTGCCCTGGTGGAAAATGAGGTACTGTTATTCCAGTTTGCATTTGGCCTAACCCTGTCAGTGAATAAAGCTGAGGACTGACAGACAATCAGAATCAGAATCAGATTTAATATCACCAGTGTATGTCATGAAATCTGTTGTTATATGAGAGCAGTGCATTGTAATACATAATAAAAACTGTGAAATACAGTAAATTATATATATATATAAATAATCTGATAGCAGAGGGGAAGAAGCTGTTCCTGAATCGTTGAATGTGTGCCTTCAGGCTCCTGTACCTCCTCCCTAAAGGTAGCAATGAGAAGAGGGTACAGCCTGGGTGATGGGGTCTTTGATGCTGGATGCCAGCTTTTTGAGACATTGCTCCTTGAAGATGTCTTGGATGCTGGGGAGGCTATTGCCCTTTATGGAGCCAATAGAGTTTACCACTTTCTGCAGCTTATTTCGATTCAATGAAGTAGCCCCCCCCCCCCCCACCCATACCAGATAGTGATGCAGCCTGTTAGATTGCTCTCCATGGTACGTCTGTAGAAGTTTGCAAATGCCTTCAGTGCCATAGCAAATCTCCTCAAACTCCAAATAAAATATAGCTGCTGCTGTGCCTACTTTGTAATTGCATTGGTCTGTTGGGCCCAGGATAAATCCTTAGAGAGTTGACACCTAGGAACTTGAAATTGTTCAGTCTTTCCATTTCTGATCCCTCTATGTGTTTCTTCATCTTGCCCTTTCTGAAGTCCACAATCAATTCTTTGCTCTTACTGGCAGGTCGGTGTGGGAACAGGAAGGTGTGATGAAATGGCATGCACCAATTCCAAATGGATATGTTTTTGTTTCTTGCACCATTCTCTGTAAACCCTAAAGATTGTTTTGTGTGAAAATCCAAAGATATCGGCAGTTTCTGAGATTCACAAACCACCTTGTCTGGCACCAACAATCATTCCAAGGTTAAAGTCACTTCATCATATTTCTTCCTGTTTCTGATGTTTGGTCTGAAAGACAACTGAACCTCTTGACCATGTCCACATACTTTCATACATTGAGATGCTGCCGCATGATTGGCTGATTGGATTTGCATTTACAAGCAGGTGTACCTAATCAAGTATTCACTGAGTGTTTGTATTAGTGATATGAGTTACTTATATAAAAGGAATATGAGTAAGACCGAATATTTGGATTATTTTCTGGTTTCTAGGGAACATATAGTTGCATATCCATATTGGGATATGGAACAGATAGTGCTGGAAAGACTCAGTAAGTCAGGCAGCATCTATGGAAACTAAGATTGTGTTTTCATTTCTGCTGTTTCTTGGAGTGACTTACTTTGCACAATTTAATGCCATATTTCCAATTGCAGCAAGTATTTACTTAAACTGAAGCAAATACAATACAGTATATAATTTGGTTCTAGCTGATACTCCATCTGCCCTCATGAACTCATATGAACTCATCCTATCAGAGATATTCCATTTGTTCTAACCATCTCCGATTTCAAATTAATTTATCTATCTCATGTGCATCAAAAGAAATGTGACGTTTACATTAACAATCAACACAACCGAAGGATGTGCTGAGGGCAGCCTGCAACAGTCACCACACATTCCGGTGCCAACGTAGCATGTCCATAATGTACAGCAGAGCAACACAGCAATGATAAAACAACAAATGCAAAACAAGCCTCGTTCCTCCCTCTCTCTCACACACTCACAGGCCTCCAACCCCAGGAAGAGGCTGCAACTGGGCCTCCACTCTGTGGACCTGTGAACTTGCAGACATCAGGCCTCAGATTTTCCCAGTGGACTTGTAGACTCAGAGACCCAGGGCCTCGACGTCTGGACTTGTTGACTTCGGCCTTTGACCTTCGGGCTTTGGTCACTTGTATTAGACAGACAGACAGACGGACAGACATACTTTATTGATCCCGAGGGTAATTGGGTTTTGTTTCAGCCGCACCAACCAAGAATAGCGAAGAGATATAGCAATATAAATCCATAAATAATTAAATAATAATAAGTTAATCATGCCAAGTGGAAATAAGTCCAGGACCAGCCTATTGGCTCAGGGTGTCTGACACTCCGAGAGAGGAGTTGTAAAGTTTGATGGCCACAGGTAGGAATGACCTCCTCTGACGCTCAGTGTTACATCTCGGTGGAATGAGTCTCTGGCTGAATGTACTCCTGTGCCTAACCAGTACATTATGGAGTGGATGGGAGTCATTGTCCAAGATGGCATGCAACTTGGACAGCATCCTCTTTTCAGACACCACCGTCAGAGAGTCCAGTTCCACCCCCTCAACATCACTGGCCTTATGAATGAGTTTGTTGATTCTGTTGGTGTCTGCTACCCTCAGCCTGCTGCCTGAACACACAACAGCAAACATAACAGCAGTGGCCACCACAGCCTCGTAAAACCTCCTCAGCATTGTCCGGCAGATGTTAAAGGACCTCAGTCTCCTCAGAAAATAGAGACGGCTCTGACCCTTCTTGTAGACAGCCTCAGTGCTCTTTGACCAGTCCAGTTTATTGTCCATTCATATCTTCAGGTATTTGTAATCCTCCACCATGTCCACACTGACCCCTTGGATGGAAACAGGGGTCACCAGTCCCTTTGCCCTCCTCAGGTCCACCACCAGCTCCTTAGTAATCCCAGTACTCCACCACCAATGCCAGTACTCACCGATGACAGGACCCTGAATTCCAGGCCTTGAACTTGGGACTCACCGATTCACCGACCTCATGCCTCGTGCATGCACAAACTTCGTTTCCCAGGAATCACTGACCTGTGCAGTCATCAGCCATCATTCTCATCGGTTTTCGTCCACACTGCTTGTCCGCTGTGGTCACTCCGGCCTGACCTCTAAATCTCCTATATCCATGTATCTAAATTTTAAGTTGACCCTTAACTCCCCAAAACTATTTTTATAAACCTAAATAAAATCAACAATGTCTTGAATCACGACCTCAGTGGAGACCCCAGCTTGGCAGTATCTTCATCGAAACTCTCTTCCTGATCTTCTCTGCTACTGAAAACCTTGAGGAGGGACTTGAACTTGAAAGGTTAATCATTTCTCTTCCTCAAGATGCTGCCTGACCTGCTAACTTTTTTCAGCAGTTTTAGTTTTTATTCTATAAATCAGTTCCCCATAAGTACCCATAGACATTATTGTAAATCACTTCAATGAAAAAGAATTTTGAAGGAAGTACATATAGATGACATAGATGCTTCTGTAACAAAGGAAGGAGAATTTCAAGGCATTTTCATGTATTTAGTTTTCCTAAGTTAGATATATTTTCATTCTGATTCACTGACAGCTAAACAAGATACAAAGTTAATTAAAGATTTTAGAAAGATTCACCGAAGATTATGAGATGTCTGGAACAGCCATCCCTTTTGTAAATGTAAGATCTTGGAACAGGTATTTTTTTGTTTTTTTTTCTCTCAGTGTCGTAAGAGTCAGACAACACAGAAATAGGCCCTTTGGCTATCAAGCATCAATTTACACTAATCCCATTTTATTTTTTCGTTATTCTCATTAATTACGTCTACCCCAGGCTCCAGCACCTAGTTTACATCAAGGGCAATTTGCAGTCGCTAATTAAACTACCAACCAGCATGTCTTCAATATTTGGGAGAAGCCAAATACTTTGCTTCCCGAATATTTTTGGGTGTATGTAAAGGATTTTGGGCTGCTGATCATGAGAATCACCATAAAGTTAGGGCAGCACAACAGCATAGTGGTTAGGTTAGCACAACGCTTTACAGTACAGGCCACCTGGGTTCAATTCCCACTGGTACCTGTAAGGAGTTTGTACATTCTCGCCGTGGGCCGCATGGGTTTCCTCCGGGTGCTCTGGTTTCCTCCCACCATCCAAAGATGTACTGATTGGTAGGTTAATTGGTCATTAGTAAATTCTCCCATGATTAGGCTAGGGTTAAATCGGGAGAATGCGGGACGGCCTGGCTCGAAGGGCTGATCCCTTGCTGTATCTCAATAAATAAATAAACCCCCCTATCAGGCACCATTTTAAAAAATGGCCTATATTTGTTATTTCAATTCATAGTTCAAGTCAATTAAAATGTTGCCCACAATGTAAGTTTTTAAATCTCATGCCAGGGTGGATGCTGCATGGCAGGACAGGGTTTAGAAAGGCGATAAAAGCATCACACACACACACACACACACACACACACACACCCACCCACACACACACACACACACACACACTGTTCTATGTATTGCGGTTACATGTGTATCGGTTTGCAATCATGTTGATGCACATTCTCTATGCGCATGGCATATTGTATGCACTCATTATAATAAAGTAATCATATTTTCAGGAGTCAATCTTAGAGCTTGGCTCAGTAGTACCCTCGGAAGTCAATGCTGTTCACTTGCCCGATGATATGGTGAGAGCAAAATGATCATGTGACAGACTTCCACTTCTGTCTGAGCAGTGTGCCTGGTTTCTCTGCTAAAAACAAGAAATCCTTTAAATACCCCAATCTCCCTTCAACCATGAGATCTGTGCTGCATGATGATATACTTCCAGTACTGAGGCCACCAGAGACATGGAGTCTAGTGGATGCAGATGAAGATGATATGATGCACGAGCCGGGAATGGAAAACAACACTTATACTAATACAGATTTTCAACCCTTTATGTCAAGTGAGCCTCGCCTGATAACTCAGCCTGAGTTAAATGACCTGTTTAGACTCTTGGGTTTGCCAAAAGCAAAAGCTGATTATTGAGTTCAGAACTGCGGAGATGGAATCTGTTGTCACCAGGCACAAACATTTCTATCTTTTGAAGCCGCCGAGAAGATTTGACGCAATTCTTTGGTCAGGTTGATAATCTGAATTTCTGCTCTGACATTAATGGGCTTTTGACTCCTTTGGGTTGGCAGCGTGACCCACAACAGTGGCATTTTTTATTGAATCTTCAGTGTTAAGCCTGAAAGCTGTGATGCTACACAACAGCAGCATCTACCCTTCAATACCAATTGGCAATGCAGTATAATCAGAATCAGAATCAGACTTTAATCGCCAAGTACCTATGCACATACAAGGAATTTACTTCCGGCAGATGTTGTCTCTCTGCTTATAACAATAATAATGATAAATATAAATGAAAATATAGATTATACATACAGGTAGTGCAATCCAAGTAATAGTTAGCCGACAGTTAACTGGCAGTTAACTGGCAGTTAACTGTTCAGCAAAGTGATCGCAGTAGGGAAAAAACTTCTCCAGTGCCTATTAGTCTTAGTCTGGAGGGATCTGAAGCGCCTACCAGACGGAAGCAGATCAAACAGTCCGTGCGCAGGATGGGAGGAGTCCTTTATGATGTTCCCCGCCCTCTTCTTCAACCTGGAAGAGTACAGGTCCACAATAGAGGGCAGGAAGGCTCCAATGATGCGCTTGGCAGTCCTCACTGTGCCCTGTAGTCTGGTTCTATCCTGCTTGGTGGCGGCTGCAAACCACACAATGATGGAGGTGAACAGGACAGACTCAATGACTGCAGTGTAGAACTGCAGCAGCAATTCCTGAGGCAGACCGTATTTCCTCAAGAGCCGCAGGAAATACATCCGCTGCTGGGCCTTCTTCAGGATGGAGCTGATGTTCTGCTCCCACTTCAGATCCTGAGAGATGGTGATTCCCAGGAACCTGAAGTTCTCCACGGTGGACACAGGGCTGCTGAGGACTGTGAGGGGAGACATAGCGGGGGGATGTCTCCTGAAATCCACTATCATCTCCTTTGTCTTGAGCGTGCTCAGCTCCAGATTGTTCCGACTGCACCAGAGCGCCAGTTGGTCCACCTGCTGTCGATATGCAGACTCATCACTATTCTGGATGAGTCCGATGACGGTAGTGTCGTCTGCAAACTTCAAAAGCTTGTGTTATATGTGAAAGAAATGTACTGAGATTTGGAAATCTTGTTGAAACACATACAATACACCAACTACAAATGGAATATCTATGGTGATCTGAAAGTAGCAGTTCAGATACACCAGGTTCTGTTGTTCCATTTGTGAATGGGACGGCCGTGCTAAAGTTGCATAATAGTGACACAGTCTGCTGTACCACACAAAGTATGCAAGTTGCTTGTAATATCTGTTGTAAAGCAACTGAAGTTAGTAATTTCTATTCAGACTTTCTTTACATTAAATAATAAGGGAAAAATTGGTGTTCATTAATTTGCTTTTCAAAGCAGTGCTGTCAGGGAATAGTTTTTCCAGATGCTCATTCCTACCCGTATTCATTAAGTACAAGTTGCCCTATTTTTTTAACAAATCTCCAATAGAAAAAGCGCATTGAGCTCCCAGGGTCTGAAAGGGAAAGGATAATGCTTTAGTTATAACCTTTTGTGAGGCCTCTGTGGCTGCAGAGAAATAATTACTTATGTTTCAATTATTTTTTTCAGTGTGCCGGGAAGACTCGAATCACTCCATTAAATCATGCTTGGAGATTCTACACGTACCAGCAGAGTTGAAGGTGAAGCTTGAAGGACCAAAGGTTCCAGAGAATCCAAATGAGTGAGTTACCAATAATAGTTTTTTATAAGCCTTGACAACAAAACATTTGTTCGCTGGTAGAATGGACTATGATACTCGAGGCTGAAACAGGATGCATTCAATCTATCAAGTGTTTGGATTTTTCAAGAAAGAACTTATGTTTTCACAAATAGTCATTCTTCTCAGGACTAATTGCATTCCTTAATGCAGAAAGTAGTCTGGAAGTTTGGAATAGTCAGAGTTACTGGTTAAAACTTGGGCCTTTTGCACTGAAAAGGACAATCTTTACTCAAATAGCTCTGAATTTTTGGAATCCTCCACTCAAGAAACTGTTGAATTCTTGGTCAATGAGTATATTCAAGGTTATAGCCAATAGATTTTTAGTTTCCAAATGACCTCAATGGGATATGAAGAATACTATACAAAGATAGACCTGTGAATACTGTATTACTTTGAATAGCACCCAATCATATTAGTCCAATTTTCACTCTTAATGCTACTCATCCTCCTACCATCCACCTAACAAAGGGCAATTAAAAGTTAGCTTGCAAAAAGCATTGTTTGGCAGGTTGTGGGAAACTGGATCCTGCAGGGGAAATGCACGTGGTCGCAGAGAGCACGTACAAACTCACAGTGTGCCAGAGGTCAGGATCAAACCTGATTCTCTGGAGTTGTGAGGCCAAGTCAGTTAATTTTATTGTCATGTACACAAGTACATGTCTGCACAATGAAAAACATATTTACAGCAGCATCACATAGCAACAGATGCATGATGTTCAAAAGAAACATAAACAAAGATTGTACCAAAAAGTACTGAACAGAATAAGGTTCATTGTAGTGCAAAGTGTCATAGTTTTGCTGCAATGAAGTCGTGATTACAGTTATGCAGGTTGGCATAAAAACTCAATGTTTCAAGGAAATTAGCTGTTTATGAATCCGCTGGTTTGGGACTCCAGGCTTCTGAATGTCCTGGATGATGAGAAGCGTTGATCATGTTAACCAAAGCACCACAGTGTGGTGTGCTCTTATTAAATAGAAAAGTGTGCTTAAACCTTGAAGTGCATTTTCTTTAGTTCTTGTGCAATATCCATGGCATGTACATGCTGGGAAAGGTACTGACTTTGGTGATACTCATTCTGAACCTGTTCACATCTTCAATCAGACAAAAAGCAGGAGTGTTGTGTTGAGCCACAGTGGACAGTCTAAACCTTTCTGTCATACTTACAAGTGGCGCTGCCCTCAGACAACGCTAGTAGTTGGACAGGACCAGATGGCTAAATCATTTAAATTATAACTGTTAGTTACATACCACAGAACAATTGTCAGCATTTTCAATTTGCATTGGCTTTAGGGAAGAAAATTGGTTTACTTAATTATTTTACAATTAGTGTTCAGAGATTGGGTGCACTAATGTGGAGAAGAAATAATTGCTAAAAAAAGAAATTATGTGGTTGGTATTCTTAATGTGTTTATAAAATCTAAGAACAAAAAAAATCTCCTCATACTTAAAAAGAAATTTCACTGACCTTTCAGTTAACTCAGGATGAGGTGCAAGTATTACATCCTCCTTAAAAGGAGAAACTTAGTAGACAGGGCAGTAAAGAAAGTTTATGGGATACTTACCTTTATTAGTCTGGACACTGAATTTAAATGACAAGAAGGCATATTGTACTGCAGCTGTATAGAACTTTGTTCAGGTCACATTTGGAGCATTGTTTGCAATTCTGCTCGCCTCATTACAGGATGGATGTGTAGAAGAGTTTCACCAGGATGTAGTAGGTATTGGCTGGAAGCAGAGTTTGGATAAACGTGGATTGTTTTCTCTGGAGCTGAGGGATGATATAACTTACTGAGGGGCATAGATAGGGTAGATATGCTCTTTTCCCTGGGTTGGAAATATCAAATAAGGTAAGAGGAGGACAGGTTAAAGGAGATTGTGAGAGAAGTTTATTTTTTTACACTGTGAGTGGTAGATGTCCAGAATGGGCTGCCATAGGAAGGGGTGGAAGCAGATATGATAGAATATTTGAGAAGCATTTAGAAAGGTGAATGAAGGGACATAGACTATGTGTGGACAAATGTGCAATGTAAATTGCCATCATGGTCAGCACAGACATTGTGATCTGAAAGGCTGTTCCTGTGCTGCACTGTTCTAGGTCCTAACATTTCTGTGTCTGTGTCTTTAATGGTGAACACTATGAGTGCTGGAACAATGCATGTATTTGCATTCTCAATGCTCACTCTGCAATATTGTATTTCATAAGAAGGCAAAGCTTCTGAGCTAGCAGAGGAATTGCAATAAATTACAGGTGCAGGAGGGGTGAGGCAATTGTGAAATGATAGACAAAACCAGAACCTCAGCAAGGTGGGGATTGGAATCTGACGAGCGGCAAGGCATTGAGATGGGCCCATTATATATCACGGGGCTGGGGAAGACAGCCGTGGAATGCAGGAGCACCAGTGGGTTGTCAGGGGTAGAAGGAGTGTGTGGATGTTTAAACAGAAGGGATTCAGGAGCAAGGGGTGAATAGAGACCTTAAAATTCACAGGCTCTACTCCACAGCCACAGACAGGATCAGCCCATACTCAAAGCTGATGCCAGTCCAGCCTATCTTGTGAAGGTTTGTTTCTGCACTTGTCTCATTATCAAAGCCACTAATATCTGCGCAAATTATGACTAAGTGTACTTAGTGTGGTTTAGGCCAAGTGCATGTTAAAACCACTCTGGATGAAAAGAGAACTCAAAAGTAACTTAATATTCTATTGGAACCATGTGATAAATTGGGATCTTGATTAAATTCATTTGTCTTGTGCAGGAAACATTGCACAAAATCAAGGAATTTGTAGATCAAATAGTTTGTGATGTTAGTGAGAATTTTAAATGAACTGCAGTACTTGGCAAAAACTTCTAATATAAGTGTTAGAAACTTATTATTCCCCTGCAATTATAAAATCTTCCCTATTGGAGAGATTGTATTAACAGCATTCACAAAAAGTATTCTAATCCTTAGAGTACTGGAGATAAATACTTGATATTCATTGTTCGTGAGATAAAAATATTGCTATTTTAATTTGTACTTAGTTATCTTTTCATATTTCTCCTTAATCCTTAAGAGCTTGGCCTTTAATCTTTAAAACAAAACCTCTAACTTAAGTCTCTGTTCCTTATCAGAATCTCTCACTCATGATAGCATTACTGATCCATGGTGCAAATTATATATTGCTTTACAGTCCTTCCTGTTATGCTGCAATCAATAAACAACAGCCTGGTCCTCTCATTTCAGGGTTTCACATAATGATGAACTATATACAACTGATTTCACCAGCAAGTTGTTTAATAATATTAGCGTATTATTAACGTACGATAGGAGTTCTATCATGAGAGGCTAGAGAGCTTGGGTGTTTTCACATATAGTAACGTACAAGTGAACAGAGCTTGAACATAGTCTTTTAAGTGGAATTTCTTCTCTCAGAGGGTAGTGAATCTCTGTAATTCTGTGTCCCTATGGGTGGTGGAAACCAGATCATTCGATATGTTTTAAGTGAACACAAGTAAGTATTTGAAAGATTGAGGAGTGGAGGGTTAGGGGAAACTGCCATCGAAGAGCAGCTGAGGCTGGCATGGATGAGCATGCTTAAGTAGAATAATAGGGCAGCCTTTAATGGCCAGTTCTTGCTCCCATTTTTGTTTGTCCTTTGCCAGTTCTTAATGTGTAACTTTTAAGAATATCTTTTTCATAAGGCAAAACAGTGTTCATGTTACTTTTTATTCCACATTTGTTTGTAAAATATCCAGTAATTGTTGGAATCATTATGGGCTCATTCAGTCCTTGAACTTGCTTAGCCAATCAATTAAATCATGTCTGATCTACTTTACAGGGCAAAATCTTAGACTGCTATCAATCAGCTCATGCAACATCTTTCTTTCAGTAAACTAAATGGGAAAACAAACCTAAATACTCAACCTACAACACACACAAAATGCTGGTAGAACACAGCAGGCTAGGCAGCATTTTGTGTGTGTTGTTGTTTGAATTTCCAGCATCTGCAGATTTCCTCATGTTTGCTCTTTAAATACTCAACCTTTCTCTTTTCTATTTTTGATAAGCCCATCACCCATATATTCTTCCCTCTGGTTTCTCTCCTCACCTGTTTTCCTTTATTCCATTGTCGATTGTCCTCCCATCAGATTCCATCTTCTTTAGCCCCCCTTCTCTGTCTATTGTCTCTCACAGCTGGATCTACCTATTACCTGTCATCTCTTGATTCCACCCCTTGCCTCCTCTTTTTTATACTGGCTATCTTCCCTTTTCTTTCCAGTCCAGATAAAGGTACTTGATCCAAAATGTTGGCTGCCCGTTTCTTTGACCTGCTGAGCTGCTCCAGCATTTTGTATGTTGCTATGTATCTAAGTAACTTGTGAGGTTCAATAATGGAAATACAGTTGATTTGATATGTTTTATATATGGAGATGCAAATAGGATTTGATAAGGTGCAACTTAATAGGCCTATTGGCTTGAACACCATGGGCAGAAATTTAGCTTAAATTAGAAAAATTGGAGAGCAGTAATGAAAGGTTGTTACTTGGACAAGATATGAGGGTGATGTGGAATTCCCCAGTGGCCAGTAGAGAGACATTTTCTTTTTTAAGTAGATATTAATGATATGGACATGTATGTGGCAGGATTTCCTATTAGAAATAATGCAAAATTTGGAATTGCTGTGAAATTCAAGGTAGATAGTTCAAGGAGATGTAGATAAGGTGGTGAAACAGACAGGTAAGTGGAAATGAGGGTCCAAAGCTGTATCAGATCTTGGGATACGGTACAGAGCTGTCTGAATGTGGGAAAGAGAGAGAACTTAAGGAAGCAAAAGCAAATCATGGCTGGAAGAACTCAGCACGCTGAGCAGCATCTGTTGTGGAGAAAGGAATTCTCAATGTCTGGGGTCAAAACCATGCATCGGGACAGAGTGTGGAGGGGAAAGAGAGTGGATATAAAGATGAGAGGGACGGATAAGACAGGACAGTAGGTAATAGGAGGGGTGATGGGTAGAAGGGCCTGGATGAAGGAGGGGAAGGGGTGAGTTGGAAGATTGATGGAGGTTGGGTTATAGGTTCTAATCCCGAGTCAGAGACAAAGGCATGAGCAGCTGAACCGTACCACCGTCATTGAGTATGTGTGTGGGTGATGAAGAGAACTGGAAGGGAGAAGAAGGCAACAAGGAAGGTAGTGAGACTGCTGGTTTGGGGACAGTGATCATAAAAAAAAATCATCAGTTTGTCCTTCCAAAGATATATAAAATGAATGACTTCTTGTATGTACAGACAGGTTTATGCAGGTGTGAAATAAAGCATCCAGAATAATGCCTTCTACGATATGTATATCAGTGTAAAGAATACAAAATTATTACTCATGTAATATACTAGTTAATCAGAGGGTGAAAATGTAACTGAAATTAATTATTTTTACATATACTATGGCATATGGGTGTAAACTAAAACCTTGACTTAAGTTGGCTTTGCACATGAAAAGCTGGATATTTCAAAATATCGGAGATGTCCTCCTTCAAAGAATGAGATTTCTCTTCCTCCACCAGTGATGCTGCCCTCAACAGCATCTCCTCCATTTCCAAGACATCTTCCTGCCGCATTAACAGGGATATAGAGTTCTTCTTGGCCTCACCTACCACTCCATGAGCCTTCACATTCAGCACACCATTAACCGCAACTTCTGCCATATTCACCAAGCACATCTTTACTTCCCTTGCACCATTCGCTTTCTACAGGGAACAGTCCCTCTGTGAGTCCTTTGCCCACTTGCCTCCCCCCATTAATCTCCCTTTGGCACTTATCCCTGCAAGTGGAAGATGTGCTACACCTGCCCATTCAGCTCATCCCTCACCTCCATTCAGGGCCCCAAACAGTCATTCCAGGTGAAGCGACTCTGTTGGGGTTGCCACTGTATCTGGTGCTCCCAATATAGCCTCCTCTACATTGGTGAGACTTGATTTAGATGAGGGCCCGCTTTGTCAAGCACCTCCACTCTAGGAAAAAACAGGATTTCCTGGTGGCACCCATTTTAATTCCAGTCCCCATTCCCGTTCCGACATATCAGTCCATGTCCTCCTCTATTGCCAAGATAGGGCCACCCACAGGTTGGAGGAGCAACACCTCATATTTCATCTAGGTAGTTATCAACCTGATGGCATGAACATTGATTTCTCTAACTTCTGATAATTTATTCCCCTCCCCCTTCCCTCTTCTTCCACTTCCCTCTCACCTCTCCTCTTCTCTGTACTTGCCTGTCACCTCTTCCTGGTGCCCCTCCTCCTTCCCGTTCTTCCTTGGCACGCTTTCCTCCCTGTTAGCTTCCTTCTTCTTCAGTCCTTTACCTTTGCCACCTATCACCTCCTTGCTTCTTGCTCCTCCCCACCCAACTGGCTTCACATATCACTTTCTTGTTTGTACTCCTTCCTCTTCCCCACCTTCTTATTCTGGGTTCCAGATCTAATGATGTGTCTTGGCAAAAAACGTTAAATTGCTATATATTTCCACAGATGCAGCCTGACCTGATGAGTTCCTCTGATATTTTGTGTGTTCTGCTTTGGATTTTCAGTATCTGCAGAATGTCCTGTGTTTATAATTGTTGAATATTTCACACTAATTTTGGATTTCATTTTAAAGTTGGAGGTTGAGTAGCATAAAAGATTATTGTTCAGCTGTCTGGGTAGCCTCCGACCTGATGGCAGGAATATCGATTTCTTCTTCCAGTCTCATTCCAACATGTTGGTTCATGTCCTCCTTTTGTGTCAAGATGAGGCCACCCTCAGGATGAGGGGCAACACTTTATATTTCGTCTGGGTAGCCTCCAAACTGATGGCATGAATACCGATTTCTCCTTCCAGTAAACTAATTTCAACCCCCGCCCCCATCTTCCTCTATTCTGCACTCTGACCATTTATTCTTCTCAGCTGACTATCAACTCCTCCGGGTTTCCTCCTCCTTCCCTTTCTCTTATGCTCCACTCTCCGCCCCTATCAAATTCCTTCTTTCCAACCCTCGATCTTTCCTACCCACGTGGCTTCACCTATCACTTTCCAGCTAGCCTCTTTCCCTGCCCCCCACCCACCTTTTTAATCTGTTGACTTCTCCTTTCCTTCCCCATCCTGAAGAAGGGTCTCGGCCCAAAATACCGACCATTTATTCATTTCCATAGATGTTGCCTGACCTGCTGAGTTCCTCCAGCATTTTGTGTGTGTTGCTTTGGATTTCCAGGATCTGCAGACTTTCTTGTTTTATTGTTTAGCTCATTTCAAAGTTCAAAGTAAATTTATTATTAAAGTACATAGATGTCACCATATAGTGTCCTGAGATTCATTTTCTTCTGAGCAGACACAGTAAATCCAAGAAGCACAATGGAATCAGTGAAAGACCTCACCTAACAGGATGGACAAGCAAAGAATGTGCAAATACAAAATAAAAAAAATAATAATAAATAACTAACCAACAAATTTCGAGAACATTAGATGAAGAGTCCTTGAAAGTGAGTCCATAGACTGTGGGAACAGATCAGTGATGGGACGAGTGAAGTTCAGCAAAAGGCCTGATTCAATCTTTGCTTCAAGAGCCTGATGGCTGAGGGGTAATAAATGCCCCTGAACCTGGCAGTGTGGGTCCTGAGGCTCCTGTACCTTCTTTCTGATGGCAGTTGTGAGAAGAGAGCATGGCCTGGCTGGTGAGGGCCTTTGAGGATGGATGCTGCTTTCCTGCGACAGTGCTCTGTGTAGATGCACTTGATAGTGGTGGGGGGGGTGGCGGCTGGGGGCTTACCAGTGATGGACTGGGCAGGTATCCACTACTTTTTGTATGATTTTCTGTTCAAGAGCATTGGTGTTTCTGTACCAGGACATGATGCAACCAGTCAATATACACTCCACTATACATCTATAGAAGCTTGTCAAAGTTTTAGATGACATGCTGGAACTTTGCAAACTTTTAAGTAAGTAGAGGTGCTACTGTGCTTTCTTTTTAATGGCACTTATGTGCTGGACCCAGGTCAGATCCTCTGAAATTATGACATCATTTACAATTGATCTTGAACAGAAGTCAACAGGAATTTGCTTAGATTTTTGCAAAGTTGCCTAAATTAATATTTTTGCACTGGATCCACAGTTAGTTTCATTAAACCAGTGTTCTCAGTTAGCTCCCAGTTGAGCGCTGCCTCAGTTTTAATATTTGTCTTTGATACTCTGTGTTTCCCTGCACTCCATCTCTGTAAGCTCCTTAAACTCTGTCGATCTCCACAATTACTCTGCTGCTCCAGTTCTGTCTTCTCTTTTCCCAAATGTGCTTGCTCCATTATTGGTGCTTGCATAAGCTACCAAGTTGCTAAAATCTCTCCAGAAACTCTTCTGCCTTTCAGCTTCTCTATTTTCCCTTCACAAGCTTCTTCCTCTGACCAAGTATATTGAGATGTTATAAGACTTTTGTGGAGCACTTTGGAATATTTTGCTCCATCAAGGGTGCCATGTGAATGAAGTTGTTGCTGTAATCAAGATTGTGTCACACACTTTCACATTTGTCTTACGCAGGTCTCTTCACTTTATCTTCCTTCCTCACTTTATGTCTCTATTAAAAATTGGAAAACAAAATGAGCACCATATCTATTGAGGGAATCCCAAATATATAATTCCATCCAGAACTTCTTTTCTGGTTTCGTTATACAATGAGGCTTCTCTGCTTTGCCAGTGGGCTCCTTGTGGATCGAATAGTGCAATTAAGATTTCTTCAGCTTTCATAACTCTCAGACTGAAATATTTGCCCACTGACTCTGTGTCAATGCAAGTTGTCGAGTAAATACAAGGGAGTGGCTGTCAAGTCAATCATACATAGAGCTGATATTTCAGTTATTTCAAATGAATTTCATTGTTTTGTGCATACGAGTGTTTCAATTTTTGGAACTTGTAAAATATGCTTTGTTTCAAAAAATTAATTGCCTTTGACCTTTTCTGAACATTCAAAAAAATCAAAGACATTGACTGGCTATCAAAGGATTACAACCAGCCGTGCTAAGGGAGGCTAGCTGTTGATGAAACTGTGAGCTGCCTTCCCTAATGCTCCTAGGACCATCATAGTCCAGTGGCACTTCACCACCGAATTTGGGCTCCTTGCCACTCGATAGATAGGTATGTGTATGGTTGGGGTATGGGGCGCTATGGTCCCTGTGCAGTTTCATGGAAGTAGGCAGTTTAAATGGTTTGGTATGGACCAGATGGGCCGAAAGTGCTGTTTCAATGCTGTACTACTCTATGACTCCACTGTTATGTCCAACCCAGTGTCATCGTAGAGCTATTAAGTTGTAGCAGCAGTGCAAAGAAGAGCAACTGTCCCATCAAGTGTCAAATACAGAGTTTATTTGGAACAGTATGATCCCTCTAAATTTACAACCTGTCCTTCCAGTTTGACCTTGTATTATATAGATATAAATAATCATTGTGTGAACACGAGAAATTCTGCAGATAGTGGAAACCCAGAGCAATTCTGGAGGAAGTCAACAGCTCAGACCGCATCTACCAAAATGAATAAGAGGTCAACGGTTCAGTCTGAGACCCTTCATCAGGACTGTAAAGAAAGGGGGAAGAAGCCAGAATAATTAAGGGGAGGGAGGGGAAAGGAGTACAATCTAGAAGACGATAGGTGGATGAGGGAGGAACTAAAAAGAAGGAAGGTGGCAGGTAAGAAGGTAAAGGGCTGGAGAAGAAGGAATCTGATAGGAGAGGAGACTGGACCATGGGAGAAAGGGAGGGAGGAGGGAACACCATGGGGAGGTGATGAGCAGGTAAATCCTTGCATGACTACTTTTATGCCACATGGTTGTCAAGGGTTATAAAGGTAAAAAGTGAATGGAGGCACGAGACTGCAGATGTCGGAGTCTGGAGCAGCATACACACTGCTGAGAGAACTCAGTGAAATGACCAGCATCTGGGGTCAATCTGTGGCATTATCCTGATGAAGAGTTTTGACCCAAAATCTCAATGGTTCCTTCTCCACCCCCCACCCATAGATGTTGCCTGACTCCCAGAGTTTCTCCAGCAGATTTTATCCATAAAACTGTGTGGTTAACATGCTCCAATGCACATAATGCTTGAATCTTCAGTTGCTGGCTAAAGAGAAAAACAATGCCAGGATAGATTTATTTTTTAAAAAAATTTATTGAAATATCATTTCCCCTTTATTGAGTAAATCATTCAATGTCCAGAGCTTGTGTTGTGATAGGCTACAAAATCAATGTTACTAGTGTTGGATCAATATTGATGTACAGTTAAAAATAAACAGTCATTATTTGAAATGATCACGTTGACAACCTTCCATCAAACAAGGTCTCGATCTGTTTGTGGCTTTATTTGAATGCACTGCACTGAGCTTTATAACTTTGCAACTTTGTGCTAGAGTTGGAATGAATATATGTGGTTGAATATAAAAGGTCTAATTATATAGAAAGTAAACTATTTGTAATCAGCTTTTGACAATGAAGATTTCAGTCTGGATTTTCAAGTTCGGATTGCTTGGCTGCTCTAAATTAGCTTATTTTTTGTTCATGTAAAATTGAACTCATTCACCAATTTTCTCAATGTATTGGTTCAGTTTGCACCTCCAATTTTGGTCAAAAAATTGTTGTGATGTTAGAACACGGAACAATAGAGTATAGCATGGGAACAGGCCCTTTAGTTCGTGATGCTGTGCCAAGCTAATTAATCTTGTAAATAAATGCCTAATTATACTAATCTCTTCTGCTTGTGCAATGTACAAATTCCTCCATTTCCTGCACATTAATATGCCGAGCTAATAGCCTCTGAAATACCTCTATTGTATTTACCTCAAACACAACTTCCTGTGTTTAAAAAACCTTGCCCTGCACATATCTTTTGAATTTTACTTTCTCTCGCTTTACATTTATGCTCTCTAATAGTAGACATTGCAACCCTGGGAGGAGAAAATATACCGTCTGTCTACTCTGTCTATGCCACATATTACCTTCCAGACCTTTACTAGGTCTACCCTCAGCATTCATCGTTCCAGTATATCCAACAGCTCCTTGTAGCACATGTCAATCCTGGGAAATCTCCTCTGCACCCTCTCCAAAGCTTCTACATCCTTCCTATAATTGAGGCAACCAAAACTGAATGCAATACTCCAGATTATGTTCATCTGAACTTTTGCATAATTTGAAAATTGCACTAACAGAGGCTTTTGTGGCTGTGTCTCCCAAGCACAGTAACCCCAACACTATGAAGGGTGATGGTAGCACGTGCATGGGAAAACACAGCTCTGTTCCTGTGATAAGTTCTATTGACTTCATTGGAAAATTGCCTGTGCAAATGAGTAGAACTACTGGCCAGCACACTCTCGTGACTGTTGCCTCAGGACCATGCTGCAATTTGTCCCTGAGAGAGTTTTTTTTTAAAGCACTTGCAATGCCTCTCTGATTGTACCTTTGCATTGTCTGCTCCAGACTTCACCCACAAAAAAAAGATATTAGAAGCTGAACAAAAATATGACAGAAAATGGATGGTTACTTATGTCATAGATAAGGCACAGAGAAACAGGACTCTCTTGAGTTTTATTTTTATGTACATACAGGTATATAGACATTTGATGCATTATCCAGAATGACTCTGTTGTGGAGATTCATCTGTAATAGCTCACGCGAAGCGTGCAATTGTAATTGGCTGTCCACTGCACTCAGCTTCCGAAATTCAGTTCTATTACCTCCCAGTTATTTCAAATAGCTTATCCTGGTGCTGTAAATTGTATGTAATTAATAATCCCTCTATCTCTATTGGAAAGGAGTGAGCTGAATTGGAAGCAATTTAGAATTGAGTTTATCTTCCTCACACCAGAGGAAATGAGAAGCTTGACCATTTCCAAAGAGCAATGTTTCAAATCAGTCTCTACAAGTGTTTAACTTATTCTTTCACTTGAAGTGGGGCATTGGGTTGGGGGAGTGGATTAAAATTTGTGTATGCAGACGTGGTGCACTGGGCTGGCTAATGAAGAGCCTGGCAAAAGAAAGGTGGTAAAGAACAGATGGTCACCACATGTTGCGGCTTAATGATTAGTGTTATGAAAAGAAAGAGGATGCTTTGGTTGTTTTGTTTCATTTCATCCAGCCACAGGGTTGTAGCTCCTTAATATATGAGGCCCATCAAGCAGAACATTTAATGTAGTAAGGATAAATTTCACAGCATCAGATCTGTGTAATATATTTTCACTTCTTTGATTATTTACAGAGTATATCTCGCTCACAGCCAGAAGAGGAAAAGTGGTTAGCTTTGTGATATTGCCTTTACAGGGTGTTTCAATCATGGGGTTAACTTTAGATATTTTGATTCCTTTGTGAATTTCAGTCCAATTTATTGTTATGTGCACAAGTACATGAGATACAGCTACAATGGAATCTGTTTGACTAATAATGCTCATCTTTCTTAGCTTTTCAGTGTCTCTGACAAGGAGAAGCCTGTTCCGTATATCACAGCCAATGTAGCTCAAATTATGTCCATTCCTATGCCATGGAGAAGGTGGCCGTGAACTACCTTACAATATAGAACATTAAGTACAATACAGGAAAAGACCCTTAAGCCCACGATGTTGTGACAATTCATTAAGCTAATGATAGCTAATTACAAAAATTCCTTGTACCTGTAAATGGTCCAAATAGCTCCATTCTCTGCAATGTTAAGTGGGCTATTTTAGGACCTCTTCAATGACTCTGTTGTATGTGACTGTTCTGGCATTCCTGGCAGTGCATTTCAGGAACCCAACATCCTCTGCATTTTTTTTTTAAAAGCTTGCCCTGTATAATCTCCTTTTTATACCATTCACATTAAATATGTGTCTCTGGTATTGGAGATTTTGATTTTGGAGAAAAGATATTGGCTGCTTGTCTTGCCTCTCATAATTTTATAAACTTCTAACTACTGTGATCCTGCTGGTGAAAACTCTCTCACTGTGCTGTTAGAGAAGGATTTGCAGGGTTTAGACTCAGAGATGATGAAGTAAATGTGATATATTTTCAAGTCCAGATGATGTGGGAACTGAAAGGAAATCCTGTTTGTATTAGTATTTCCTTATGTCTGAAGCCCCATTTCAGTAATAGTTAGGATTTGCAACTTAAGTTTCTTCATATTTTCTTGCATATACCATCGTATTATGCATGGTTAATATCACAATTTCAAGTTAACTCATAGCTGCTTTTAATGGCTATTTATACTCATTTGAGACAGAAAATGAACAAAATTGGCTAAAGCTACTTATTGAATGGTGAAACAGAGAGGCTATGAGTTTCTCTTCTGTCATTTCATTCCTAATCAGGACCTGGGCTCTCTCTGCAAACCTTGGAGCATCCCATTAACGATGCTCTATTGGAATCTTTGCTGGAATCATTGGAGCAAAATCTTGTTCAATGTACTCCACTAGAATTCTGTATTTCACACTTCAGAAGTGTATAGTACATTTCAGAAATAATAACTTAATTTTAATAGAATATAACTTCTAACCAATGCAGAAGAGATTTATGATGGTCTTTAAAAGAACATTTTCAAAATCAAATTGTGTTTATTTGATTTAGAACTGCTTTGCTTTTTCACCTCTTAGAAACATTTGATCATAAATTGGTTGATATTAAAACATTAAATCTTATTGCACAAAGAAATAGTTGTCTAATTTTCATTTTCTTTGCTTTTCAAATACCATTTCATTAAATTAATCAGGAGATCTAGAATTTCCTCATTCAATTGACCTAGCAATTATAGTTACTTGATCTTCTGCCCTGAATTCTTGAAAATGCTTTAAGGTAATAAAACTGCTTGAATAATCAGGAATAATTATATTGCAATGTGGTGTGTGACTCCTAAAAATGAAATACAGACTTTGAGATCTAATTTTCCAAGTTTTCCAATACTTTTCAAGTAGAAAATAACATGGGAAGTGATTGTTAGTGTCATTAGCTCAACTTTGGTGTCCAGAATTCCATATGGAGTTAATAAATATAACGGAAATTAAAATTAAATGCACATAATTAATTCAAATATATAAAAACATTTTTCCAAATTGTCCTGAACTCCAAGACAGAAAAATATTTGAAAGTAATATTTTTTTGTTTGTCAGCACACGGTCCTTGTAAAAAAATTGTCTGGTCAGTAGCTCTAAACCGGGTAGGTGTTCATGGTAGAAACAAGTAAGCTTATCTCAAAATTGATACATTGGCATATTTCAACCTCAGAAGAGCTTTCCAGTATTTCTCATGCTAAGACCACTTATGAGTCATTTTAACAAATCGATGATGAGGCCACACTCAGGTTGGATGAGCAACACGTTATATTCCATCTGGGCAGCCTCCAACCTGATGGCATGATCATCGATTTCTCGAACTTCTGGTAAATGTGCCTCTGACTCTCCTTCACCACTTCCCATTCCCGTTTCTCTCTCTCACCATATCTTGTTAACCTGCCCATCACCTCCCTACGATGCTCCTCCCCTTCCCTTTCTTTCATGGTCTTCTATCCTCTACTATCAGATTTCCCTCCTCCAGCCCTTTATCTTTTAAATCAGTCAACTTCCCACCTCCTTACTTCATCCCATCTCCCGCTCCCAAATTCACCTACCACCTACCACCATATACTTCTTCCTCCCCTCCCTCCACCTTCTTAACCAGATTTCTCATCCTTTTTTCAAATCCTGGTGAAGGCTCTTGGCCTAAATGGTTGACTGTTTACTCTTTTCCTTTGATGCTGCCTGGTCTGCTGAGTTCCTCCTGCCTTGTACTGCTTAATAACTTGATGGCTGGATGATGTTTCAGCTTGACAATATTTACAAAATGGCAGTCATTGGAATCTAGATAAGGCTATGCCTGAGACACTTCGACCTGGAAGACAAAATCTGGTCTCCAGTCCACCTATGGAAGCTATATACATAAAAGTCTTCTCCAGTATCCACCCCTTAAATTCATACCACCAACATCAAGGTGGTAATTGTTTTACCCAAACATTGGCTTATTCTTGTTAGAAACTGAATTGCCCATGATCTGTAGGTGGGATTGATTAGGTAAACAGGAAAGACCAGTTTAATGCACCACAGTGTTACTCAGTAAGTATTTCAACAATACATACCAAGTTATTGTTAATTCAAATAAAAAATCAAAGCTAATAATTTAAGTATTTACATTCACTACATTATGTAGGCCCCAAAAATAAACAATAAAGAAGCTGCTATGGTAATTCAGAAACATTGCAGCATAGTAAGCTCCAGAAACCGAAGTACAATGTCTAGCATGGTATCTTTACATTCCTGCAGAAGAAAAGTAACAACTCCTTAATTTCTATGTTGCTGTTCTCAATAAGAATAAAGTTCAGAATGTTATTTTTTGTCACAGAGAGTTCTTATTAATATTTAAAAAAATCACAGTTGAGGCAAAAATTGAGTTTGTTATGTTGTTTCAGCTATATCATTATATCGTATGACTATAGGGAGCAGAATTAGGCCATTCAGTTCATCAAGTTTGCTCTGTCATTCCATCATGCCTGATCCCATTCAACCCCATACACCTGCCTTCTCACCATATCCTTAGATGCCCTGACTGATCAGGAAACTATCAACTTCTGCCTTAAATATACCTTCCGACTTGGCCTCTACCACAGTCTGTTGTAGAGCATTCCACAGATTTACTACTCGCTGGCTTAAAACAATTCATCCTTACCTCTGTTTGAAAGTGTCACCCCTCAATTTTGAGGCTGCCCCTTCTGGTTCTGGATATCTCCACCATAGGAAACATCCTCTCCACATCCACCCTATCTAGTCCTTTCAACATTTGGTTGGTTTCAATGAGAGCTCCCTGCATTTTTCTATATTTCAGTGAGCTTAGGCCTAAAGCTTCCAAGCGCTCCTCATATGTTAACCCCTTCATTTCTGGAATCATCCTCAGGAATCTCCTCTTACCTCTCCAATGACAACACATCCTTTATGAGATATGGGGCCCAAAACTGTTGACAATACTCCAAGTGCGGCTTGACTGGTGTCTTATAAAGGCTCAGCATTATCTTCTTGCTTTTATGTTCTATTCCCCTTGAAATAAATGCTAAGATTACATTTACCATCTTTACCACAGTTTCAATTTGTAAGTTAACCTTCTGGCAGTCTTGCACGAGGATTTCTAAGTCCCTCTGCACTTCTTATGTTTGAAACTTTTCCCCATTTAGATAATACTCCACACTATTTTTCCTTTTACAAAAATGCATTATCATACCTTTCCCAACACGTAAATATTCCATCTGCCACTTTTTTGCCCATTTTTCCAATTTGTCTAAGTCCTGCTTCAATTGTATTGTTTCCTCAGCACTACCTACCCCTCCATCTTCTTTGAATCGTTTTTAAACTTTGCCACAAAGCCATCAATTTCATTATCTATATCATTGACAAGCAATGTGAAAAGTAACAGCCCCAATACTGACCCCTGAGGAACACCACTGGTCACCGGCAGCCAACCAGAAAAGGCCCCCTTTATTTCCGCTCGCTGCCTCCTGCCTGTCAGCCATTCTGCTATCTATGCCAGTATCTTTCCTGTAACACCATAGGATTTTATCTTGTTAAGCAGCCTCATGTGGGGCCCCTTATCAAACACCTTCTGAAAATCCAAGTAAATGACATCCACTGGCCCTCTTTTGTCCCCTTGTCCATCTTCCTTGAAGAACTCCAGCAGATTTGTCAGGCAAGACTTCCCTTTGCAGAAACTGTGCTGACTTTGATTTATTTTATCATTAGTCTACAAGTACCTTGAAACCTCATCCTTAATAACAGACCTCAACACTTTTCCAACCACTAATTTTAGGCTAACTGGCTTATAATTTCCTTTCTTTTGCCTTCCTCCTTTCTTAAATAGTAGAATGATATTTGCACTTTTCCAGTCCTCCAGGACCATGCCAGAATCAAGTGATTGTTGAAAGATTATGACCAATGTATCCAATATCTCTTCAGGAACCTCTCTCAGGACTCTAGGATGTAATCCGACTGGTCCAGGTGACTTATCCACCTTAAGACCTTTCAGTTTGTTGAGCACTTTTCCTTTTGTAATAGCAATGGCACTCACTCCTGCTCCCTGACACTCACAGACCTCCAGCACACTGAAGACAGATGCAAAGTACCCAATAAGTTCATCTGCCATTTCTTTGTTCCCCATTACCACCTCACCAGCATCATTTTCCAGTGGTGCAGTATCAACTCTCACCTCCCTTTTACTTTGTATATAATTGAAAATTGATCCAATTTTTTTACTTTGGAAAAATAAAGATATTAAGTCTTTTTTGGACTTATTTAAAGAAGGCAGATTGATGTCTTTTGAACAATTAGTCGATAAATATTCTCTTTCATATTCACATTTTTTACCATATCTTCAAGTTAGACATTTTTTACAAAAATATTTAAGTAATTTTCCTTATATATTGGAGGCTAATTTGTTAGATGCTATTATGAATATGAACCCCTTGATGAAAGGTTCTATTGGAAGAATTTATAATTTATTATTACAATGGGATAAGCGTCCTTTACTTAAGATTAAACAGGATTGGGAGAAAGAACTCAATTTGACTTTTATATGGGAGGATTGGACACGGATTCTGAAGTTGATTAACTCTTCCTTGGTCTGCTAGTCATTCACTGATTCAATTTAAAATTGTACATCGTTACCATTGGTCAAAAGAGAGACTTTCTAAAATATTTCCCAATGTTGACAAGTATTGTGATAGATGTAAAACTGAGATAGCTACACTGACACATATGTTCTGGTCATGTTCTATATTAAAACCATTCTGGAAGTCAGTCTTTTCGACAATTTCTAAAGCACTCAGAATCAATTTACAACCTAATAAATTGACTGTGCTTTTTGGAATAATCCCTCAAAATATTCATGGTATTTCTCTATCTGACCAACATGCTATTGCGTTTGTTACATTGATAGCTAGGAGGGCCATTTTGTTGAAATGAAAGGATATATCTGCTCCTACTTTGTCACAATGGTTCTCTCAAGTGATGCTGTGTCTTAGTTTGGAGAAAATTAGAAGTCGAACCTTTGAAACTTTATTTGATTTTGAGAAGAGATGGGGCTCATTTGCTCATTATTATCATTTCAGTTAACTGATAGATTTCCTCCACGATCTAAGTATAAATTTTGTTTTGATTTTTTTTTCTTCTTGTTGGCGGTTTGATGTTTATTTTTGGAAGCTTTCTATCTGACGCATGGCTCCGGGGTTGTGCCCTCAATGGGTTATTTTTTTTCTCACTTTTCTTGCTTAGTAGGGTTTTTTTATTTACAAAAATTTTCAATCTTTAAGATAATTTTTTTTTTGAGGCATTGTAAGTGTTGTTACTTTGATGTATCTGTGTATTTTTGAATAATAATAATAAAAAAAAATTGAAAAGAAAGAAAAAACTTATGGTTACTGCTTTATATTATTGGCTAGTCTGCCTTCATATTTCATCTTTTCCCTTCTTATAGATTTTTTAAATTGCCTTTTCTTTGGATTTTAAAACCTTCCCAATCACTGAACTTCACTCTCAATTTTGCTACCATATATGCCCTTTCCTTGGCCTTTATACTGTCCTTAACTTCCCTTGTCAGCCACAGTTGCCTACCCCTGCCGTTTGAGAACTTCTTTCTCTGTGGGACGTATCTATCCTGTGCCTTGTAAACTATTCCCAGAAATTACAGCCATCTCTGCTTTGCTATCATTCCTGCCAGTATTCCCCTCCAGTCCACCTGGGCTAGCTCCTCTCTCATGCCTCTGTAATTCCCTTTATTCCATTGTGATACCAATACATGTGAGTTATGCTTTTCCCTCTCAAATTGCAGTATGAATTCAATCATATTATGATCTGCTTCCTAAGAGTTCCTTTTCATTAAGCTCTCTAATAAGATCACTCAATCTAAGATAGCCTTTCCCTGAGTAGGCTCAAGCACAAGCTGCTTTAAAAATCCATCTTGTAGGCATTCAACAAATTCTCTCTTTTGCAATCTGTGACCAACCTGATTTTCCCAGTCCCCTTGCATATTGAAGTCCCTTCTTACATGCCTTTTCTAGCTCCCTTTGCAATCTCAACCCCACATCTTAGCTACTATTTGGAGGCCTCTATATGATTCCCATAATGTTTTTCCCCTTGCAATTTCTTAACTCTACCCACAAAGATTCTGCATTCTCTGACCCTATGTCACCTCTATCTAAAGATGTAATTCCATCTCTTACCAACAGAGCCACACCATCGTCTATGACTTCCTGCCTGCCCTTTCGATACAAAGCATATCCTTTGATGTTAACCTCCCAACTATGGCCTTCTTTCAGCCATGACTCAGCGATGTCCACAACATCATACCGACCAATCTGTATTTGTGCCACCAGTTTGTCCACCTTATTCCAAATGCTGTGTGCATTTAAATACAGCACCTTTAGTCCTGCATTCTTTGCCCTTTTGAATTTGGCCTCTGTGGTACTATTTAACTTTTGTTTGCATTTATACCCAATCATTGGCTTGTCCTTCCTTAAATACATGTTACATCCATCATTTACTTGTAAACCTCCTGGCTCATCCTTAGTTCTATCATACTGGTTCACATCTCCCTGCCATATTAGTTTAAACCACTCCCAACAGCTCTAGTAAATTGCCCACAAGAATATTGGTTCCCCCTTAGATTCAAGTGCAATCTGTGCCTTTTGCCCCAGAAGAGGTCCCAGTTATCAAGAAGTCTGAATCTCTATCCCCTGCTCCAATTCTTCAGCCACACATTCATCTGCCATCTTATACCATTCCTATCCCCAGAGTTGCATGGTACAGGCAGCAATCCTGAGATAACTACCTTTGTGGTCCTACTCCTCAGCTTCCGTTCTAACTCCCTGTACTCCTTTTCAGGACCTTCTCCCTTTTTCTTCCTATATCATTGATACCAATATGTACCATGGCTTCTGGATACTCACCCCTACCCCCCTTCAGGATATTGTGGCCGCATCCAGAAAAATCTCAGAGCCTTGCACCTGGGAGGCAAACTCCTATCCACGTTTCCTTTTCACATCCACAGAATTGCCTATCTGTCCCCCTAACTAAAGAGACCTCTATTACTGCTGCTATCCTCTTCAGTTCCCTACCCTTCTGAGCCACAGGGCTAGATTCAATGCCAGAGGCATGGCTGCTGTTGCTTTCCCCAGGCAGGTCTCCCCATCCCCAACAGTACTTAAAATGGAGTATTTATTGTTGAGGGGGATGGCCACAGGGGCGCTCTCCATCAGTCTTCGTTCCATATACCAATTACAAAACTGATTTGGTCTTTTTACATCACTTCTCATTTTTCCCACCACCTTCCTATGAAACTACCCCCTCATCCTCATACTTACATATTTTACCAAAGCATTCTTCGACACCCCCCTGAAATTAGCCACAGTTTATCCCTACGTGTCCCGCCTCTTGACCACTCAACTTTCCCTGTGCAGCTATGTCTTCTGTGGTACCATCCATGATAGTCCTGTCTTTTTTATCTCCCATCAAATGAAATTCATTCAGTATATTTACTTTTCAGGGTCATTTTTTCCCCACCAGCATTATGTAGCTCGTTTTTTTCCCCTTTGTCAGATTAATGAATTCAAGTTCATTCTTCCAAGATCACTTTGAGGTCTTGTTGTAATGCCCCAGAGCTTTTTTTAACTGTTGTTTAAGGCAAATACCATGTGGTCATAGAGCTGCATAGAACAGAAACCGGCCCTTTCACCCACCATATTCATACCACCATTTTTGCCTACATTAGCACCATATCAAGTCAAATTGAGTTTATTGTCATATGCACAAATATAGTGAGGTACAACTATATTGAAAAACTTGCTTACAGCAGCATCACAGACTCTAGGTATAGACAACAGACACAATATGCAAGGTAATGGGCTGAAAAAGGCTCCACATACAATTATAAGTAGCACTAATATATAAATGAAGGTCTTTGCAGCTATGCTTTTTTGAACCAAAGTTTTGTAGTGATGTACTTTCATTGTGTTATACCTGTGACAACAATTCTGGTGGTAATACAGCCATAGAAATTGCAATCCTGTGTCTAATGTCAGGCTTTACACAACTTGGTGGATTCTAACCCCTGGCAAGTTTTATCAAATTGGAGCAACATCTTCCCAAGTTAACCACTATCTTACCACCTTCCCACTGCTACCTGTAAGGAGTTTGTAAGTTCTCCCCATGGCCATAGAGGCTTCCTCTGGGTGCTCCAGTTTCCTCCCACTATCCAAAGGCGTTCAGGTTGGTAGGTTAATTGCTCATTGCGTATTATCCCAGGATTAGGCCAGCATTGAATCAGGAGATTGCTGTGTAAGGACCAGAAGGGCCTTTTCTGTGCTGTATCTCAATAAATAAAATAAATGACTAAATTTCTGCAATGAGTTTGCACATTTCAAGGAACCAATAGAGGTGTACTTCTTTATTTATGCTTTTTTGACATTGCTTTATTTCAATATATAGTTGGCAATTATATATTCAGTATTAAATAATATTTTATAACAATTATTGCAATTACACAATACAGTGAAGAGAAAGGAGGGAAAATGAAATGTGCAAAAAGATCTTACTGTGAAAAGTAAACAATCAAAGACAGGTCCATGTTAATATAATATCCCAGTGTTCTGTTGCTCGAGCAAGATTAGGGTTGTGCAGGTTTTAATACCTGCACTGGTACTTGAACTTTGTGGTGTGGAGCTTTTGGCCGCTGTACCTCCTACGAGAGAATAGCAATGAGAAGAGGTCTTGATCCTTGGTTGGGATCCCTGAAGAAAGATGCTGCCTTCTTGAGGCAGCAGATCCTGTGGATGCAGTGAGTGGTTGGGAGGCCTTTGCCTGTGATGGACCAGGCAGGGTCTATGTCTCTCTGCAGCCTCTTGTGTTCCTGTATGTTGGAATTGCTCTACCAGGTTATGACAGAATCAGACAGAATATATACCACAGCGCTTCTGAAAATGTTTGTTAGAATATCAGTGACATATGAAATATCAGAGTCAATGTATTTTTATTATCAAAGTACATTTATGTCACCATATGCTAGATTAACTTCATTCTTTCTTATGCAAACATTTATAGAAAATGTAAAATATGTGAAAAACTATACACAATGGTTGATGAACAACTATTGTGCAAAAGAAAACAAATTGTGTAATAAAATATATAATTAATACTGAGAACGTAATTATTACTGAGAAAGAGAGTACATAAGGTTGTGGAATCATTGTTGCAGTGCTGTAAGTGAAGTTAACTTAAGGCTCTTGTGCCTCCAGCTCAATAGTAGTAATCTTCCAGTTGAGTGTCTCACTAAATAATTGCTTCTTTGATGTTATGATAGCATCTCATTCCACTGACTCCTCTCTGGTATGTTCCTTCTATCAACCACACTCAGTGAATGTGTAATGGAACTGAAGTATAGATTATGAAGGACTTAGTTTGGATAGGTTGCAGGAAAGTAAATGCTGGTTCAAATAAATGCTGGTGGCTATACCAGCATTTATTTGCACAGGTAGAACACAATGAAAGAAAATGTTTTTGCAAAACTTTAGTTCAAAAAATTATACCTGCAGACACTTTGGATTAGATGCTATTTGTGCTGTTTATAATTGTATATGGAGCCTGAAGTCCACATTCATAAAATCAACTCAAAAAATAACTGAATGTTTATTTCCCTCTTACTATTCCTTTGGC
Organism: Hemitrygon akajei; assembly: GCF_048418815.1. NCBI lineage: Eukaryota > Metazoa > Chordata > Chondrichthyes > Myliobatiformes > Dasyatidae > Hemitrygon > Hemitrygon akajei. The sequence continues at coordinate 44,360,710 of NC_133127.1, read as the reverse complement.
ACTAACAGTTTTCTTGCAGTAAAAGTCTCTCAAACCTTGCCACAACTGGATAGCCATGGTATCTGTTGTACTGGGTATCTGATTGCATAAGATAGACCTGATAAGAATAAATGATAATTAATTATTCAATTCTCTCTATTCCGTGCTGCTCTGTAAAATCAATTCTCTCCTGGTGCAGAGATTGGAAAGGTAATCTCCAGCTGATCTGATGGATACAGTTTTAAAGAGATGGTTCAGCTGCACAGAGAGTTGAAGGTGACAGGATGTTGATTGACTAGGATTCATAGGCAGAAACATTCTTCAGTATAGACCCAGAATTTGAGTTGAGTTTGGTGAGTTGCTCTGAGTATGGTGTACAATATGCTTTCTTCCATTTGAGACATCACCTGCCAGATTGGATATAGGGTGTATAGGGTGTATCTTATGCATAGATAGCCCATAGAAACATAGAAAACCTACAGCACAATACAGGCCCTTCGCCCACAAGGTTGTGCCGAACATGTCCCTACCCTAGAAATTACTAGGCTTACATATAGCCCTCTCTTTTTCTAAGCTCCATGTACCTATCCAAAAGTCTCTTAAAAGATCCTATCATATCCGCCTCCACCACTGTTGCCGGCAGCCCATTCCACGCACTCACCACTCTCTGAGTAAAAAACTTACCCCAGACATCTCCTCTGCACCTAAACCCCAGCACCTTAAACTGTGCTCTCTTGTGGCAGCCATTTCAGCCCTGGGAAAAAGCCTCTGATTATCCACATGATCAATGCCTCTCATCATCTTATACACCTCTATCAGGTCACCTCTCATCCTGTGTCACTCCAAGGAGAAACAGCTGAGTTCACTCAACCTATTTTCATAAGGCATGCTCCCCAATCCAGGCAACATCCTTGTAAATCTCCTCTGCACCCTTTCTATGGCTTCCACATCCTTCCTGTAGTGAGGTGACCAGAACTGAGCACAGTACTCCAAGTGGGGTCTGACCAGAGTCCTATATAGCTGCAACATTACCTCTTGGCTACTAAATTCAGTTCCATGATTGATGAAGGCCAATACACCACAGGTCATCTTAACCACTGAGTCAACCTGCGCAGCTGCTTTGAGTGTCCTATGGACTCGGACGCCAAGATCCCTCTGATCCTCCACACTGCCAAAAGTCTTACCATTAATACTATATTCTACCATCATATTTGACCTACCAAAATGAATCACTTCACACTTATCTGGGTTGAACTCCATCTGCCACTTCTCAGCCCAGTTTTCCATCCTATCAATGTCCTGCTGTAACCTCTGACAGCCCTCCACACTATCCACAACACCACCAACCTTTGTGTCATCAGCAAATTTACTAACCCATCCCTCCACTTCCTCATCCAGGTCATTTATAAAAATCACAAAGAGTAAGGCTCCCAGAACAGATCCCTGAGGCACAGCACTGGTCACCGACCTTCATGCAGAATATGACCATCTACAACCACTCTTTGCCTTCTGTGGGCAAGCCAGTTCTGGATCCACAAAGCAATGTCCTCTTGGATCCCATGCCTCCTTACTTTCTCAATAAACCTTGCATGGGGTACCTTATCAAATGCCTTGCTGAAATCCATATATACACTACACTTACTGCTCTTCCTTCATCAATGTCTTTAGTCACATCCTTAAAAACTTCAATCAGTCTTGGAAGGCACAACCTGCCCTTGACAAAGCTGTGCTGACTATTCTTAATTATATTATACCTCTCCAAGTGTTCACAAATCCTGCCTCTCAGGATCTTTTCCATCAACTTACCAACCACTGAGCTAAGACTTACTGGTCTATAATTTCCTGGTCTATCTCTACTCCCTTTCTTGAATAAAGGAACAACATTCGCAACCCTCTTGGCTATATTCCTCCATTCCTCCATTCCTCTGGAACCCGTCCTGTCCCTATTGATGATGCAAAGATCATCGCTAGAGTCTCAGCAATCTCCTCCCTCACCTCCCACAGTAGCCTCGGGTACATCTCATCTGGGCCCGGTGAATTATCCAACTTGATGCTTTCCAAAAGCTCCAGCACATCCTCTTTCTTAATATTTACATGCTCAATTTTTCAATTTGCTGCAAGTCGTCACTATTATCACCAAGATCCTTTTCCATAGTGAATACTGAAGTAAGGTAATCATTAAGTACCTCTGCTATTTCCTCTGGTTCCATACACACTTTCCCACTGTCACATTTGATAGGTCCTATTCTTTCATGTCTTATCCTCCTGCTCTTCACATACTTGTAGAATGCCTTGGGGTTTTCCTTAATCCTGTCCACCAAGGCCTTCTCATGGCCCCTTCTGGCTCTCCTAATTTCCTTCTTAAGCTCCTTCCTGTTAGCCCTATAATCTTTAGATCTCTAACATTACCTAGCTCTCTGAACCTTTTGTAAGCTTTTCTTTTCATCTTGACCAGATTGATTACAGACTTTGTACATTACGGTTCCTGCACCCTACCATATCTTCCCTGTCTCATTGGAACGTACCTATGCAGAACTTCACACAAATATTCCCTGAACATTTATGAGGAAATCTGCAGATGCTGGGAATTCATACAACACACACAAAATGCTGGTGGAACACAGCAGGCCAGACAGCATCTATAAGGAGAAGCACAGTTGACGTTTCGGGCCGAGACGTCCTGACGAAGGGTCCCTATCTGCTCCTCGATATCCCTGTTACTATTGGGCGGCCTATAAAAAGCACTCAGTAAAGTTATTGACCCCTTCCCATTCCTAATCTCCACCCACAGAGAGTCGTAGGCAATCCCTCCATGATGTCCATCTTTTCTGCAGCTGTGACACTATCTCTGATCAACAGTGCCACGCCCCCACCTCTTATCTCCCTCCCTGTCCTTTCTGAAACATCTAAAACCCAGCACTTGAAGTAACCATTCCTATCCCTGAGCCCATCCAAGTCTCTGTAATGGCCACCACATCATATCTCCAAGTACTGATCCATGCTCTAAGCTCATCCGCTTTGTTCACCATACTCCTTGCGTTAACGTAGACACATCTCGAACCGTCAGTCTGAGCACAGCCCTTCTCTATCACCTGCCTATCCTCCCTCACATGCTGTCTCCTATCTTTCTCTATCTGAGAGCCAGACGCCTCTTCCCCAGTCTCTTCAGTTTGGCACCTGAGGACATTTCTATCACATACAAACCTTTTATTTCTGTCCACACAAGCAGTCTTCGCATGACCTTTATCCTCCTCCACCTTACCATCTGCTCTAACACTCTGGTTCCCCTCCCTCTGCAAATCTAGTTTAAACCCCCCCCCCCCCCCCCCAGAGCAGCACTAGCTAACCTACCCGCAAGGATGTTAGTCCCCTTCCAGTTCAGGTGCAAACCATCCCGTCGGAACAGGTCCCACCTTCCCTGGAACAAAGCCCAATTGTCCGGAAGCATGAAGCCCTCCCTCCTGCACCATCTCCTTAGCCACATATTTAGCTGCATTATCTTCCTATTGATTTGATGTTAGGGTTCCAGAATTGGAAATCATAAGCAAGAAAGCCAAAGAAAAGAGTGGAAAATATTCATTATATAGTGAGTTGTTATACATTGCTTGTAATTCAAGAGTATCTTTCAAAGTGACTTTGAAGTGACAGCAGATACTGGAGTCTGGAACAAGCACGGAGTGCTGGAGTAACTCAGTGGGTCATACAGCATTTATGTATTCTTGTGTAATCACAACCTGAAATGTCAACTGTCTATCTCCCTCCATTGATACTGCTTGACCTGCTGTTCTCCCAGTATTTTATGTGTTTCTCCTTTCAAAGCAGAATTGGATGTTTACCTGAAAAGGAAGCTCACAAGCAATGTGGAAAGAACAATTTGTGAGATTTATAGGATTACTCCTTCAAAGAGATGGAATCTGTTCACTGATTCTACATGTGATACAGTAACCCATCAAGCAATTGGAGAAACAATAAACATGTCCTCAGTATGTGCAGTTTTTATATTGAATTCTGAGAATAAATATAGGGGAATTAAGGAAAAAAATACATTTTGTAATTTGAACTTCATTAGCTTGTTCTATAATGGTATGATGATATTAGATCAAGATGTAACAACAGATCTGCAGCTGTTTTAAGAAATAATGAGCAATATAAATTTAGCTTAGTCTGTTTCAATACATTTAACTTTTAGAGAATATTATATTGCTCCCATGTGTAAAACCACAGCATCTGTCAGATTTTTATTGATTTATTTATCTGTTTCATTCTTTTGGGTTTTTTTTTTCTCTTTCATTTTTGGATTCACAAGCTCTTTCCAGACTGAGGGATATAATTTTCCTTCAGTCTACTCTTTGCCTTCTTTACTCCATGGCATCTTCAGCCATCCCAAGGAGCTAAAGTATTGGCAACACCAGAATCTCCTGTCGGTGACTAATCTTCATGCCTGAACCAGGTCATTTGGAGCTATTCAGAAAAGAGGGATATTGCCACAGTGTGAAACTTGTCTGCACATGCTGTTCCTATGGTATTCTATCAGGGATTATTAGTTAACAGCCAGAATAAGCCTGTTCCTTCCTTTGACACAATGTCATTTAGGTTAAAGTCAAGTTTATTGTCCAAGGCACAGGTGCAGTGAAGAACATATTGCAGTTTTTCAGAGGCACAACACATCAGATAAACAGCAATCACAAGGTAAACATATGAAATGCCAGACATTCAAGAGTGTCAGGGAAGTGAAGTATGTGCAATAAAAAATTACGACTGAGAAGGTGCTCAGGAAGTTTAATGGTCTGAGGGTGGATAAATCTCCTGGACCTGATTAAATACACCCTCGGGTTCTGAAGGAAGTACCTGGAGAGACTGCAGAGGCATTAACGATGATCTTTCAAGAATCAATAGATTCTGGCATTGTACCGGATGACTAGAAGATTGCAAGTGTTACTCTGCCATTTAAGATAGGTGGAAGACAGCAGAAAGGAAACTGTTAGCCTGACATCAGTGGCTTGGAAGTTGTTGGAATCAATTGTCAGGGTTGAGATTACGGAGTACCTAGAGGCACATGACAAGATAGGCCAAAGCCAGCATGGTTTCCTGAAAGGAAAATCCTGCCTGACTAACTTACTGCAATTCTTTGAGGAAATTACAAGCAGGGCAGACAAAGGAAATGCAGAAGACGTGGTGTACTTGGATTTTCAGAAGGCCTTTGACAAGGTGCTGCTTAGCAAGATAAGAGCCCATGGAATTACTAGTTACTAGTGTGGGTGGAGCATTGGCTGGGCAGCAGAAAACAGAGAGTGGGAATAAAGGGATCCTATTCTGGCTGGCTGCCAGTTACCAGTAGAGTTCCACAGGGGTCTGTGTTGGGATCACTGCTTTTTACGATGTGTGTCAGTAATTTGGACTATGGTATTAATGGATTTGTGGCTAAATTTGCCAATAATTCAAAGATAGGTGGAGGAGCGGGTAGTGTTGACGAACCAGAGAGCCTGCAGAGACACTGAGATAGTTTAGGGGAATGGACAAAGAAGTGTCAAATGAAATAAATAACGTGCAGTTTTGGGCTCCTTATTTTAGAAAGGATATATTGACATTGGAGAAGGTTCAGAGAAGATTCACAAGAATGATTCCAGAATAAAGGGTTACTGTATGAGCAATGTCTGGCAGCTCTTGGGCTGTATTCCCTGGATTTCAGGAGAATAAGGGGGGATCTCATAGAAACATTCTGAATGTTAAAAGGCCTGAACAGATTAGATATGGCAAAGTTATTTCCCATGGTAGAAGATTCTGGGACCAGAGGGCATGACTTCAGGATTGAAGGATGTCCATTTAGAACAGAGATGCGGAGAAATTATTTTAGTCAGAGGGTGGTAAATCTGTGGAACTTGTTTCCACAGGCGGCTGTGGAGGCCAAGACATTTGGTGCATTTAAGGCAGAGATAGATAGGTTCTTGATTAATCAGGGCATCAAAGGGTATGGGGAGAAGGCAGGGGAGTGGGGATGACTGGAAGAATTGGATCAGCCCATGATTGAATGGCAGAGCAGGCTCAATGGGCCAAATGGCCTACTTCTGCTTCTATATCTTATGGTCCTGTAGAAATATAAATGTTAAAAGATAGAACACAATTAGAATAATAGAAAGATTTTAATTGGGTTGTACAGGTTGATCAAGAAGAGTCTCAGCCAGTGTCAATCCTACATCACAGAACACCAGGCCTCAGCATAGGAGGGACATGAATGCAGATTAGTCAGGCCCAGAGAAGACACAATGAAAATGTTTTGTAGTTCAGTTCCGTGTTGATATATGAGGTAAGCTAAACATATAGTACAGGATTTTCATTGATCACATTTCAGTGTTCTACATTTACCACATTTTAGTTTTTTTAATAACGGGAGTTTGATGTTGGAATCTTTGACCATCAGCACTTAATCAGAGATGAAAAAAACATTTCTTTATGATTTTAGGTTGGTAATGTCATACTCAGCTGTGGCACAGCAGTGCTGCTGGTCAAACAGAAAATATTGGCAATGCTCAACTGGCCAGGCAGAGACAGTGGAGAGAGAAAAAAGTTTGCATATTGGTCAATGATTCTATGTTGGAACTGGATGAATAAGGCAGTTAAGTTTTAAGTTACAGAGAATGGGAGGGTTAGAGGGAATAGAGAGAATGTGTATAATTGTGTGAGTGAATATCTGTTATTGATTTGTAAATATGAAAAAAACTCTTTTAGAAAGCTACAGAACAGAAACAAGTCCTTCAGTATACTTACGCTGAACATCAAGACCCCATTTTTCCACTTATGCTAGCCTAACCCATTTTATCTTCCCCCAATTCCCAACAACTCCCTTCAAATGTGACCACTTGCACACACACACTAGGATCAGTTTACCAAGCTATTTACCACATCCTAGTAAGGATGTCAACACTGAACCCAGGGGCTGGAACTGTAAGCTAGCTGCTCCTCTCTGTCCAAAACAATGCTAGAAAATGCCAGCACCTTGCTTGCCTACACTTAGTCAGAGATGAGACTTTTTTAAATATACTAACGTCAATTTAAACTGAGGCCATAAGCAGTCTGGTGGAGGAACTCAACAGTGCCAGTTGCTCCTGTGGGAGAAAAGGAATTGTCAATGTTTCAAGATGAAACCCTGCCTCAGGTCTTCTTCAAGGTATACCAAGTTTGAAGTTTTTCTACCTCTGACTCATGCTGATGCAGAATTTTGAAAAGAAACATTGACAGTTTCATCCCCACCTCACACCCCACCATAGATGTTGCTCGACCTACTGAGTTCCTGCAGCAGATTGTTTGTTGCTCCAAATATCAGTATCTGCATTCTCTTGTGCCTCCTAAGCTAAAGTCTGTTGTTCTGAGATGAAAAATTACATTTACATAGACACTGGCTGAGACATAAGCAAGTAATTAATTCTCGTGATTAACAAGCCTTCATCGCACTCTCTCAGCCAGCACTTCCATCACTGTGTCATTCAGACTCCCTTGATCTCCATGGCATGGCATCTAAATCTCAAAAGATTCTGTCTTATGCTTCATCATGTTGCCATGGTACTTGTACAGACATTAAAAGCTTCTGTGAATGCTGATTTTCCCTCGGAAGCAGTGTTGCAGGTCGGGGGATAAAATGACAATCTCATGACATTTTTAGTAGAGAGAGGTCATAAAGGTTTCACTTAGAAAGAAAAATCAAACCTGGCTATATTTTCCTGGGAGCTTGTTTCATATTTGTGCAAAATTCTAAGTTAAATTGGATTTCATTACAGTAAAGAATGTCTGTGCTGTACTTGTGTCATTTCTGCAAGATTGCATAATAGGACATAATAGCATTGAAGACTGACATGCAAATTGCATGAAGCCTACTTTCTATAAACCCAACATGTTGTTTTTATTGCTAAGGATTATGAATCATAATTTCACACTTTAATCATATTGATAAACAATACAATGGCATATCCACTGGTAATACAAATTTTACTAAGAAATTAAATTGGCCATACATACATACATACCATATGTTACTTTGTACATTAATGTAGCTTTAAATGATTTTGTGTATGTATTCTTTAATTTCATTTATTAATAAATGAATTACAATGGCATACTATATAAAAAAGAATCATGCAGCAAAATCAATTTCCTTGGGTGCTGTGTATCCTGTAACAAGTGCTTTTGCTCTCAGACTTTCTTTTTAAATCTGTACTTCAATTGGCTTCCTTCAGCTTTCAGAAACTCCAGAGACTATTTGGCTAAGTCTTAAAACCCAGTACACCAAGTACTGCAGTTCAAGTGTACCTGTAGTTCTGCTTTCATAATACTTCCACCAATTTTGTTCTATTCTTTGCTCCAAATATGAGTCATTCACTTGAAAACCTTTCAATAGTAGTCTGTTCAGTCTGGGAATGAAAGTCTGAAAACACACTTTTAAACATATTTATCCATTTCCACTTTCTATTTGAAAGCATGTCCACCTTTAGTTTTTGCAACAACATTCAGTAAACATCGGATGAACAGACATTGCACAAGACAGCCCAAGATTTTCATAGATCTTTTCTTTGCATTAAAGGTCTTCCATGACAATCTATTTATTTTTTATTGAATGCTGGTTATATGATGTAATATAGCAGTATTGCAGCTGTAAAGTTTTTTCTTGTGCATGTGCGGACATATACCAATGAATTCGGCTTTGGCATTAATTCTGTATTCTCTTGTGTATTTTTTTAACTTCATCTTAAAATACTTCCATCAGATTAAGAAGGAAGTTAACATAGTGTACTCTTACTCCCAGTGAGTGCTGCCTATATGCTTTCCCCACTGGTTAAATAAATATGCTTTGAAAAAAAAGTTAGTATTAAGGATAATCACCTGGTTGGTCTCTTTAACAGAAGTTACTTGTACTCATTTTCAACAAATTCATAATATCAACTGAGAGGTTCATTAACCCTTTTTATAGAAGAATGCAATATGCTATTGTATTTGTATTGTATTTTCGATGTAGTTTGAATTTGCATTTAGTTTGAATCATTGTTATTCATTTCCTTAAATTGCTGAAAAACTGATGTTTTCCAAAGCTAACAGAGACATTATAAGCTTTATAATAAGGTATACAGTTTATACTAAGTTTCTTTTCTTCAGTATTTCAGTCATTGCTTCCTGCAATGGTCTTATTTGTCTTCTTGTTATTTTTATGGAGACCAAGCCAGTAATATCTAATCCTGTCATGGAAAATTAATGAACACTTTAAAAAATGTTATGTGAAAGTTGTATTTTCCATTGGGGGGCAAAAAACCTAATCATTCAAACTCACAAAGAAGTTCTTGCATTTTCATATCCAAAATAAAATCTACCGTAGATGTCGGATTATAAGCCGCTACTTTTTTCCCACATTTTGAACAGCTTTGAACACTGCGGCCTTTACTACGGTGCGGCTAATGCATGATTTTTTTTCATGCCGCCAAAAACATTTTGCCTCGTAACAGTAGACCAATAAAATTGATGAGTAGTTCACAGTCCAATGAAATTGTACGATAAATCAAGCGCACTTTCACAATTAAATTATTGTAAATCAGTCATTTGTACTCACCCTCATCAACATGGAAAACACTCGAAGAAAAGCATTGTGCTGCCTTCATGGCAGTTATTTAGTTTATAATATTTTCGCTTAGTAATTCATTTTCTAGTTAAAGTTATAAGTGTTTTAACTATATTTGTTTTCTGTACTACATCGCGGGATGCTATGACGTCACACCCAGTTTCGCCGCGTCTTGTGGGAAAAATGCCAGTTTGCGATAAACGGGAAGGAGGGGGGCGAGCACATTACGCGAGCGGCGGAGCGAAAACGCTGCTTTTAAGTTAAAGGCGATCAATAACTTTTCCTGGTAGGCTGCAGTATATATATTTTTTACCAGTCGTTAGGAGATATTGGAATGTTGTTCAGTAAAAAAGTATACGCAACGTATATTTAAAAGTAGCCGCGTTACAGGCACGGTTCGAAAAAAAGCATTTGCAATATGTATTTGTTTATGTTACCATATGGATTTAATTAAAAGTTAAAAAATCCTCACGTATAATATCTTTCTGTGTAAATATCTCATATTACAACGTGGGACACCTGCGGCCGAAAATCTGGTGCGGCCTAAAATCCGGTGCGGCCTGTACAAGTACAAAATTGATTTTATTTCTAAAATTAGAGCCAGCGGCTTTTAATCAGGTGCGCTCTGTAGTGCGAAATCTACGGTAGGTGTTATGCAGTGCTTGTGACTGTTTATAAGACATTTTACTTTCATAAATCCATATCTTCTGCAGTTTAGCTCGACTATCTTGTGGGTAAATGGCCATTATGAGTTAAACTTATTACCTTATTCATTTGGTGTGTCCATGTCTTAAAACTATTTTCTGCTGATCGGCAATTCTGCAATACAACAGTCCTCTGCATGGATAGGAGGGCAAAAATTAGGATCATTCATCACTTCAGCAATTATAAAAAAGGAAGGTAGGAGAAATTATTTGTGAGCCTGACACCCCAAAACATTTCTTTAGGTTCAAAATAAATTGATCTGTGTTTTAATTGTAAACTTCGATAGTCAAACTAAGTTACATTGCAATCGTAGCTTTTCAGAGAGTCATAGAGCCTTGCAGGTCATGAGAGGTAGTTTTTGGTTTAATCACCCTATTGAGGAGTTCTCCAACCAGTCCCAGACCCTTGGTCTTTTCCCATGAATCAATAATTTTTTTGCCAATCTATCATCCAATCAGGCAAGCTGTTCTCAAAATAAACATTTTCTCCTCATTTCCCCACTGCGTTCTTTTGACAATTGCCTTAAATCTGTGTCCTCTGGCAGCCACCATCCCTGCCAGCTGGAGTACTGTCTAAATTGGAACATCTCTGATACTCTGCCAGTAACATTTTCTGCTCTGAGAACAATCTCTGGTCTTACCAAGTAACTGTAAATTTCATAATAATAGAGTTAATAAAACCTCATGCAACATTCATGCTCATGGTAGTGAATTGGAGGTTAATGCATGTGTCAAAACTGGTTTGCACATATTAATAAATTATTAATCATGCATTATGATTGTATTCATTGTTCTGAGTTTGGCATAATTATGCACTTAGTTATGAAAATGAACAAATATCACTTTCACTGAGTATAAAAACTACCTGATAGAAATGATAATTTTTTAAAAATCACTACTCAGAAATGGATTGTGAAATCAGCTCAAAAATAACCCGAGAGGCCTTTGATTAGCTAGAATCAATTACTCATTTATAACCTTGTTAAACAAAGCACCAAAATATTACTGGTGCATGAAAGTATGTTTTATTTACAGATTTTTTGTTTAACTTCATCTTAAGAGGTAAAACAAATCCTGATGGAAAACTTGAGTGTGGGATTGAGCTATATTTTGCACAATTTGCTGATTACTATCAACCAGTCAGGATTGTAAAATGCTAAATCTGTTAACTACTTTATCTACATCTCTAATTTGTGCTCCCATCAAGTGAAACTTAAGGTGTGAATCACTTCTATCTGATTAGGCCATAGCTGTGCTGTGTCTAATTCTGGTTATCATGCTTAACAAGGAGATGGAGAAAATGGTGTGAGGCGATTGAACAGAATGGCAATAAGGGATTTCATTAACGCAGTAGGAATGTCTGAAAGGTGGGGAACAGTTGCAAGCAAACGTTTTGAGACTGGAGAACAGGGTGTATTGCTAATATGAAGAATGACCTTGTTACAGGTTTGTAAGAAGCTCAGATATCTTACAATGTGACTCACCAGGATCCCACAAAATGTGGTGAGGGATTCTTTTTTAAAAAATAACAAGTCAGTAGCGATAATTTAACACAGCAGATTGTTCTATCTGATTGTCCCTCTTAGAGCAGTGAAACCTAAAGGGTGATTGAATTAAGTGTTATTAATCATGAGTAAACTTAATGGTATAAATCAGGAGCAACTGTTTTCACTGGCAGGAGAGCTAGTGTCCAGAGAGTGTAGGTTTGAAATAATTGTGCATGGGTCAGTGTAAGTCCAGGTCTTAAGCAGTGCACAGAGAGCTGGAGCAACTCAACAGGTCAGGCAGCTTCTATGGAGGGAAATGAACAATTCACGTTTCAGATTGAGATGCTAATGAACGGCCTTGACTCGAAAAATCCACTATCCATTTCCATCCCAGAGTTCCTCTGGCTTTTTGTCTGCTGCTCCTGATTTCCAGCACACACAGTCTCCTGTGTCTTGCAGGTGAAATCTTATTCGTGTTTTGGGCCAAAACCCTGCTCCACTCCTGATGCAGAGTTTTGACCTGAAACATCAAAGTTTACTTTCCTCACACCGATGCTGCTCGATCTGCTGAGTTCCTCCAGTAGGTTGTTGCTCCAGTTTCCGCATCTGAAGAACATTGTCTCTCCCTAAGACAAAATCTTTCTGCTTGCATAATAATGTGGAATCAACTGCTGTAAAGTTTGGTCGGAGTAGATTCAATATAAAACTTTTACTATCAAGCCATAACTCCATTCAGTTTATTCAACCATTTGCCCTTGCCCAGTTTTCAATATTGTCTGAGGTGAATGGTACACCGAAGATTCATTCTTGTAAAGGACCCTTGTAAAATGGATATAAAATATACCCAATCAGTAGGCCTCCTATAACAGCTTTGTATTGTCTTCTGCCTGAACATTAATAAAATAACAAAATTATAAAATATTAGATGCTAGTGATGAAAATTATTTCTCTTTAATTAGCAATAAACTGCAGGAGATTCCTTGGTCTAGGAGTATGTTTTACCATGTGCAGTTCTCAACCCTAAGGGCTTCAGTCTTTTAGTATGTGCATTTTTATGCTGTCTAATAATATGGCAGCACTCTTGACTGCTCTGTACATTCTGTCACATCAGAATTTAACAGTGTAGTTTGTCAATGCATTTGGAGCTAAGAGGCTTATTCAGATGTAAGGTAATTGATGAAAGAAAAAGGAGCTGGTCTCACCAAACAATGATATTTACTCAGAATAGTGTCTGTCTGTGAATAACATGTGACATAGGTAATTGGTCCAGAACTCTGCAGGTAGTCATCCTCTATTGTAATGGGCATTTTGAAGCATTATAGTTTCTAAGTGTTGAGGTAGACTTGCCTTGAAGTGGTAGAGAACAAGATGGGCTCCTTGTAACTTATGATAGAACTGAGGGTTACTAAAGGCTGTGATTATTGAGGCCCTCCGTCGGTCAGGGTCGACCATGGGCGTTGTGTCCCAGCTGTCTACATGATATGCAAACCAGTACACAGGTCAAGGCAGTACGGTGAAGAGCAAGCTGTTGCCTATGACATCCAAAATATTATGAAGTCAGAATGAACCCCCTAGATTTTTTTCTTCTGGAACTAAAAGGCTTACCCAATTGTTCTTCTTGCTTTTTAAATGATTGAAGGATATAGAACAGTACTGCGCACGATTCTTCAACCTACAGACTCACTTTCAAGGACTCCTTACAACTCATGTTCTAAGTAATATATTTATTTTGTTTCCAGTTTGTCTTCTTTTGCACATTGGTTGTTTATCAGTCTGTCTGTTTATTGGTAGTTGTTCATAAATTCTACTGTGTTTCATTTTTGTTACTGTAAATGCTTGCAAGAAAATGAATCTCAAGATAGTCTGTGGTAGCATACATACTTTGAACATTGATCCAGTTCACCAGTGATCATACTCCCTTCAGTTGACTGAGGCCCTGATTCCCACACTCCCTTTCCACTCACTGGGGACCTTGTTCCCAGAATTCCTTTACACTCATTTGCCCCACTCACTTAGAAATTACCAGAGTCTTGTGTCAACATTCTCCCTTTCATCTGACTAAGCCCACTGGAAAATTTATTTACAATGTGTTTTTTGCATCAGAAACAAGTGAATGAAAAATCCTTGGAAGTTTCCACTTCACCACTTGACTATTGCTCTGAAAATAATTGCACAAAACTTGAATGCCCCAAGCCTGTGGGACAGTTCATATCAATTATGCAAGGTTTGAATGACTGCCTAATGCTATCTATGCAAGTATATTGATGCCAGATGTAATAGCCACATTTATCTGTATGCTACTTTATTATTGTTACATTAACAGGAAATATTGAAACAATAACATTCAAACAAAACAATACAATTCTTTTTAAGCTTTAAAGCACTTAGTAAGAAAGGCAGCATATTATTAACTCTCGTCATTCCCTGCCAGCAATTTGTATGCATCTATTAGTTAACTCTAGTCTCTATATTTTCAAAAATTAATCTAATCTTCGGGGTTGATTCTACAGCTCAGTTTATATTAATGACAATTTATTGACAGTATAACAGAGCTCACAAAGACAATGCATATTTTATTACAGCATTTGTTGGTTGGAAGCATGTGTTGTTATTACAATTCCTGGTACCTGTGAGTTCCAAGGGGCATGCAGGCATATTGCAGGTGGGTTACAGACCTGGAATCCAGGGATCTGAATCATAAATCCAGAAATACAAGTTGCAATCCCATCATGGCAACTTCCTGCTAATGCAGGGAGCAGCATTAGCCACTGTATGTGGCTTTCTCAATTTCATTGAAACTTTTTATTCCGCTGCTAAATGGGGATCTGTAACACCTTCGTTGTTGAGAGACCCATTGTAAATTGTGAGAATGCTTCGTCAGGTACCTCTGTTCCATCGCCAAAGGAGAAACTTCCCATTGACCAAATATTCTAATTCCAACACGTTGGTCCATGTGCCACGATGAAGCCACATCCACTGGGTGGAGGAGCAGCACCTGATGGCACAAATATCGATTTCCCCCTCCAGTTAAAAAAATTCCCGTCCCCCCCCCTCCACCTTCTCTTCTTCTATTCCTCATTCTGGCCCTTACCTCTTCTTACCTACCTATCACCTTCCACTGGTCTCTTCCTTCCCTTTCTCCTATGGTCCACTCTCCTCTCCCATCAGATTTCTTCCTCTCCAGCCTTTCACTTTTCCTACTTTCACCTATCAACTTCTGGCTGTCCTCCTTCCCCTTCCCCCACCTTTTTATTTTGGTGTCTTCCCCCTCCCTTTCCAGTCCTGAAGAAGGATCTCAGCTTGAAATCTGACTGTTTATTCATTACTATAGATGCTGCCTGACCTGCTGAGTTACTTTAGCATTTTCTGTGTGTTTCTGAAGATCTCCAACAATGGCAGTCTCTGCATCATTGTTTGTTTCTTTTGATCTTGCCTTGATGCACTTCACATGCAATAGCCTTTTTGCTGGAGGGGAACTGACTGAAAACTGTTAAACTTATGGCACTCAAACTCTTAACCTTCATTGAGTACAGAAATTGGGATGTTATGTTGCACAAGACATTGGTGAGGTTATAGGGAATAGTGATTCAGTTTTGGTTACTCTGTGATAGGAAAGCTGGCAAGAATGCTGAAAACGTTTAAAAGGTTGCTGCTGGTCTTGAGGGAGTTAGTGATGAGAGCATTTGAGGAGGGTGCTAATTTGTTTAATGGAGCATGGGAGAATGATGAGTAACCTGATAGATACGTATAAAATCATGAGGGACATGGGTAGAGTGGATGTACACAGTCTTTTTATCTGGATTGGGAAACCAGTAACTAGAGGACATAGGTTTGAGCTGAGAGGGGAAAGATTTAAAAGGAACTTGAGTGGCAACTTTTTCACCCAGAGAGCGATCTGTGTTTGGAATAACTTGCCAAAGGAAGTGTTTGAGGCAGGTGCATTCACAACTTTTAAAAGTTACTTGGACAAGTACATAGATAGGAAGGGTTGACAAGGATGTGAAGCAATCGTGAGAAAATGAGACTAAGTAAGATGGGAATCTTGGTTGGCATGGAACAGTTGGGCTGAAGGGCCTATTTCCAAAGTAATGTCCTGTATGACCCGAGGACTTCCAAACAAAGTGGTTTAGCTAAGGTAATAGAGAGAAGATTGTTCAGTAACCTTGGGGATGCAAATTGAAAATGTTGGCAAAATAATCCAAGAAGAAGGTTTGGAAATATATTTTATGCAACAAGCAGTTATGATCTGAAAGTGGTGCAAACAGAATTGATCAGTGCTTTTAAAAGCAATTGGCTAAGCAATTGGGAAGGTGTAGAGAAACAGGAGTGATGGAATTGCTCTAACAGAGGTAGCTTGGAGTTGGTGTGCCAAAAGGTCTCAGTGTTAGGATGCACATAAAGTTCGAAGTACGTTTATTCTCCAAAGTATGTGTGCTGTACACAATTTGAGATTACATAAGAACATAAAAAATATGAGCAGGAGTAGGCCATTCCATAAGATCAAAGCTGATCTGTCCATGGACTCATCTCCACCTACCTGCCTTTTCCCATAATCCTTAATTACCCTACTATGCAAAAATCTATCCAACCTTGCCTTAAATATATCTATTCAGGTAGCCTCCATGTTTCATTGGGCAGAGAATTCCACAGATTTACTACTCTTTGGGAAAAGTAGTTCCTCCTCATCTCTGTCCTAAATTTACTCTCCTGAGCCTTGAAGCTATGTGCCCTAGTTCTAGTCTCACCTACCAGTGCAAACAACTTTCCTGCCTCTATCTCATCTATTGCTTTCATAATTTTATATGTTTCTATAAGATCTCCTCTCATTCTTCTGAATTCCAGCAAGTATAGTCCCAGGTGACTCAATCCCTCCTCATAATCTAACCCCCTCATCTCTGGAATCAACCTGGTGAACCTCCTCTGGACGGTCTCCAAAGCCAGTATATCCTTCCTCAAGTAAGAAGACCAGAACTGCACACAGTACTCCAGGTGCAGCCTCACCAGTACCCTGTACAGTTGCAGCATAACCTTCCTGCTCTTACATTCAATCTCTCCAGCAATTTATCTTCTTAGAGGCAGCCACAAAACAAAGAAACACAATAGACCTTATTAAAAAAATCACACAAGAAAAGTTGTCAAACACCCAATGTGTGAGAAAAGAAAAAATCATGCAAATAATGAAGTAAATAAATGTCACACAGAACATTAACTGCAGATTCCTCGATAGGGTACAACCATGGAGCCAGTTCATTGCTGAGGCGAGTGCAGCCATTCCGGGAGCCTAATGGCTGTAAGGTGACAACTGCTCCTGACCTGGCTGTGTGGGACCCAAGACTCCTGCGCCTCCTGCCCGATGGAAGTAGCGAGAAGAGAGGGTGACTGGTCAAATACAAGCTGACGGTGCTAAACACCAGCTCACTTTCCACTCTTGTCCTTGACGATTTTAATCTTGCTTGATGCTTTAATCGGAGCGGAGTAATGGAGCCAAACACGGGTTCATCTTCTGCCATCAGGCCTCGACACAGCTTCCGCTCTAGTGAAGGCCACCCTGGCTATACCTGCACCAGAGAATCGTAAAAGTGCTAGATCATTTAGTTGATTCAAAAGAACATTCTTAAAAACAAAATTACAGACCACAGACTACAGAGTTCAGAAGTAGTGTACCTGCTAGAGTATTTATTAGTTCTGTGAGCTGTCAGCAACATGTTGCAGTTGGTCACTGGCACCATCTTGCATAGAGATGGTTTCAGTCAGAAATGTTAACTGTCCAGTTCCTCCACAGATGCTGCCTGACCTGCTGAGCTCTCCAGCTTCTTGTTTGTTGCCAGAGAGACATACATGCTCCTCAATTGCCACAGATTCTTTCTGATCCTGGTTTAATTTAAAACAAAGCACTCGATACTCCATCCAGCTGCAAACCTCTGCCATTTGGTGGAAAGTAAGGAAAAGGTTAGAGCAGCTTATATATTGATGAAAATTTCCTATTGAGGTCAATTGTCAATCAGCATATAAATATTAGTGTGAGCACATGTAGTTGTTGGAGCTGCAGATTAATGGTTGCTATATTATTCTGAGATTTATTTTAATATTGGTGTGGACTGTAATTCAAATTAACTGTAGTTCATATTGGTCACCTTCAGTTTTCTCTGCTTTCTTCTTGTTGCCAATTGGTATATTGGAGCTTGGGGTTTGATATCCTGATACTGTTTTCCGTGTGGGCAATATGTTAGTCTTTTTTGTGAGGGTGCGGGTTTGGTGTTCTAGCTGTTGTTTTTCCATGTGGATGATCTGTTAGTTTTTGTGCAAGGGAGGGGTTTGGGGTTTGCAAGTTTTTGCTTCATTTTTTTGGGGCGAAGACGTGCTGATGTCTTTAATTCAATGACTTCCACGATTTTCTCTTTGATTCATGACTGTTTGGAGAAGACAAATCTCAGATTTGTGTACTGAATACATACTTTGTTAATAAAATGAACCTTTGAAGATTTGAATTATTCTTTAAAACCTTATGTTGTTGCTTGACTACTTTGATAATGTGATGATGGAGAACAGCCTGCCTGTCTACCTGCCTGAAGAGATATTTGCAGGAATAGACTCTTCTGTTTGTCTAAAAAAGATTAGCAACTCCCAAGAGAGCTGATAACACGAAATAGTTTGACTAAATCCTATCACTTCAAAGGCTGCAGATGTGACTCAGGCTGTAGTGTCTCACTGGGCTTAATGGACAGATTTGTCTGACATTCAATTGAAGAACTTGGACCCTCAAGCTTACAAAAGTACAATTGGTTGAAGAATGGATTTAGATTTTACTGATTGAAAGAGGGACAACAGGAAAACTATTTTTCGCATCCTTACAAATTACTGACTCTTGGTAGCGCTCCAACTCTATGCTTTCATGGAACACATTATGGATCAGAGGCAATATAGCCATGCTTGTCCACATCGAGGAACTGTCAAAGTAGTTTTATCCTGCCCTACAGTGGCATTTTCTCCAAACCTTTTGAAATGTATCATCCCTTCCTTCCTTTATAAAGGTTGTTCTGAACCCATTTTCACCATGCTTTCTGGTAAAACGTTACAGTTCGTAACTACATTTCTCCTTGAAAGTTATAGTTACGTAGAAATGGGAAGGCTGATGAGTACCTCACTGAAAGCGTGAAATGTTCCAAATGGATGGATGAAAAGAAAATGAGACTAAATTTTTTTTCCCTTCTGTTTGAAAATATTGAACTGCATTTTAGGAGAGAAATTCCAGTTGTATTGCTCTTATCCTGTATGTGTAATGCACAAGTCAGAAGAAATATTTCTTCCCTAATATTTTCATTTGGGGTGTGACTGGTCTAAGTTATGGTCTTAAATTCAGCATTGTCACTAACGAATCCAATGTGTTATTTAAAAGCAAGTCCCTTACCCAGAGATCAGCAACAATATGGAACTTTTGCCATGAAACATAACTTGTTGGCATGTCTTCAGTTGACAGTACTTACAACTCCTGTTTTACTCAGCACTTGTTTATTTGTTTGTTAAGTGTCTTGGCATAATTTTTCAACATTAGAAGAGCAATTGAAATGGGAAGTATTGCAGTTGGGATAAGGACTATTGGTGGATTAAAGAGAAACCTAAAGAAGTAAAGAACAGAAGATTATGGTGATAAGGTTAGTGAAATCAGGTGAGAAGTGGATTGTGTGGAGCATAAGCATGCTTTGGATTTGCTAGGCTGAAAAGGATTTTTCCATGTTGTGAATTCAATATAATCTTACAGATTGAAGCCCAGCATATTTTACTGAGGATATGTCTTGTTACTTGTCGAACTGAAACTTTTGATAAGATTCACATAATTGACAGCTGAGGAGGATTTACATGGATTCAGTTTTATTTTTAAGAAACTTCAGGAATGGAAGTTGAGAAATCAGAACTGAGGTAAACTCCTCAAAACAAATTGTATGCTAAACATCATATTCCTGCAATAATAAGGCTTCCTGTCTTGTATCTTGGTCCATTTTCTGATTTTAATACTTTACCATACATATTGGCGGCATAAGCAAACCTTGAATACATTCTGGCAATATCCTAGTTTCTGCCAGTTTGAAATTGATAGTTGACACATTTTTATGAAATTAAAATAAATAAAAGCCATTAAACATTTGAATAAACAAAACTCCTGAAAATAATAGTGCAGTTATTTGGAACAGGAAAGTTGGAATTGAATTCGGTGTATTTAGCTGACATTGTCTATTCCTTTTCTGAGGGTTTCAGTCTATTATATTTGAATTAATAATATCAAATTCCCCACTGGATAATTGACTATGTAGACAGACTGAATTCTGTCCTCATTATCAAGCATTAAAGCAATGTCCATTAGAAGGAAACTGAAAACACCTTTCAACATTATATAATGCTCTTCACTTGTCATTGTCTGGGTCAGTGGATGACATTTTAGTACTATGGTAAAAGCTTTGTCAGGAGAACATAGTAATTTCAAGTGAACTTAAATTTGCCACCAATTTAGCTTCACATTTTATCAGTAAACCTTCAAATTTCTGCGTTAGTGTTCAGCAGCTGTAGGGACAGGAGCTTCACAGCAGTGAGTATAACATTTATCTCATGATAGGTGTCAGTCAGAGAGTGCCCCAGGAAGTTACTTTATAGAAAACTGATTATGAAACAATACAGCATAGGAACAGGCCATTCAGCCCACGTGTTTGCGCAGCCTATGATGCCAACCTATATCCCTCTAGAAACAGTCTCTTCATTTGTCAGTTGATAACCCTTGATTCCATGCCTGTTCATTATGAAAATCAAACATACAAAAGTTCCAGATTTTTTTCCAGTACTTTTTTCCAAGCACCCATTTAATAACTGACTTTGTGTTGATAGCCAGTAAGTAATAAAAATTAACTGTAGTTTAGCTGTCACTTGCCTTAGGGCAAATGTGGTAATTTTTTGAATAGACTAATCAGCTTATGTAGATGAAATCTTTGTTTAAAAATGGAGCATCTTGCATGAGACAATTCAAGATATTTTGTTCCTTTGTTTCAGTTTATACATAGTTAACTCTACAGGTTGAATTGGCTATTATATGATCACACAATCAGTGAGTCTCTGAGTATGCTTTTAGCAAGCCTGACAGGGATTTAGATACGTACTGATGGAATTGTGAACATATAGAAGGCTATGGATCATGTGCTGAAAAACAGGATTAAGATAAATAGATATATGATGTTGGCATGGGCATGATGGGTGTTTTTCTTTGCTGTATTACTCTGTGAATCCATAACTTCTTAGTCTGATAAAGGGCCAATAAACTAACTGTTTCCTGGAAAGAGAAAGGTCAGTTACAGGAAAATTCATGCTACTGCAGGTCAGCTTCTGCCAGTGGCAAACATTTCAAACTAAAGTTATGTGGTACACTCCACCGCCCTCCCACTCTACTGCATGTATTCACATACCCATCGTTTTGTCTGCTGGTGATTGCAAGAAACTGTAGAGAATGGTGGATGCGGCTCGGCACATCCCGGAAACCAGCCTCCCCTCTGTGACCTCTCTGCATTTCTCACTGACTCAGTAAGGCAGTCACCAGAAACAAAGACTCCAGCTTCCTTGAAAGCATGTACCACCAGGCTCAAGGACAGTTTCTACCCCAATGTTATAATGCTATGGCATGGTCCCCTAGTACAATGAGATAAATCTTGATCTCATGATCTACCTCATTATGATCTTGCACTTTTTTGTCTACCTGCACTGCACTTTCCTTGTAGCTGTTTCACTTTCTTCTGCATTCTGTTATTGTTTTTCTTTTTACTACCTCACTGCACTATGTCATGAACTGATCTGTTTGAAGAGCATACAATATCAGCTTTTCAGTGTACCTCAGTACACGTAACAAAAATAACCCAATTTCAATTACAATATCCTCCTATTTATGGCCCTCCAAGGTGTCTGAACTGCTCCAATGTACACCCCTTGTGTTTCCTAACCTCTTCAAACCCACTAGTGTTTGCTACTACAAGCACAAGGCTGCAGGAACTCTGCAGATCAGAAGGGATTAGTCAGTCAGTATTATGCCTGAGAAAGGACTAATATCTTGTGTAAAAAGGATGATGCAAAGAGGTAGAGCAGGAGCTAGCAAGCAATAGGTGGGTGGATCTGGTCGATGGGGTAAGGGAAGTGGAAGTGGCTATAGGCAGATGAAAAAGTGTAGAATTAGCAACAGGGGCAGGGAGATAACAGGCAAAAGTGACTTTGGGCTGCTTCCTATCAGATTCCGTTTTCTGCAGTTCAATTAAACCTTTAAATGATGCAAACAAAAGAGAAGCCATAATAGACTTTTAGACCCTTTATGTCAGTTCTCCCATTCGTTAAAATCATGGCTGAGTTTGTTACTTATGTGTCATTTAGCAGCAGAAGCCTTGTTTTCTCTGGTCCCACCAACATCTAAAAAAACGATTTATCTCGGTCTTGCATAGCCCCAGTGATTTAATAACCACATTCCTTTTGGTAGAGAATTCCCATGATTCACTACCAGTGGCTATGAAATTTTCTCATCTCTGCCTTATTAGTTATCCCTTATTTCCTTATTTGGAGATTGTGATCCCTGGTTCTAGATATCCCAGTCAGGGGGAACATCGTCCCTGCATCCACTCTGGTAAGGCCTGAAAGAGTTTTGTATGTTTTAATAAGACTATCTATCTCTCATTCTTCTAAATTCAAGAGATTGTTAACCTCTTGATGTTGATGTTGAGTGTTGACTTCACTCCTGATGAAGGATTTCGGCCCGAAATGTCGTTATTACCTCCTCCCATAGATGCTGTCTGGCCTGCTGAGTTCTGCCAGCATTTCGTGTTTTTTTATAGATTGTTAACCACTTGTTTAAGGGATTGTTAATCCCTTTACATGTGGCAATACCAGGATTCCAATCTGTTGATCTCATGTTCTCCAACATTAACATTTTATCTGATTTCAAACTCTTCCCTGGGTGATTTAGTGTATTAAAGATGCTGCATCAATGTTGATTGTCACTTCCTGTCCTGGCTAACTTACCCACCTCTCACCTCTCCAAGACATTCTTCAATGCATTATTTGTTGTGTGTAAAGGAGATGAAGCCCTTTTTGCTGAATGTTGTTAGAAGGTTTGTGATGCTTGGAGCTAAATTTCAGTATAGAATACTAGTTGCCATGAGAGTTATATAGTGGATCAAGGATGATCTATGGAATTAATATATATTCTTAACTCTGGACCAGATTACAACTGAGTTTCTAATTAAATGGATAATGGCTACCCGATGTATATGCAGTCACAGTTCCAAACGACACCCTGCCCTGTAAAAGCAATAAAAATCTTTAAAGGAGACTTTTAAAGCTACATAAAATTCTTAATGGAATTGAAATATTCATCTTGAACATAATTTGAAATTTAAGAATTCAAAGATTTAGAGTACATTTATTATCAAAGTATGTATACAGAATATAAATTTGAAATCTGTCCTCCTGCAAGCAGTCACTAAAAAGAGAAAATGTCAAACACCCAACATGTGAAAATTGAGCAAATGGCAAAAAGCAAGCAGACCACACATAGAATATCAGCATCAAGCCAGTAATACTCAGTTTAGTTCAGCTCAGCATTGCACTGCTGGCCCAGGTCAGGCTGCAGGACAAAGCATTCTTTGCTGAAGCACCCCAGAATGCATTAATCATTCCAATCCAGCCACTCAAAACAGCAAAAAAAAAGAGTAAACAGAACACGTGCAACATGAACTCCAACGACCCCAAAACAAGTAGATAGTGTCTCCAAAGAACCCTTGCAATGTGGATCCCCAGAGTCCTGCATTTTCCTCTGACAACAGCAGTGAGACTGAGAGGAAGACTGATCAAACACTGGCAGACGATGCCAAACACCCACCCATCCTCTGCTCTCATCCTCATCAACTTCAGCCTTGCAAGATGCCTCACTTGGAGAGAAGCAATGGAGTCGATCATGGGCTTGTGCCCTCAATGCCTCAACTGGAGAGAAGCAATGGAGTCGATCATGGGCTTGTGCCCTCAGTGCCTCAACTGGAGAGAAGCAATGGAGTCGATCATGGACTTGTGCCCTCAGTGCCTCAACTGGAGAGAAGCAATGGAGTCGATCATGGGCTTGTGCCCTCAGTGCCTCAACTGGAGAGAAGCAATGGAGTCGATCATGGGCTTGTGCCCTCAGTGCCTCAACTGGAGAGAAGCAATGGAGTCGATCATGGGCTTGTGCCCTCAGTGCCTCAACTGGAGAGAAGCAATGGAGTCGATCATGGGCTTGTGCCCTCAGTGCCTCAACTGGAGAGAAGCAATGGAGTCGATCATCGGCTTGCACCCCATCTCCAGGTGCCAAGTCCTCCAGGCGGTACACTCAGCACTAAACCTCACCAAATTCTCTTGGAGACAGCAAAGCACCAGATTGTTCAGTCATCCCCAAATCACACCATCAGAATGTAAATCGTAGGTTCCAATCACACGCAGTTTACTATTAGAATCATATTTGAAAGAAGAGGAAGTAAAAAGAGTAGTTTTGTGAACTGTGTGCAAGACTTCACTGTAGGTCGCATTGTTCACTGGTTCCACCTTGAACTTGTTCTCTTGCAGGCCATACCTCCCCCTGAAGCAATCCCAATGATCCAAGAGCCTAAAACCCTGTCCTCTGCATCAGCTTCTTAGCCACAAATTTACCTGCCAAATCATCCTGTTTCTACCTTCACTTCCAGCTTTTGTTCCACATTTCCCCCCAACATTTTATACTGACTATATCCCTTTTTCTCTCCAGTCATGACGAAGGGCTAGACCGTAAATGTGAAAGGTCCCTTTATAGGAGGGTCTATGAAGGCTAGACCTTTCATAGATGCTCCCTGATCTTCCGAGTTCCTTGAGCATCTTATGCGTTGTTTGTTGCTTGCAGTCACTCTTGTTTCTCCTCCAGTTTGTTCCTATCTTGTTGACCATGCAAAGTTCAAACTAAATTTCTTATCAAGTACATTTAAGTACATATTATATACACACACACACACACACACACACACACACACACACACACACACACACACACACACACACACACACACACACACACACACACACACACACACACACACACACACACACACACACACACACACACACACACACACACACACACACCCCTGAGACTCATTTTATTGTTGGCATACTCAATAAATCAATGATAGAATTAATGAAAAGCTGCACCAATTGGGCATTCAACCAATGTGCAAAAGACTGTGAAAATACTAAAAGAAAGAAATAACAATAATAATAAATAAATAAGAAACATAGAAACATAGAAAATAGGTGCAGGAGTAGGCCATTCGGCCCTTATATAAGCGATAAGTATTGAGAACATGAGATGAAGTGTCCTTGAAAGTGAGTCCATAGGTTGTGGGTACATTTCAATGATGGGGAAATTGAAGTTTGGTGAATTTATTCCATTTGTTTCAAGAGTCTGAAGGGTAATAACCCCTGAACCTGTGGTGTGTGTCCTGGCATTCCTGCACCCGCTTCCTGACAGTGGCAGCAAGATGAGACCATGACTTGGGTGGTGGGTGGTAGCTTTAACTTAATCTGTCTTTCAATTTGTTATAGTTACTGAACAATACAGCATGGATACAGGCCCTTTGACCCAACCAGTCCATGCTGAGCATGGTGTCCACCAATCTCATCCCAACCTCCTGAACTGTTCTACCTTCTATTTTCATCTAAGTGTAACGGGGGTTTTTTTCTTTTTCTTTGTTACTGTGTATGTAATCAAAATGGCGTCTTTGTTTTGTTAAAAGTAGGAATGCTGGCGCCTGTGTTAATAGTAGGAATGCTAGCGTCTTTGTTATGATAAGTGCTGGAAGCTTGTTTGGGACTATAAACTGATTGTTGGTGGGGGTTTTGGGGAGTCGGCGCGATGGAGTGAGAGAGAGAGGACGGGGTGCTGGAAGCTGGGCGACGGTACGGACCCTGAGCGGGGGTCCCCGGCCCAAGGTTTTCGGTGATGAGAGGAGACGGAGACAGAGGAGTGTGGAGCGACTGGTCGACCATCGTGGGGGTCCCAGGAGGCGGGTCGAGAAATTCGGAGGGGATCGAATACCAGAAGACTTCAGTAATTGAGCTCCAACGATTGTGCACGAAGTGGTTTGGACTTTGATAAGTTTGGCGCCTTTTCTTTTTTTTTCTCTTATTCATATATACTGTATCGTTAGTAATCGCTTAGTTATAGTAATCTTTATAAATTGTACTCATTTAATCGCATAAGGTGTACTGTCTGTTTTTTGAGCGAGGCGGGGACATCACACAGCATCCACACCAGCTGATTACCCAGTTTGGCGGGGCCGAAGGCTGCTCCCCCTAGACTAGAACGAGCTGAGCGATGCCTGAGGTGACCCAGGGGTTACATAAGCTTCATCCTTCATGTGCTGCTTAAGTGATACCATTGTACCTTCCACAACCCCTTTCTCTAGTAGCTTGATCAATAAACTTACATTATATGTGTGGGAAAGTTGCCTCTCAAATCCCTTTTATGTCTTTCCACTCAATCTATGCCCCCTTGTTTTAATTCCCCTACTATGGAAGAAAGACTGCTATCATCATCCATATTTATGGCATTCATGATTATATTAATCTCTATAATGTTAATTTTCTTGTCCTCCAAAGGAATAATCATGTTCATTTTGTTGAATTATCATCCTTGTGAAGTTCTTGAGATATTTTACTTCAAAGGTTTTTTAAATGTGTTATATCAAATGAATTTAAAAAAACTGAAGATGCAGATATCTGAAGCAAAAAGAGAAAATGGTGGAAAATCTCACTTGTCAGCTAGCATCTGTGAAATGTTAACACTTTGAGTCTGCTACTCTTCATCAGTTTAACTCTACTGATATATCTAAGTTCATCAGCAGTGTAATGTGGGCTCAAAACAAGTCAGACGTAAAGGTTGAACAACAGAGAAGTCAAATTGCCGAGTATTCAGGTTTTCAAAAGCGGGGAAGAACCCTGTAAACAGTAGGGACGGGAACCATTTTGATGACGTTAATATGGTCCACCCAGTATTCCATATGTAGACCACGATAAGAAAAGGGAGATGTGACCATTCAGTTACAGAGCCAGAAAAAAAAGTACATGCAGTGCTCACACAAATTTTTAAAATGTGTTTCTTGTAAGCCAAAGTTTCCTGCTGGTATTGCAAAGTAGTAAAATTATCTCTTGTTCTAATGCAGAATAATTCATGAGAATATATCTGTGGGGTTGTCTTGCAAAATGTGTTTTGTATTACATTTAAATGTAAGCACACTGGAGTTGGAACACATTATTCTCCTGATATTTCTGTATGTAACAACTGTGTGTGAAGCATTATCTCTAAGAGTCACTAAAAAGAGTCTTTATTGCATAGACAGTCTTCCCTGGCATTTAAATAAAAAAAACAATAAGCTTTACTTCGATCTTTGCTCTTCTTATCCACTATCCATCTGCCTTCAGTTGAAGCATTTTAGTTTATAACAATAGGTTTATGCATGAAGACCTTTTAATCTATCCCACAAATTACAATGTATCAGGTAGATTTGCATTGTCAGATAGTGATGTTTTCAAAATATATAATATTTTATTCATGGGATGTAAATGTTGCTGGTATTGTCTAATCAGTAAGAGACATTAAGAGCAAAGCACACAGGTGGATTACACTTGACATATAAGAACATCAGTGAAATAGAAGGGTTTTACAACTGGCAACACGCATGGGTAGGATGCTAAATAGGGCAGACGGCAGGCTTTCCTTTGTCAGTCAGGGCAATCACCATGAGCAGCCGCTTGTTTGGATGAGGTGGCATGAGGTTTAAAAAGAACTCAGGGCCTTTTGGAACTTAGCAGCAGCCTGTAATTGTAAGGCACTCGGCAAAGGCCAATAAAAGAAGCAAGGTGCAAACAGAGTGGCCATTGCTGGAGTGCACAGTGTTAGAGTGGCCAGACTTTGGCTCATCAGACTTGAGCAGGAATAGCTGGAGGATTTACGTAAGTTTCGAGTAAAGTTTTCTTTTTCTCCTTCTTTGTCTATTGGTGCATAGCTAATGCAGTGAGAATGGGCCCAGGGTTAGTTGGATGTTCTTTATATGAGATGTGCTGTTCCGCAGAACTTGGTGTTGGGACTACTTATTTTCACATTATGATTTGGATGATGGAATCAATTGCATTATGGCCAATTTATGAAGGTAGGCGGAGGGGCAGGTAGTTTTGTGGAAGCAGAGAGTTTGATGCAGGATGTAGACAGATTGAGAGAATGAGCAAAGAAGTGGCAGATAGAATATTGTGTGGGGAAATGTACTATCATACAGTTTGATAGAAGTATTAAAAATGTAGACTATTTTCTAAACAGGGAGAACATTCAAAAATCAGAGATGCTAAGACACTTGGGAGTCCTTGTGCAGGATTCCATAAAGGTTAACTTGCAGGTGGTGAGGAAAGCAAATGCATTGTTGGCATTCATTTCAAGAGGGCAAGAATATAAAAGCAAGGATGTAATACTGAGGCATTATAAGAAATTGGTCAGTGGGAAAGCATATTGACATCCTAGTTAATACCTTAGAAATAATTTGTGTGATAAATGAAGCTAGTAATTTGTACAAACGGTATATTTATTGCTATAGTTTTTTCCATTGTCCCATGGTACACCTATAGAAGTTTGTTACAACCTTTGATGACATGTCAAAGTTCTTCAAACTTCTAATTGTGCCTTCTTCATGATTGCATCAATGTATTGGGCCTATGATAGGACTTCTGCAATGTTGAAATAAAATTACTCACTGGAAGTGACATTAGTTTGCTGACAAGATTTTTGTTGGTAGTTCTTATACTGAATCTATCATAGTAACAGTCCACTCACTTTAACCATGCCTTGCACTCTACAGGAATAGACCTTACATTGTCCAAACTTACCACAAGCTGAAAAAGGATCTAGTGCTTTCCTGGTGTAAATGACAAACAAACTCTTCTCGGGCTTCCAGCTGGGTGCAATTATTGAATATAACTGAATTTTCAATGACCAACTCTGCCATCTTCATCAGGGATGATGCTTGGGCATGTCTAGTCTAGTGGTATTTATACCCCCATAGTTTGTCCCTCCTGATAGATTAGTCCTCATCCAATCAGGTAGCCTGGCTTTTAGAGGAATCCCCGTGACTGTGGAGCAGCGTATATCAGCCAGACCCTGTAGAAACCTGCATGTTGGAGCTCAGGAAGTGTGTTGTTTGGGTTACCCAGAGAAATCGGTGATAGCAGAACTTTGCATTTGCAATGGCCATGCAATTGACTTCAACGGCACAAAACTACTGTGCTGCACCAGTGGTTTTCGGCACCACCTGGTGAAAGGAGCCATTGAAATAATTAGAGGAAAAGAATTTTAACAAAGATGAAGTTCTCACTCTAAGTAAGAACTGGAATTCAATTGCAAACAAGGTGGAAGAGCGGAAACCTGATTGGTTGAGAACTACCTATACCTGTCTGGAAGCCCGAGAAGAGTTTACTCGTTATCACAAGCTCTTCCATTCTGTGACCTCTCTAATAGATGCCATTGCTTTTGCAATTTTTGCCTCCATCAATCCATATAGTAACAGGTTTCACATATAAGGAGACCTGGCAGCATAGTGTTTAGCGTAAAGCTTTACAGTGCCAGAGGCCTGGGTTTAATTCCTGCCACTGTCTGTAAGGAGTTTATAAATTCTCCCCATGACCAGTGAGTTTCCTCCCACATTCCAAAGTCATATGGGTTAGTTAGTAGTCAGTTGTGAACAAGCTATGTTGGTGCCAGAAACACGATGGCTCTTGCCTGCCACCCAGCACATCCTCTGACTGCATTAGAGCCTTTTAAAGCTCAGGCTTTCTCCCCCATCTTTTCTATGTGAACCCTCTTCCATTTCAATTAATTAAAATACGTATCTGGTGTTTGTAGGTCACTAGCTGAAACTGGAACCAACAGTTTCAATAGTTCTAGAAGTTTTTCTTGGGTGGAAACTAAATGTACCTGATGGGGTATAAACTAGGTTGTGATTGTTTATGCACCCCTTGGCTTGTTTCCAAACCTCGTGATTAAGTTAATAGGTATTCTGATGACAAAGTTTTCATTTGGTCCATTTTTCTAATTGGCTTGGAGCAAATTTCAAAGTAAATTTATTATCAATTATCAAACTGACCATATACAACTCTGAGATTAATTTTCTTGAGGACATACTCAAATCGATAGAATAATAACCATAACAGAATCAATGAAAGACAGCCAAGTGATCAGATTTCCTGAATACTGTCTGGGCATGAAACGGTAGGCATTCTTTATCTTAGTATAACAGTGGCCTAGTGTTCTGGGACTTCTGGTGCTACAGGTTATATGCTGATGGTAATTGGGAAGAGTTTTTTGAAACAAGCCTGGATGAAGTCCCTGACTATGATTTGAAATGTGTCTTGTTGGATTGCTTTTTATTTGGAGATGACATCATGCAGTATCTGTAGTGCTTGATTATAGTTGGCCACTGGTGGGATGTATGGAGGAGAATTCCCTTGGTAAATAGCACAGATGGAATTTGACCGTTATGTGTTCAGGCCTGGGGGAATCCGAGTTCAACAATGCTACTACATCGGAGCACCAAGAGTTTATCATAAAACAAACACCTCCACTTTCAGCTTTTTCTGAATCAGTAGCTTGGTCCTTTTGTAAATCAAGAAGCCTTCCAGTCTGATTGCTGTCTCTGGCATGCTGGGAGACAGCCAAGTTTTGTTCAGGCATAGAGTACAACAGAACCTCACTTCCTTCCAATGCAGCAATCTTGCTCTCAGGTCCTCAATTTTGTCCTTCAGCAAATTCACATTTGCTAACAAGATGGTGGGTAGAGGCAGCGTCATCCCTCTGTGTTTCAGCCTGGCTTGCAGTCCCTCCCTCCTACCTCGCTTCCGGCCATGGCAATGAACCTTTGTTCGCTGAAAGATGCTGTACCTGCTTGGACCTCTGAGGCCTTCAGAAGATTGTTAAATCTGCAGGTCATTAATTTGATTTAAAAGTACAAACCCCATTTCCAGAAAAGTTGGGATATTTTCCAACATGCAATAAAAACAAAAATCTGTGATATGTTAATTCACGTGAACCTTTATTTAACTGTCAAAAGTACAAAGAAAAGATTTTCAATAGTTTTACTGACCAACTTAATTGTATTTTGTAAATGTACACAAATTTAGAATTTGATGGCTGCAACACACTCAACAAAAGTTGGGACAGAGGCATGTTTACCATTGTGTTACATCACCTTTCCTTTTAATAACACTTTTTAATCGTTTTGGAACTGAGGATACTAATTGTAGTAGATTTGCAATTGGAAATTTTGTCTATTCTTGCTGGATATAAGACTTCAGCTGCTCAACAGTCCGTGGTCTCCGTTGTCTGATTCTCCTCTTCATGATGCGCCATACCTTTTCAATAAGAGATAGATCTGGACTGGCAGCAGGCCAGTCAAGCACACGCACTCTGTGTCTACAAAGCCACGCTGTTGTAGCCCGTGCAGAATGTGGTCTGGCATTGTCCTGCCAGCATGGACATCCCGGGAAGAGACGTCGCCTTGATGGCAACATATGTCTCTCTAAAATCCTAATATACGCCTCAGAGTCAATGGTACCTTCACATACATGCAACTCACCCATGCTGTGGGCACTGATACACCCCCATACCATCACAGATGCTGGCTTTTGCACCTTTCACTGATAACAATCAGGATTGTCATTTTCATCTTTGGCACGGAGAACTTGATGCCTGTTTTTTCCGAAAACTAGCTGAAATGTGGACTCATCTGACCACAGCACATGATTCCACAGTCTTTCGGTCCATCTGAGATGAGCTTGGGCCCAGAGAACTCGCCAGCGTTTCTGCATAGAGTTGATGTATAGCTTCCTCCTTGTGTAATACAGTTTCAAGTTGCATTTCTGGATGCAGCGATGGACTGTGTTAAGTGACAATGGTTTTCCGAAGTACTCCCGAGCCCAGGTGGCTATAATTGTCACAGTAGCTTCACGGTTTCTTAGGCAGTGCCGCCTGAGGGCTCGAAGATCACGCGCATTCAACAGTGGTTTCCGACCTTGCCCTTTACGCACTGAGATGTCTCTGCATTCTATGAATCTTTTCACAATATTATGTACTGTAGATGTTGAAAGACCTAAATTTTCTGCAATCTTGCGTTAGGAAATATTCCTTTTGAACTGACTAACAATTCTCTCACGAGTTTTGGCACAAAGGGGTGAGCCACGACCCATCCTTGCTTGCAAAGACTGAGCTTTTGATGGATGCTACTTTTATACCCAGTCATGATGAACTAGATATACCTGTCTGACTGCTCCTGTGGCTCCTCCCACAGACCCCTGCTGACTGCCCCTGTGGTTCCTCCCACAGACCCCTGTATAAAGGCGATTGTGGCCTGCTGCTCTCCCTCATTTTCCCAGGATGTAGTGTTGTTCTTCGGTCAATAAAAGCCGATATCTCACTACCTAAGTCTCGGCGTGAGTTATTGATGGTGCATCACATGATACCTCACCTGCTACCAATTAGCCTGCTTCATGTGGAGTCTTCCAAACTGGTGTTACTTGAATATTCTGTGCACTTTTCAATCTTATTTTAACTCTGTCCCAACTTTTGTTGAGTGTGTTGCAGCCATCAAATTCTAAATTTTTGTACATTTACAAAATACAATTAAGTTGGTCAGTAAAACTATTGAAAATCTTTTCTTTGTACTTTTGTCAGTTAAATGAAGGTTTACGTGAATTAACATATCACAGTTTTTTGTTTTTATAGCATTTTGGAAAATATCCCAACTTTTCTGGAAATGGGGTTTGTACATTGCTTAGAGGGAAATTACATGCTGCAGATTGCAGGGAGAAAAAAATTGCAAGAGGTTTATTTAAAAATATATGTACTTAGAAGTATAGTCCACAGCCCACAGAATATTGTCGTGAAATATTCATGACAAATGCTTGTTCAGCTTATCATTGCTTTAATGCCAAGGCAACATGAACAGAGAAACTCGTCAATAAAAATCCATTAAAATACTACATCTGTTTTTCAATAATTTATTTCCAGGTCAAACTGCTGATTTAGATCAAGCTGTGTTTACATTTGAGAACAGTTGCTGTCTGTGCTTGCAAAACACAGATTTCAAAGAAAATTGTGACTGTTTTAATTATTTATTACACCTCGGATGAATATTTTCTTTTTTTTTCATTGCCCAGATAAAGATTCAAATATTTATTAATCAAACGATTGCTTCAATTTTATCATTCATACTCAATTCATGCAAAAAGAATCTTGGTTTTCTTTCCAGTATTTTCTCTCCTGATGTTGCTGTGCAACGCGCCTATTTGTCTATTTTAATATCCCCATTGATCACAGTGAAACATTGATCTCCTTCACCCTGTTATTCCCCTGATATGCTTGTCCTGAAATCCTAAATCAGAGTGGCTGTTTGGTTAGATCACATGAGGCATTGTTGGATATTTAGTCCACCAAATAATAACTACGTACTCTGAAGTTCCTTCCATTAAGTTTCTGGCTTCTTTCTCAAGGTGCCCAAGGAAGAATTTCACTTTGAGTGGATGAATATTTATGTGAATTGTTAGATGTCAGAATTAGAATCAGTATTTGTTGTGAAATTTGTTAACTTAGTGGCAGCAGTGCAATGTAATACATGGATACATGGGGAGGGGAATCAATAAATAAGTAAATCAATTACAGTAAGTGTATGTGTGTGTATGTGTGTATATATATATGTATGTGTGTGTATGTACATATATATGTATGTGTGTGTGTATATATATATATATATACACACACACACATAGTTACATTAAAAAAAAGTACAAAAACAGAAATAATAAAAGTGAGGTAGTGTTCAATGTATTCAATGTTCATTTAGGAATTCGATGGCAGAGGGGAAGAAGCTGTTGCAGAGTCACTGAGTGTGTGCCTTCAGGCTTCTGTACCTCCTTCCTGATGGTAACAATGAGAAGAGGGCATGTCCTGGGTGATGGGGGCCACCTTTCTGAGACACCACTCCTTGAAGATGTCTTGGATACCATGTGGTCATTGGCAGGCTAGAAGCAATATGGTGCATGCCTCTGCTTGATCTGTAGATTCTTGCAGAGGTCAGTCAGGAGAACTCACAACTCTCCTCGCTTGGGAGGTCAGTGGTGGAATGGATAAGTAGTTCCAAGTTCCTTGGTGTCAACATATCAGAAAATTTAAGCTGGGCCTAATGCATTGATATTATCATGAAGACATGCCAGTAGCTCTACTTAGACATTTGAGATTTGATCTGTCACTAAGGACCCTTAAAAATTGCTGTCCATCTAGACTCAAACAGCTTCATCATGGGCACAATCCTCCCCAGCATCAAGCACATCAAGAAGCGGTACCTCAAGAAAAAAAGCATCCAAGACTAAGGATCTTCGCCAACTGAAATGTGCTGTCTACTCATTGCTAGCACTGGAGACGAGATACAGGAAAATGAAGACCCATACTCGATGATTCAGGAACATCTTCTTCTCTTCACCAATTGATTTTTCAACAGTCCCTAAATGTGGAACACTATCTCATTATTCCTTTTCCTTACACTACTTAGTTATTTCAAATTATATTAATTTTATGTCTTGGCACTGCGTTGCTGCTGCAAAACAACGAATTTTCTCATCATCTCAATCAGTGATCGTAAATCTGAATCTGATTCTGAACTACTTCGTACGGGTTCCTACTCTTGCTTTTTGACTGCTCCTTAAAATCCTATCCCTTTAAACATGTTTTAACAGAGATTACCAGATGGCAATCAATAGTAGAAAGTCTAGCCTTCCTCATTTGTCTACAGGCCAATGTCTTGGAAACTAATTTAATTACTGATAATGGTGCTCCAGGTATTCAATACTATAGCTGCTTGAAAATGGAACCAATCATTGCATCAGGAGTGAAATTAATTGTTGCTTAGTGTTTCACTTTTAATTATTGAGTCCCAACAGTAAACTGCTCAGATTTAAAAGTCCAGTGAATGTTTCCTGATGATGCAGGTTAACAGCATTATCAAGTTAGAATGGGTGCTTTATCTTCTTATTAGTGGGGAAATGAGACATTTTGGCCCTTAGTCTGAGTGATTCATTATCCTGTTGGATATATTTATTATTATAGTTATTCATAAAGTCCACAGCTTCAAATCAGATTGCCTATCATCAGAAAGATTTATATTCTCCCATGGACTCTTACTTTGAACTTGTAAAAATAAATCATTTAGGTGGAAATTTCAAACTTAAGTGCAGTGATGAAAATAATGCAATCATATTCATACTCCTAGATAGTTCAAATCATACTCAGATTGATTTATTGTCATTTACTTTGGAGTGCAATGAAATTCCTTGCTCACGTGAAGCTCACAGAATGAATAGTAAATGAGGTAATAATGAAAGTAGTAATGAGTGCAAACAAGTAGAAAGGTGTAAGCATTATAGTGCAAAAAGAAATGCTGAAGTGCCAAAAAAAGGAAGAACCAAGGAACATAGAATTAAAAATCCAACAATGTGGTAGCACCTCCAAGAAGGTATTGAGGAAGTGATTATTGGTTCAAACATTTGATTGCAATGGAGTAGAATCTATTTTGGATGTCCAGGGCTTCAGTCTCCTGTAAGCTCTCTCAGAAGGTCAAATAGTGAAAAGGATCCACAGATTTTCTGAGTCTTGGAAGAGTCAGCTGGTTTGCAGGTTTCAGGTTACTAGTAACTACGAGTATTTTGAACAGGTTGAGTAGGAAGCAAAGATTCTGAATCTGAGCTAAGCACTTAGAATTCTGTTTGAATTTCTCATATTTCCCACTTCCTTATTCTGGCTTCTGCCACCTTTCCTTCCAGTACTCATGCAGGGCATTGGGCCGAAACGTTGACTGTTTGTTCCCCTCCCTTGATGCTGTCTGTCTTGCTGAGTATCTCCAGCATTTTGTATGTATTGCTTAAGATTTCTAGCATATGCAAAATGTCTTGTGTGTACTGTAAATGTTTATGAGAATATCTTGAACAGATGAAGAAGACCAATTTCTCTTCATGGGGAATCTGTAAGCAATGAACTTAATTTGAAGATTGAGGATTTTAGTTCATAAGAGATTTGGAAGATATCATGGGTCATCTATGATCTGCACAGTTTCACTGTTAGTTCATATCCTATGTCATTATTTATATCTCTGTCAATTATCTTAGAGAGAGCAGTGTCTCTGTCCTGTTGCAGGTATTGTCCTTCCGGTTCTGGCTGAGGTTTGTGTAGAAGGGCAGCTGTCAAGTTTCAACAGCTGCAATGTGCCACCAAAGAAGTGGCTTAAAGTCCACTTGGTGTTTGATCAAATGGCTTCTGCTTGTCCTTTTACACTGCTCTTGCATGTTCTCTGCATAACATCAATGAACACATTCAGACCCCCTTTGTACATGAAGGACAAAGTTGTGAAAATGTCAACCTCTGACTTTATAAAATTAACAGTTGGTGGAATTCTGTAAACCAATGGGGAATAGGAAAAAGTTCACATTTCATCACAAATCAATTATGAATATAATAAATGGCAAAACAACCTTGGGCTCACTGGCCTTATCCTGTTCTGATGAAGACCACAGAGTAACTGCTGCCTTACAACTAATTTACAGAATAGCAGAATGGTTACAGCTTGGCTCACTCAATCAGTCCATCCTGGCTTGTGGAATAACAATCCAGCAGGTCTCACTTCCCCAGTCCTCTTGCCATGGCTCTGTAATTTCCCTCCTTTCTGTGTTTATCCAGCTTCCATTTGTATGTGCAGTTGAATCTGCCTCTCTCCTAGCCACGCAGCTGCCGTGTAATATCCTAGCATCATTGTGCTGATTACCTTTATTCTGCCTCCCCTTGTTCCTGACCCCTGCACCAGTGGGAACGCTTTTCCATATTCTCTGTCCATTCTCTTAAGAATTTTTAAGGGTAATATCCACTCCATGGAGGACAATACCACCTTCTCCAATCTATCCACAAAACAAAATGCGTATTAGCGAGTCATACAGCACAGAAATGAACTCTTTTAACTCAACTCTTCAATACTGGAATGGTCCATGGACTGTCCCTCCAATCTGAAAAACACCTTTACTCCATCTTTCCTGTTACTTAGCCAGTTTTCTCTCATACTGTCAGTATCATGTATCCATGGTAACTTTATCCTTCTAATACTTCTGTTCTAATTGTGTTTGCTTCCATTTGTGAATAATTCTCCTTTATTACAGACATTGATAATGGCATGGAGTCATTCAGCAATCTGGCACAGAAACATACCCTTGGTACAATAAGTTCATGCCAACCATAGCATCCTCCCTGCCTGCTTTCAGCCCATAACCCTCCAGGTCCTTCTCTGTCATTACATGTTCAAATGCCTCTTAAATGTTGTGGTTGTGCCTAGCTCGACCACTTCCTCTGGCAGCTCATTTTAGGTGTTCACTCCCCTCTGTGTAAAGAAATTACCCTGAAGATCTCTTTTAAATCTCTCCCCACTTGTTTCTGAGCCCTCGAGCTTTGGACGCACCACCCCAGGGGAAAAGACTGCAACTGACCACATTATCCATACCTTTCATGATTTTATAAACATTTGTAAGTTCACTCCTTATTCTAGTATGCTCCAAGGAATAAAGGTCCAGCGTAGTCAATGTCTCCTTATAGCTTAGGCCATCTAGTCCAGGCAGCATCTTCGTAAATCTCTTCTGCACCCACTCCAGGTTGACCAAGGCTTTTTGTTTTAACGGTGGAGTCTCTTGTCAATAACATTCCCCTCCAGATTTTGTAATATAATCTATTATCCTTTGACGCACAGAGTTCAATGATGATCATCCAGAAGCACTCGATCATTGCAACAACTTTCCTTTGCTGACTTGGACAGGAGTGGAGAGGTCCATGTTTTGACAGTGTAATTATGTCATCCGTTGGTGTTCTGCTGTAAATTTGAAAGGAAATATGTACTTGTTCAGAGAAATTTGGATATTAAAAGTCATGAAATTGAAATTGTGATGAGAAGGTATAACCCTGTGTAAAGTGTCACCTTGCCACAACTTAGTGGAACCGCTGCCTCATAGCTCCTGGGGCTCATGTTCAATTCCAAAGTCTGAGTGGAGTTTGCATGTCCTCTTTGTGAAAGGGTTGGTGTCTTTTTGGTGTTCTGATTTCCATCCATATCAGAAAGACTTGAGCATTGGTAGCTGAATTGGCTATTGTAAATTTTCTCTACTATTTAGGGGAATGGTAGG
This sequence comes from Hemitrygon akajei, assembly GCF_048418815.1. Taxonomy (NCBI): domain Eukaryota; kingdom Metazoa; phylum Chordata; class Chondrichthyes; order Myliobatiformes; family Dasyatidae; genus Hemitrygon; species Hemitrygon akajei. The sequence continues at coordinate 44,322,629 of NC_133127.1, read as the reverse complement.
GTCTGGAGGGTGATAGGGTGGAAAACCAAGTCAAGTCAAGTCACTTTTTATCGTCATTTCAACCATAACTGCTGGTACAGTACACAGTAAAAAAACAAGACAACGTTTTTCAGGATCATAGTGCTACATGAAACAGTACAAAAACTACACTGAACTATGTAAAAACAACACAGAAAAAAATACTACACTAGACTATAGACCTACTCAGGACTGCATAAAGTGCACAAAACAGTGCAGGCATTATAATAAATAATAAACAAGACAACAGGCACAGTAGAGGGCAGTAAGTTGGTGTCAGTCCAGGCTTTGGGTATTGAGAAGTCTGATAGCTTGGGGGAAGAAACTGTTACATAGTCTGGTCGTGAGAGCCTGAATGCTTCAGTGCCTTTTCCCAGATGGCAGGAGGGAGAAGAGTTTGTATGAGGGGTGCGTGGGGTCCTTCATAATGTTGTTTGCTTTAAGGATGCAGCGTGTCGTGTAAATGTCTATAATGGCGGGAAGAGAGACGCCGATGATCTCAGCTGACCTCACTATCCGCTGCAGGGCCTTGCAATCCAAGGTTGTGCAATTTCCGAACCAGGCAGCGATGCAGCTGCTCAGGATGCTCTCAATACAACCCTTGTAGAATATGATGAGGATGGGGGGTGGGAGAAAGACTTTCCTCCGCCTTTACAGAAAGTAGAGACACTGCTGGGCTTTCTTTGCTATGGAGCTGGTGTTGAGGGACCAGGTGAGATTCTCCATCAGGTGAACAGCAAGGAATTTGGTGCTCTGAACGATCTCAACCAAAGAGCAGTCGATGTTCAGTGGGGAGTGGTCGCTCTGTGCCCTCCTGAAGTCAACAATCATCTTTTTTGTTTTGCTCACATTCAGAGAGAGGTTGCTGGCTCTGCACCCGTCCGTTAGCTGCTGCACCTGCTCTCTGTATACTGACTCATCATTCTTGCTGATGAGACCCACCAAGGTCGTGTCATCGGCAAACTTGATGATGTGGTTCGAGCTGTGTGTTGCAGCACAGTCGCGGGTCAGCAGAAATGTGAGATGATTGAAAAAGGTTTATTGTGGATGAGTGTCTCTGGGTGCTTAAATGTTGGTGTGGACTCAGTGGGCAGAAGGACCTGTTTCAGTACTACAAAACTCCTATGATTCTGAGAATGAAAACCATTACAAAAGAGCCTAGGGTGTGGACACAAAGAAAAAGGCATCACAAATTGAAATCATTTTATTTCACTTTTTTTTAACCTGAAAACAGAATTTATTATCAAGCAATATAAGGTTACCACAGATTGCAGGCTTCAGCTTGAAACTTATGATTTGCCCTCTTTCTTAACATTTACAGTGAGAAAATAATCTTTTAGTATTGATCCTTTGAGACAGGTCACTGTTCTATATTAAAATTAAAGCTTCAAGATCACCATTTTTCAAAGTTCGTGATATTCTTAAAATCAATCAAGATATGTTTGAGAGTTTCTCATGCGATTTCTTTTCACTCATCAGTTTCTTGGAAGTGTAAGGATAATTGTTCTCACAGATATAGTTAAAGGATAAAAGGTATGTATGATTTGAAAGCGTGAAATAAAGAAAGCTGTTAATAAATGTTCAAAAATTTAGCCTTATCATTTGGAGTTTGGTAAGCTTCCATTTTGTATGCTATGACAATTTCAAGCCAAGGATTTTAGTATTAATAAGAATTATGATTTTTTTATTGAAGGAAAATTATATTCAGTTTCTCCAAAAAGATGTTGCTCACATGCAACTTGTTCCAGTGCATAAAACTGTGAAAAGCATTAGCTTGTGGGAAAAGACTGGAGTTGTATAAATGGAAGGATTCAACCTTTCCGTTCGCCCGTTAGAAGAGCTGCACTGATCAGCTTGAACTATAGGGATGCTAGCTAATGACAAGAGGCTGATGAAAGGTCACTTAAATAAATAATCCTGCAGACCGTGATTGCTCTATTACCATCGCAGAGCTGCTTCACTCGCAGCTGAAATCATTTCTAAAAATGTAAAACTAATGAAACAACAGAGAAGCTTTCTCAGAGTTCATTTGCACAAGGTAGTGCCATCATTATGTTTTAATTTCTTGCTTCTGCAGTTCGCATTATGACGAGCTATGCCTGACCTCTTTTGACACTGTGTGCACTTGTACTTAATTTGAACAGAAAATAATGGTGGAAGGACATGTTGGCTTTCTCACCTAGTATAAGTCCATATATGCACCAAAGAAAGTTAACGAGAGGAACTCGGCCTGATGTGAGTTATGCTACAGCACTTGGTTCCAGAAAGAACTCAAATTTATTTTGAGGTCACTATTTACCAGAAAACAAAATGGAACAAGATAATTAAGTATAGGGCTTGGTTTATTCTTGTAACATGTGCTGTGATACAGTTAAACAAATCTTCTGTTTGCATGTTATCCAAACAGATTATTCCATGTATAATTATGTCAAGGTAGTAAGAAAAGAACACTGCAGAATCCAGTGTTGCATTTACAGAGGAAATGTAAAATTTGGGTTTGTCACTCATTCTGACTTATATCTGCTTGAAGCATTCTGGGCACCTGCACCTTGAGGAGAATTATTCTCACTTCTCCCTTCAGCAGCAGAACGTAGCAGTAAATTCCTTTTTTATTCTTCTTTTATGTCCCAAAATGCAATCTAGGATTAACACCAGGTGAGAGCAGCCTTTCTTCCATTTGTGAACTACAACAATCCACAGGAGGAAACTAGAAATTGCCAAGTGTGATCACAATGTCTGTGATTACAGAACGGTACTCTTGCCTTGGTGTGAGGGTCTTTAACGAAAGGCATATTAAAGGATAAGGCCTCAGCCATTTAGAGCTGAAGAAAGGTGTTATTTTTCCCTCTTTGGAATTCTCTATACGAGAGAGTCGAGCAGGTTGAGTTATTTAGTATACTCAAAGTGTGCTGTTAGTGAACGGAGGGTTAGGTGATTAGGTAGCATGGTTACCATTCGCTAAGGTCAGATCAGCCAAGCCCTGGCAACACTGGAGTACGTGTTTGAAAGAGAATCATCTGAAATGTGGACAAGATGGACAAAGTTGTGGAAAAGTAGCATTGGCTAATTTTTAAATAACTAGAGGGAGGCAGTAGGCAGGATGGAGGAAAGATTAACAGCTTGAATGTTGTAAACACTTCAACATTTAGGACAACAATCTTTCCAAAGAAGTGTGTAATTACTATGAGTTTGGGAGGTTATTATATATGGATTATCATCTATTTGTATTTATACTTTAACCTATTAATTATGTACGCTCAAACTCTCTGTATTCATGTTTCATTTATGTTTGTTTAAAATTAATAAAAAGATTTAAAAAGAGGAAAATAAAGAAAGAAGTGCAAGATGATTGTCATAAACATCCACAGGTAGTTCACCATATCCAATGTTTCACCAGCTTTCTAAAGGTTGTTGCCCCTGAACTGGAAACAAGAGCTCTGCTCTCATACTGTTACTTCTACCTTCCTATCAGTTCATCCATCTATTATTCTGTCCCTCTTCCCCTTTCTCCCTCATTCCCTTTTGCTTTTTTCTCCCTCTTCCCCTCCCTTCCTTCTTGAGAGAGAAAGAATCAGTGTGAAGGAGAAAGTCAGTTTGTGTGTGTGTGTGTGTGAGAGAGATAGCGTCAGTAAGACACTTAATATGTATGAGAGAACAATGTGTGTCTGTGAGAGAGAGAAAGAGAAATGGAGAGAGTCAACATTTGTAATAAATTGTATTTCCATTTGGACATGGGATACTTTTCAGCAGATTTTACCACCAATTATCTGGAATGAAGCAGAAAACACATGAAATATGTCCAGTCAGTGTAAACCACACTTCCACCAGGGCACGTGAGGCACTCATGTAATTTGGTACCTACCATGTTCAGATTGGGGGAAAGCTGGGATAATTTGTCATCATGTGTTTGGAAACAGCTGCATAGGTGAAGGGGGCAGATAAGTGTTGGACAAATTCTGCAATATTCACATTTATTTTTATCATAGTACTAAATCTCTACTCTCTGACAGTCAGTGGAGATTACAGCAGCTAAGAGATCATTTAGTGACAGACAGGAACATAAAATGATAAAAACTTGCAAATAGATGTTTATTCTGGCTAGAAACAAAACACACCAATAGTGCTGTTGCTTGTGATTAATGTCACTTATTCAAATTAGTGAAGGGACTTCCAAGCTATTCTTTTTATACAGTCTTTCAAGCAGAGACATGAATTTAATATTAATGTTGGGAATTGTGAAAGGTCTGGCTAAGTTAATGGACACCTGGAAGATCTATAGTACATCCTGGTCATACTTGATTCTTCCCCACGCTATTCACCACTGCATTGTGCTCAGAAGGTAGAGCTCAATAATAAATTACAAATCAAATTACAGATGCACCTCGGAAAGCATGCAGTCTGTATGCATCACAGCTTGGTATGGCAACTGATCTGCCCAAGAATGCGAGAGATTTGGAGAGAGCTGGAAGATAGCCCAGCCCATCATGCAAACCTGCTTCTCCTCTTTTGACTTTCTCTACACTTGCTGCTCTATCTGGAATCAGCCGATCTGATAAAGGACCCTCCCACCCTAGTCACTCTCCCTACTTCCCTGTCCCATCAATCAGAAGAAACAAAAGCATGAGAACATATACTATCAAGCTCTCGGACAGCTTTTATCCCATTATCAGGCTCCAAAATGGACCTCATACTTGAATCTTTAGCACTCAATCTACCTGATCATTGTCCTTACACTTTATCCGTCTATCTACATTGCACTTTCAATCAACTGTAACACTATTTCTACATTTTTTACTACCTTGTTGAACTTATGTATAAAGTGATCTGTCTGGATGGCATGCAAACAGTGAACTTTTCATTTCATCTTTGTACATGTGACAATAATAAACCATTATGTTACATCCAATTCTGCTCCCATTCACACATGCCCACTCGCAAAGCCTGGTTAATAATTTGCTTCAGAAGGAAAAGGGCTACTCTTTTTGAATCTTATCCCTGAGGATGGACGGTACAGCAGTTACTGTACTGATAGCAATACAGTTAAACTGACAACTTATTCCTTTTCTTCATAATCCCTTGCTTATTTGCTCCTTGTTGCCAGCATTTGAGTGAGAAGGAAAAAGAAGCTAGTATTCACTTCCACTGGATTGTTATTCGACCATAAGTCTGAGAGTCAGCATAGCAAGAGTCTTTTGGTAAGAGCGAGTGAGCTTGACATCATTAGAGGGAAAGTTATTAGAAGGTATTCTGAGGGACTGGATATATAAGAATTTGTATTGACATGGACTGATTAGGGATAGTCAGCATGGCTTTGTGCATGGTAGGTCATGTCTAACCAATCTTATAGAGATTTTCAAGGAAGTTACTAGGAAAGATGAAGGCAAGGCAGTGTAAGTTCTCTATGTAGACTTTAGTAAGGCATTTGGCAAAGTACTGGATGGGAAGTTGATCAAGAAGCTTCAATTGCTTGACAATCTTGGTAGTAAATTGGATTGGACATTAGCTTTGTGTGAGAAGCCAGAGAGTGGTAGTAGATGGTTGCCCCTCTGACTGGAGGCCTGTGACTAGTGGAGCCCCACAGGGATCCGTCCTGGGTCCATTGTTGTTTGTCATCTATTTCACTGATCTAGATGATGATGTGGTTAATTAGGTCAGCAAATTTGCAGATGACACCAAGATTGGTCATGTAGTGGACAGTGAGGAAGACTATTAAAGCTTGCTGTGGGATCTGGTCTAGTTGGGAAAATGGGCTGGAAATGGCAGATGGAGTTTAATACAGACAAGTGTGAGGTGTTGTACTTTAGTAAGACCAACTAGGGTGCGTCTTACGTAGGAAATGGTAGAATATTGAGGAGTGTCGTAGAACAAAGTGATCTGGGAATACAGGTACATAATTCATTGAAAGTGATGTCACAGGTGGATAAGGTTGTAAAGAAAGCTTTTAACACTTTGGCCTTCTAAATCAATCAAATGGGTTGAGGATGTAAGGGGAATGTGAGGGGAATCTTCACTTAGAGGGTCATGAGAGCGTGGAATGAGCTGCCAGTACAAGTGATGCATGCAAGCTTGATTTGAATGCTTAAGAGAAGTTCGGATAGTCCCATGGATAGTAGGGGTATGGAGAGCTGTGGTCCCAGTGCAGATCGATGGGAATAGGCAGTATAAATGGTTTGTCATGGACTAGATGGGCTGAAGGGGCTGTTTCTGTGCTTGACTTTTCTATAACTCTATGACTCCGATAGCTGAATAAAATAACAAGTTTGTGTATTTCAGGGATATTTTAAGGTACATAAATTTCTTAAATGTCACAAGTGAAATCTATTGGCTACTAAGATTATAGTTCAAATAGTGTTTTCATTTGAGTGAGAGGAAACTAGAATACCCAAGGGAAATTCACGTAGTTCTAAGGAGGAAGAGCAAATTGTATATGGACAGCACAATGGAATCCTGGTCAATGCAGTTCAATAAAAGTGGCTTTATAAGATGCACTACTGTATCATACTTTTCTGGACTAATGATGCTGCTAAATGCAGTAAGTATTTTCCTTTGAAATCTCAGTGTGGAAAACAAAGAATTCTTGAAAAAGAACCTGACTCTGATGGAGGATTTCAATCCAGAACTGACAATTCCCTCCTCCCCACAAATGCTGATAGACAGACCGCTGAGTTCTTCCAGCAGATTATTTGTGCTTGTTGGGGTCCGGTCCGGAGCCCGCCTTCCAGGTCTTGCTCCGGTCCGCGGACACTGGACTCCGGGCCTTGCAGCCAGCCCTCCTGTCACACGGAGCCATTGGATCATCTTGGCTTAAGGAGGTACACCTGTTGCCTATTAGGGGGCAGGTGTTTATAAGGGGCTCGGGAACTGAGCCTAGTTGTGGGGTTGTCCTGCTCCGAAGCCGGTTTAGCACGCTCTGTACCTGGACCGCCGGCTCTGAATCCTGTCTGTACCTGTTTTGTCCGCTCCGGATCCGGTTCTACCCTGGTTGCCGCCCTGCTCGGTATCCTGTCCTGCCCTGGTTGCCGGCCTGTTCTGTATATGTTCTATCCGGTTGGTCTTGTTCCCCTGCTTCTCTCCTGTGCACTGGTCCCGTTGTTCTGCCTTATTCGCCTTGCCCGCGCTGTCAGTTGCCTTTACCAATGTACCCGGTGTATCACGGTAGTCCTGCTGCTCACTCTGGACCCAGCTTCCTTCTGATCCCTTGCCTCCGTCGGGCAGGTCCGGGCAGGTCCGGCCAGACTGCCGCTGCCTGGCGGGGTTCTGCCCCTTTGTGCCCCACACCTGTCCAGGTGTCCGCGACTTGCCCAGGCCTCCATGTTTTCCGCCTGGGAGGTGGCCCTGCCCGGGATCCATGCGGCCCGCCCTAAGGATTCCTACCCTTTCCTCACCTCGTTTCCTATGGGTTGTGCCCCGCACCTGCCCAGGTGTCCGCGCCTCGCCCAGGCCTCCGTGTATCCGCCTGGGTGGCAGCCCTGCCCGGCATCTATGCGGCTCGCCCTGAGGAATCCTCCTGCCTCGCCCGGACTCTGGGATCCTCCCGCCTCGCCGGAACTCTGGGATCCTCCCACCTCGCCTGACCTCCAGGATCCAGCCCTGCCTGCCTTACCCCTTGCATGCCACGGCATCCCCATCCTGTCCTACCCCTAGTACTTCAGTGTCTGCGTCCTGCATTTGGGTCCAATCCTGCCCCCGTTCCTGACAGTGCTATTAAAGCTGTTATCAATTTTTTAAAGTGTCTAATATAAAAGAATATATTTTAAAACTTTTGATGTTTCAGGTCAATTTCTAACTATTGAAGATGAAGGTCAAAATGCATTACTGCCTTTTTAAAATATAAAGTAAGTTAATTAAAATACAAATGGACGTGAATCATTTAACACATTAAGCAAGAGTACAATAATTAAATTGATATTGCTTTTGCATTATAAACCACAGGTGTAAAGTCTTGTGTGAGAACAAAAGGAATTTACATCTGACCTAGCTGCGACATAATGTAAGATCAGGGTTCAGATGTTTCAAAAATAACAGACAGGGAGCTTATTTTGACTTCTAGAGGTCAGCTTGTTTGTATGAACACCACTTTCTATATGAAAGCTTTCTTTATACCATTTCCTGCACAGCTTATTTTTGATTCAAGTTGAAGCACGGTGGAACAACATAAATCTCCATCCACTCTTTATTTGCCCTTGAAACAAGCAATATTTCTTTGAAGTAAGATCTCATTACAAGCCCCAAAGAAAGCTTCTGTCTGGGTGATTTTTGTGCAATTGTTAAACTCACTGCACAGCTGTATAGATCGAGGTTATTTCAGATTCTTGTGGTTTTGTGACTACTTGCTTGACAATGTGATTCCGGAGTACCACATGAGATTTCATGCATCCCTCACCAGCAGTGGCAATGTATAGCCTTAAGAGGACAGCAATTGAGGGAGAAAAGGAATTCAGGACTGAAGCACATAGGTACTTAGGAAGGTATGTCTATGCTGATAATGATCTTAAATAATTTTCTGGTGCTGAATGTTGAAAGCAGTGCAAGATATGTTGGTGCAGTGAAATCTCAGACTGCAAGGGTAAGAAGACCCTAACTGGAGTTATTTAGAGACCTCCAAAAAGTAGCCAGGATCTGATTTACACATTACAGCAGGACATAGAAAAAGCGTATGAAAAAAGCATTTGGGTTAGTCATGTGGGATTTCAATAAGCAGATAGATTGGGAAAATCAAGTTTATGTTGGATTCCAAAAGATAGCATGTATGCCTTCGAGATGGCTTTTTGGAGTAGCGTGTGGTTGAGTCCATTAGGAGGATTAGCTATTCTGGATTGTGTAATGAATCGGATATGATCCGGGAGCTTGAGGTAATGGAAACCTTGGGTGTCAATGATCATAGTGTGATAGAATTCACACTGGAATTTGGAAGGGAGAAGCTAATGTCAGATGTATCAGTATTATAGTGGAGTAGAGGGAATTACAGAGGCAGGAGAGCTGTCCAGAGTTGATTGTAAGGGAACACTAGCAGGGATGATGGCAGAGCAGCAAAGGCGGGAGTTTCTGGGAGTAATTTGAAAGGCACAAGATAGACACATCCCAAAGAAGAAGTATTCTAAAGGCAAGATGATACAACAGAGGCTGACTAGGGAAGGCAAAACTAACATAAAAAACAAAAGAGAGGGCATATAATAGAGTAAAAATTAGTGGGAAGTTAGAGGATTCATAAAAGTTTAAAAACCAACAGATGGCAACTAAAAAAAGCAGTAGAGGGTAAAAGATGAAACATGATGGTAAGTTAGCCAATAATTTCAAAGAGGATAACAAAAGGTTTTTTTCAGATATATAAGGAGTAGAATAGAGATGAAAGTAGATATTGGACTGCTGGAAAATGATGCTGGAGAGATAGTAATGGGAGAGAAGGAAATGGCATATGAATTGAATAAGTATTTTGCATCAATATTCAATATGGAAGACACAAATAGTATGCCAGAAGTTCAAGAGTGTTAAGGGGCAGAAGTGAGTGCAGTTGCTATTGTGAGGGAAATATTGCTTGGGAAACTTAAAGGTCTGAAAGTAGATAAGATACCTGAACCAGATGGACTACACCCCAGATTCTAAAAGTGGTAGCTGAAGAGATTGTGGAGGCATTAGTAATGATATTTCAAGAATCAATTGAGTCTGGATGGGAAAATTGCAAATATCACTCCATTCTTGAAGAAGGAAGGGAGGCAGGAAAAAGGAAATTATAGACCAGTTTGCCTGACCTCAGTGGTTGAGAAGATGTTAGAGTCGATTGTAAGGATGCAGTTTGGGGTAATTGGAGGCAGATGACAAAAGAGGCCAAAGTCAGCATAGTTTCCTTAAGGGAAACTCTTGCCTGACAAATCCGTTGGAATTCTTTGAAGAAATAACAAGTAGGATAGACAAAGGATAATTGGTTGATGCTGTATGCTTGGATTTTCGGAAGGCCTTTGACAAGGTACCACACATGAGGCTACTTAACAAGTTAAGAATCCATGGTATTACAGGAAAGATACTAGCATGGATAAAACATTGGCAGATTCTCAGGAGGCAAAGAGTGGGAATAAAAGGAACCTTTACTGGTTGGTTGCTGTTGACTAGTGGTGTTCCACAGGAGTCTCTGTTGTGAGTGCTTCTTTTTACATTATATGTCGACGATCTGGATGCCGAAATGAATGGTTTTGTGGGCAGATTTGTGGATGATACAAAGATAGGTGGAGTGGCATGTAAGGAAGCAGAGAGGCTGCAGAAAAACTTAGACAGATTTGGAGAATAGGCAAACAGGTGGCAAATAGAATATAGTGTCAGGAAGTGTAGGGTCATGTACTTTTGAAGAAGGAATAAAAGCATTGACTATTTTCTAAATGGGGAGAAAATTTAAAAATCTGAGGTGCAAATGGATGATCATATGCAGGATTCCCTAAAGGTTATTTTGCAGGATGAATCAATGGCGAGGAAGGCAAATACAGTGTTAGCATTCATTGTACCAGGTCAGGTGTCAAATCCCTCAGTGGGAGAGCATTTTGGAGACAGTGACCACAACTCCCTGTCCTTTACCAGAGACAGGATAAGACCAGATGGTATGGGGAAGCATTTAATGTTGGGGTGGAATTACAATGCTATTAGGCAGGAAATGTGGAGCATACATTTGGAGCATGTACTCAGAGAAATGCACAACAGAAATGTGGAAGTTGTTTAGGGAGCACTTGCTAAGTGTTCTGGATAGGATTGTTTGATTGAAGAAGGGAAGGATGGCAGAGTGAAGGAGCCGTGCTTGACATGAAATATGAAACATCTAGTCAAGAGGAAGAAAGAAGCTTACCTAAGTTTTATGAAGCAAAAATCAGTCAGGGCTCTGGAGTGTTAAAAACTAGCCAGGAAGGAGTTGTAGAATGGACTTAGGAGAGTTAGAAGGTGCATAAGTAGGCTTTGCAGAGTGGGGTTAAGGAAAATCCCAAGGTATTCTACACATAGGTGAAAAACAGAAGGATAACTACAGTGTGGTAGGACCAATGACGAATAGTAAAGGAAATATATGGCTGGAGTTGGAGGAGGTATGGAAGATCCTTAATTAATATTTTACTTCAGTATTCACCAATGAAAGGAACCTCGATGAATGTGAAGACAGTGTAAAATAGACTGATATGCTGGAGCATGCCAATATTAGGAAAGAAGGTGTGCTGAAACTTTTGACAACATTAAGATAGGTAAGTTGCTGAGACCTGGCAGGATATAATATCCAAGGTTATTACAGAAAGCAGAGGAAGAGATTGTTTTGCCTTTGGTGATGATGTTTGCATCCACACTGGCCACAGGAGTACTACCAAATGGTTGGAGGGTGTTAAATGTTATTCCTTTGCTCAGGAATGAGAGTAAGTGTAACTCTGAGAATTAGATGTCAGTGGAGGGCAAACTATTGGAGTCAATTCTCAGAGACAGAATTTATGATCATTCAGAGAAGCGTTGTCTGATTAGGGTTGATCAGTGTAGCTTAATGAGGGGCAGGTTGTGCCTCAAAAGTCTGATTAATTTCTTTGAGGATTGGCAAAACAAACTGATGAAGGGAAGGCAGTGGATTTGGTGATTTTAATCAGGTGTTTGGCAAGACTCTCCATGGAAGGTTTGCTCAGAAAGTCAGGAGACATGGGACCCATTGAAACTTGGTGGCATGGATTCAGAATTGTGTTGCTCACAGAAAGCAAATGGTGGCAGTAGATGGAGCATATTCTGCCTGGAGGCTAGTGATCAATGATGTTCCATGGGCATCTCAATGGGGCCCTTGCTCTTTGTGATTTGCTTAAATCAATTGGATGAGGAAGTGGAAGGGTAGGTGAGTAAGCCTGCAGATGATATTGTGGATAGTGTAAAAAGTTGTCATAGGTTACAATGGAATATTAATAGGATGCTAGGATGCAGCACCAAGCTGAGAATTGGCAAAAACACAAAATGCTGGCAGAACTCAGCAGGCCAGACAGCATCTATGGGAGGAGGTAGTGACGACGTTTCAGGCAGAAGCCCTTCATCAGGAGGCCAACCCTCCTGATGAAGGGTTTTGGCCCGAAATGTGGTCACTACCTCCTCCCATAGATGTTGTCTGGCCTGCTGAGTTCTGCCTGCATTTTGTGTTTTTACTTATTTCCAGCATCTGCAGATTCACTCCTGTTGCCTGAGAATTGGCAGATGGTATATATGAAGCAATACACTTTGGAAGGTCACACGTGAAAGCAGAGTACAGGGTTAATGGTAGGATTCTTGGCAGTACGGAGGAACAGAGCAATCTTGGAGGCAGTATCCACAGATGACTCAAAGTTGTCCCTCAGGTAGATAGGTTGTTTAAGAGCACATATGGCATGTTGGCTTTGATTAGTTGGGGGATTTAGTTTAAGAGCTGTGAGGTAATGTTGCTCAATAAATTTCTGGTTAGTTCACTGTTGTAGTATTGTGCTCAGTTCTGGTCACCTCAGTGTAGGAAGAATGTAGAAGCTTTAAGAAAGTCCAGAGAAGATTGACCAGGATGCTGCCTGGAATAGAAAATAGGTTTTAGGAGTGAACTAGGGCTTTTGTTTTCGGAGCAAAGGAAAATGTGAGGTTACTTGATAGATATACAGTATATAAGGTGATAAAAGGCATTGGTAGAGTGGACAGCCTGCACATTTTCAAAAGGGCGGAATGGCTACTAAGAGAAGGCATAATTTTAATGTGATTGATGGAAAGCATAGACAGAGGCAGGCTATTTTTACTCCCCGGGAGTGGCAGGTACTTGGAATGCACTGCCAGGGCGAGTCAGATACATTAGAGACATTTAGGAACTTAGATAAGCACATTGGTGAAAGAAAGATGGAGGGCTATGTGTGAGGGAAGTGTTAGGCTGATCTTGGAGTAAGTTAAAAAGTCGACACAACATTGTGGTTCAAATAGCTTATTCTGTGCTGTAGTGTTTTATGTTCTGGATGCAAGGCACTGCAGATGCTGTACTCAGTAATTCATTTAAATCCACTTTTGCTGCTTGACATGCAGATCTTTTTTTGCTCCAGTTCTTGACTCCTTGCCTTGAGGCAAGCATTCACACCACATTTACCCTGCCAAGGCTTTCCATTATTCTGGGACATTGTTGGCAACTGTGGCTGAAGCGGCAGCACTTATGTAAGCTCTAGTTTTCTTGCTGTTTTTATGCAATTCCACTAAAATTTTACACACATAAAAAGCTTCATTACCCTCATTTGTCTGCTTGGGTCTTGTAAAACACTGGCTTTCACCTTTCTTTCCCCTTTCACAGTAGCGTTCAATTAGCTGAGATCACAGGATTGGCCGTGGTTGCAGAGGGAGGTAGAGAGCAAGAGAGAGAAATTGTATGTGTGAGAGAAAAAAGAGATTGTGTGTGTGAGAGAGACAGAATGAGCAAGAGAATGAGAACTGACATTCCATTGGAGGGTTAGAGAAATAGACTCTTTGCATCCCCTCAGTCAGCCATTAGTGACTGTGGTGACTGTAAAATTAGGAAATTGATGAATGAATGAAATATAAGACCTGTAACACTTTCATCCTCCACTGAGATGTGACCAATAACTAGCTCTTTGCTGTTTGCAGCTCATAACAATGTCTGGTGTGTTAAATGAGACCCACCAATCTCAACCAGTTTTGACTGTTGCAATAATTTTGAGTTTCAAGAAGTCATTTTAACTTTAAGAAGGTATTTCAGAACAAATCGTGATGCCATACACTTCATTGCTCCAAATAACTAGAGGCTTGTGTGGTAAATGTTTAGAAAGTAATAATTTAAAAATTTGAAGTAGTAGGGAGAAGGTACTAATATATTAGTTATCTGGTTGATCATAATTTTAAAGGAAAAGTCCTAAAGTTCTGGTAGTGTGTTAAATCAGTAAATTCAGTTCAGGAGATGGTAAGAATTGGAACTAAGGGGCAAACTATTCAGCTAGTTAGCATATGCAATATGGGTAAGAGAGAAAGGAGTGTAAAATTTATTAAAACTGAAGTCCAAGCAATAAACACAAAATGCTGGAGAACTCAGGATGCAAGATAGCACCTATGGAAAAGAGTAAATAGTCGACGTTTTGGGCCAAGACCTTTCATCAGGACTGCACTTTTATGAAAGCACTTCTCTTAAGGTGAAGCTCTGCTGACAGAAATATTAATTTTTGAAGGCATCTATATTTTTCCTGCTTATTTATTCTGATTGCTTAAGCACTTCAGATCTGCTCAAGTTAAACAATCAGAATAAATACATATTTATATATAAATACTGCATGTCAGGTAAATGGCTCACCACATGATCACTTATCACCTGCTTTCTACCTAGACTCAAACTTTTAATGCTGTTTATCTTCCCTCTAACTTTTGGTGCAGATGAAGGATCATTATAGAAACTTCGGCTGCCGATTTCCCTCCAAGGAAACTGCTTGACTCGTTAAGTTCCTCCAGTATCTTGTGTGTTTCACCACCAGTACATGCTGCTTACCAGCCTGTTAAACTTGCTCTTTTTCTCAAATGGATCCCTGAGTGAGAACTTGCTGAATGATGTCAGCTCAGCATATATCCTTTGTTCACTGGTTCCACAGAAGTGTTTCTGCAGCTGGTGAAATCACATCCTTTAAACTCCAACAAGCAAAGTTCAGATTGTCCCTGACTTTTGAAAACAATAACAAATGAAACAGCTCCTAAACAAAAAAAAAGTGTTTAATTTTTTTGAAGATGAGAACAGCTTCTTAGCTCTTCTTCCAGCTGCAGCTTTTAACAATCCGTGCTAAGAAGTTGAAGCTGGAACTGTGTGACCTGCAGCTCATTCCAGAGGTTGAGGGTGTGTTAGACAGGACATATAGAGAGGTTGTTACACTCAAGGTGCAGGACACAGGAAACTGGATGACCATCAGGAAGGGCGAAGGAGTTAGGAACCACTGTAGAGTACCTTTGTGGCTGTTCCTCTCAACAACAGGTATACCACTTTGCATACTGTTGGGAGGGATGACCTAACAGAGGAAAGTCACAGCGGTCAGGTCTCTGGCACTGAGTCTGACTGTGCAACTCAGAAGGGAAGGGAGGAGAAAAGGCGTGCAGTGCTGACAGGAGATTTGTTAGTTAGGGGAAGAGAAAGGAAGGTCTGTGGGGAAGAACATGATTCCACAATGGTATGTTGCCTCCTGGGTGCCAGAGTCCGGGATTCCTCAGATCGAGCCCTCAGCGTTAAGTGGGAGGGTGAACAGCCAGTAGTCATGGTCCATGTTGGTACCAATGTCAAAGGTAGGAAGAGTGACAAGGTTCTGCAAAGGGAGATTAGGGAGCTAGATACTAAGTTAAAAGGCAAGACCTCCAGGTTTGTGATTTCAGGATTCCTACCCATGCTATGTGCAGGTGAGGCCAGCAATAGGATGGGCATGCAGCTTAACATGTGACTAAGGGGTTGATGTAGGAGAGAGGGCATCAGATTTTTAGATCATTAGGCTCTCATCCAGGGAAAGTGGGATGGGTACATAGGGGATTGCTTGCAGCTGAACTGGATTAGGATTAATATCCAAGTGGGGGAGCTTGCTAGTGTTGCGTGGTGGAGTTTAAACTAGAGTTGCAAGGGGATGTGGACCAGAGTGCCAGAACGGTTAGAGGAGAGGTTGTGGAATCAGATGTTGGTAAGACCTCAGACAGTCAGCAATCAAAAGGTTGAGCATGGTGTGACTGGTGTCCTGAGCTGCACATGTTTCAATGCAAGAAGTATTGTAAGAAAGGCGAATGAGCTCAGGGCATGGATCAACACCTGGGATTATGATATTGTAGCCATTAGTGAGACTTGGTTGCAGGAGGGGCAGGACTGGCAGCTCAGGATTCCAGAGTTCTGTTGTTTTAGATGCAACAGAGTCAGAGGGATTCAAATAGGAGGGGTGGTGTTACTAGTCAGGGGGCACAGGTGTGCTCCATTGGGATGGATAGGAGAACTCATCTAGTAAGGCATTATGGGTGGAACTGAGAAATAAGAAAGGTATGACCACATCAATAGGGTTATATTACAGACCACCCAACAGTCCTAGAGATTTAGAGACTGTTGCAAGAAACATAAAGATAAAATAGTGATTTTACCTTTCTACATATTGGCTGGGACTCCCACACTGTAAAAGGACTAGATGGGAAAGAGTTTGTCAAATGTGTTCAAGAAAGTTTCCTTTATCAGTATGTAGAAGCCCCAATGAGAGAGCGTGCGATACTTGATCTGCTATTAGGGAATGAGACAGAGCAGGTGAACGAAGCTTGTGTAGGGGAACACTTTGCATTCAGTGATCACAATGGCACTAGCTTCAAAGTAAATATGCAAAAAGATACATCCAGTTTCTGGGCTGAGATTCTAAACTGGAGAAAGGCTAATTTTGATGGTACCAGAAATGATCTGGCAAGTGTGGATTGGGACCAGCTGGTTTTCTGGCAAAGGTGTACTTGGCAAGTGGGAGGCCTTCAAAAGTGAAATTTTGAGAGGACAAAGCTTGTATGTGTCTATCAGAATGATAGGTAAAGATAATAAGTGCAGGGAACCTTAGTTTGCAAGAGATATTGATGCCCTTGTTTGAAAAAAAAAGGTGTATACCTGGTATAGGCAGGTAGGAACAAATGAAGCGTTTATGGAGTATAAGAAACACAAGAGAATGCTTAAAAAAGAAATCACACGGACTAAAAGAAGGCAGAAAGTTGCCCTAACAGACAAGGTGAAAGAGAATCTTAAGGGGTACTACAGATATGTTAAGGCAAGGTCCTGCATGGAAAGCTAGTCTGGAAGGTTCAGTTCCTCAGCATTCAGGATGAGGTAGTAAATCAAATTAGACATTGGCTTTGTGGGAGAAGCCAGAGAGTGGTAGTAGAGGGTTGCTTCTCTTACTGGAGGCCTGTGAGTAGTGGTATGTCACAGGGATTGGTGCTGGGTCCTTTTTTGTTTGTCATCTATAACAATGATCTGAATGATAATGTGGTTAACTGGACCAACAAATTTATGGATGACACCGAGATTGGTGGTGTAGTGATTAATGAGGAAGGCTAACATGGCTTGCAAAGGGATCTGCATCAGCTGGAAAAAGGGCAGATGGAATTTAATGCAGTTAAGTGTGAGATTTTGCACTTTGGTGTGACCAGCTAGGGTAAGCCTTACATGGTGAACGAAAAGGTACTGAGGAGTGTGGTAGAAAAAAGGGGTCTGGAAGTATAGGTGCATAATTCATTGTAAGTAGATGGGGTCATAAAGAAAGCTTTTGGCATATTGACATTAATAAATCAATGTACTGAGTACAGAAGATGGGATGTTATGTTGAAGTTGTACAAGAAGTTGATGAGGCCTAATTCAGAGTATTGTGTGCAGCTTTGGTCACCTACCTACAGGAAAGATGTAAACAAGGTTGAAAGGGTACAGAGAAAATTTACAAGGAGATTGCTGGGCCTGGAGGACCTGAATTATAAGGGAAGATTGAATAGGTTAGAACTTAATTCCTTAGAACATAGAAGATTGAGAGAAGATTGAGAGAAGATTGGACAGAGGTATACAAAATTATGAGGGATATAGATAGGGTAAATTCAATCAGACTTTTTCCAATGAGGTTGGCTGGGACTACAACCTGAGATTATGGGTTAAGAGTGAAAGGTGAAGAGGGGAAACCTCTTCACTCAGAGGGTCATGAGAGTGTTGAATGAGCTGCCAACACAAGTGGTGCAAGCGAGCTCGATTTCAATGTTGAAGCAAAGTTTCTATAGGTATATGGATGGAGGGCTATGGTCCCAGGGCAATGGGTGTAGGGCAGTTTAAATGTTTTCAGCATGGACTAGATGGGAATTGGTCTTGCTTCTGTGCTGTACCTTTCTATAATTCCATGACTATCATAAAGTTAAATCTTCAAATGTAAGAAGATATTCATTTAAGGTGAGAGGAGGAAAGTTTAATGGAGATTTCTAGGGGGAGATTTTTAATACTCCAGTGGTCCCTCAAATGGGCTCTCAGGGGTTGTAATGGAAGCAGATAGTACAGAGGTATTCAAGAGACATTAAGATAGGAAAAAGATCATGCAAAGAATGGAGAGATAGAGATATTGTGTGCAGGCAGAGGTGATTTAGTTTAATTTTGCATCATGATTGGAACAGATATTTTGGGCCAAAGGACCTTTTCATGTGCAGTACTTCATTCTATAGAGCATGTAAAACAGCAGAAAGCAATTAACTCAATTAATTAAATAAATGTTAATTAATTAAAATTTACATTTCTTAATCCATCATGGCTGAGAAATCTATGCATCGTTTGGATACAGTTTTCCCAGTAGAATTGTATGGAAACTGAGAGGTTTTCTGGTGACGTCAGAAAGGTGCCAACTTCCAAGAGAAATCCACTGTTGAAAAACAGTTGGGAGCTTGCCAGCAAATTATCAGGAAATTTGAGAGACTGAGCAAGCTTCTCAGGATACCTGCCAGTGATATAGAATCTTAAGAGTCCTGTAGCACAGAAACGGGCCCTTGGGCCCAATTGGTCCATGCCAAGCAAGATCTAAGGTCAATACCTTCTGCCTGTATTTGGTCCGTATCACTCTAAACCTTTCCCATCCATGCACTTATCCAAGTCCCTTTTAAATGTTGTTAATGTACCTGTCTCAACCATTTTATCTATCAGCTCATTCCATATACTGACCACTCTCTGGGTGAAGAAGTTGTCCCTTGGTTCCTGTTAAAGCTCTTTCCTTTCACCTTAAGCTATCCTATTGATTTTTGATTGTCCAACTCCTTGAAAAGGAGTGTGTGCATTGACTCCATCTATGCCCCTCGTGATATAGAACATAGAACAGCATGGTACAGTAAGTCCCTTCAGCCGATGATGTTATGCTGGCATTTTAATCTACTCCAAGATCAGTCTAACCATTCTGTCCCCATAGCCCTCCATTTCTCTTTAATCAAAATGCCTTTCTAGCAGTCTCTAATATACCATCCTGACAACGTGTTCCAGCACCCACCACAATCCTTCCAAAAAAAATTACCTCTGATATCCCTCTGTATTGTCCTCCAATCACCTTAATAATACTCTCTCCTGTCTTAGCAACTTCTGTACTCTGAGAAAAAGCTCTGTCTGTCCACTCCATCAATGCCCCTTATCATCTTATGCATATAGATCAAGTAACCTCTCATTCTCCTTCACTCCAAACAGAACAGCCCAAGCTCGCTCATAAGACCTGATGTTAATCAGTGCAGCATCCTGGTAGGTCTCCTGTAAAGCTAAAATGAGGCAATGGGAACTGAACACAATACTGGAAGTGTGGTTTAACCAGAGCATTACAGATCTGCAGCAATACCTCACGGATGTTGAACTAAATTCCCCCCAACTAATGAAGACCACCACACCATACGCTTTTTTGCCCACCCTATCAACTTTCGGGGCAACTTTGAGGGATCTATGGACGTGGACCTCAAGATCCCCCTGTTCCTCCATCCACACTGCTAGAATCCAGCCAGTAATCTGGACTCTGCCTTTAAGATCAACCTTCCAAAGTGTTCTTTGCCAAATTGTACTCCATCTTACATTGAATTACTGTAAATTGCAGGTATTATTAGTAAATATTTTGCAGCAAAGTCTTGGGTATGAAATTACCGGCTGATGCGATTTTTCTGCCAAATAGGATAAGGGAAATGTCTGTAGAATTGGACACAGGTGCATAATGGTCAGTTATTAAGTAAAAAGCTGTCTAAATGTAGGATCTTTTTGACTGGTGTTCAGACTAATAAGAAACCTGTCTATGGTGTTAAGATGTCACAGCAATGAATAACCTTACTTATCACTTTTCTTTAAAAAAAGGTTCCTTCATTCCCTAATGTCTTCTTTTCAAAACCTATTTTTCCTTTAATGTGCATGGCTCTGTTTGCATTGAGAGGAAGCATCGTTGAGATGCGATCTCATTCAGAAGAAGGATAGGTTGTGAAATGTATAAAGAAATGGGATTTATCTGACGTGAGAGTTTCTGTGTGAGAAATAAAAGAGAACGACGTATTTGTTCGTTTTCATGCTGATAACAGTCTGAATTTGCAAGCTTTTGCAAGTTCACAAAGCACTGGGAATTGACGTGTTTGTTCAATGATATAGCCAAACACATTCATTTAATTATTGCAGTGTGTCGTGATATTTTCCTGAATCATCGATCGGAGTCTAATTAGGTGCACCCTCAGAAGTCATATGAAATTAACACACATGGCAATTATAAACAATTTGTGCATGATACATTTTTATTTTTTTAAAATAAATAGCCCCAGCTGTAAAGCTGAGGAAATCATTTTGCCCCAATACCAATGACACAATTGTTCATTTCCTGCTTTGGGATCTTTCAAAATAATTTTTTTCACCATGTGAAGCAAATGTCCAGTGGGATTTTAGACCTTATAAATCATATCCCAGAGTTATCAGTGTGTGTCCTGTGCTTAGACAAGGAAGGCCAAAGTGTTTTCTTCAAATTAGGACTGGCTTTAAAATGATACTGCTTCAACCATTTAAAAATCACAATGTTTCCTTTCAATTTTGGAGTTGGAAACCACGGTAAGTGCAATTTATTGACTATCTGTAATAAATACAGTATATTAACTTCAAATAGAAGTGACACATTGCAGCAATCAACCTGCTGGAAGAACTCAGTGAGTTGAGCAACATCTGTGGGCGGGGGGAGGAGTTGTCAACATTTTGGGTCAAAACCCTGAATAAGGACTGCATTAGGAGTAACATATATATCCATTTATTTCAGAACATCTCTGCCTCAAGACGCTCTACTGGAAATGGATTTATACATTGCATATTTCCTGTATATTTCTCTTTTCATTCCTTATTATTTAATTCAGTTCATTGTTTTAATTGTGTTTATATCTCTGGAGATTGTTTCATAATTACAGTAGGAGGCTTGGCTGTGATGCTGCATTTCATGTTGCTATAAACCTGCCTGACCTGCCAACATCCCCAGCTTCAATGTAGCAAGAAGTTGTTAAAGTGTGAGTTTAACTCTGACTGTCAGCTTCAATCATGAGGGTGGTGAAATGGGGGTCACATAGAGGGGAAATACCAAAGCCTCCAATTCAGAAAAGCAGCATGAATTGGTTCATTGGCAATGCAAAATGTTTTGGCTGAAATCTACACATTTGCTTGCAGAGGCAAACAGATTGTGTGGTCACACACACAAAATGCTGGAGGAACTCAGCAGGCCAGGCAGCATCTATGGAAAAGAGGACAGTCCTGATGAAGAGTCTCAGCCCAAAATGTCAACTGTACTCTTTTCCATAGATGCTGTCTGGCCTGCTGAGTTCTTCCAGCAATTTGTGTGTGTTGCTTGGGGGATTTCCAGCATCTGCAGATTTTCTCTTTGAGATTGTGTGGTTATATATCCAGCTATTTTATACTTCCTCTCACAAGAGAGAATAATGTGATTGATGCATAGTTCCAGCAGATGGCAATCTTTGTTGATAACGAGAAAGAATTTTTCTTCTGCAGAATTCAACATGTATTTTCACCCAGTCACATTTCTCTTTGATAAATCTATGCTACAAGTTTGTAATTAGCCTCTAAACTCAATGTTTTTATGCAAAAATCCTTCTACATTGCTTGGCGTGCACATTTCAAGTTAAAGTTTATTGTCATGTGCTTTACACACACCGAATAAATTCCATGAAAATGAGCTTTTGCAGCAGCTGCATAGTACATTACAAACATGACAAACATACATTACAGAAATTGTACATAACTTATTGACAAAATAAGTAAAAATAAGCATTAGTGCAAGTTGATTGAAATATAGAGAAAGATTTAAAGTCTTTCAGGTTGGTTCAAGAATCTGATGGCAGTGGGGAAAAAGCTGTTGGTGAACTGTGAAGTACATGGCAGCGATGAGAAATGGCACGGCTTGGATGTTGGGGATTCTTAATGATGGATATCGCCTTCCTATGGTATTGCCTCTTGTAGTTGTCCTCAATGATGACTAGAGCTGTACCTACTATGAAACTGGCTGTATCCACCACTCTCTGTAGCTTGCATTCCTGAGCACTGGTATTCCCATAAGGCCATGATGAAACCAGTTTTCCACTGTAGGCATGTAGAAGTTTGTCAGGGTCTTCGCTGACATGCTAAATCTCCTTAAAGTACTCAGAAAGCAGAGGTGCTGGTGCTGCTTCTTCATGGAGCATGTTTGCGCTGGGCCCAGGGTTCAGGGTGTTGACTCTCAGGAACTTAAAGCTGTTCACCCTTTGCACCACAGCCCTTTCAGCAAGAACTGTCCTGGTTTACCTGACTTCCCCTTCCTAAAGTCCACCATCAGTTAATTAGTTTTGCTGACATTGAGAGCGAGGTTGTTGTTACAAGTTTAGAGACAGTCTGTTTTTCATTTATGTGAGTTATTTTGTCAGCTCTGCTGATATCATCTGTCTTCTTTCTGCACCTTCTGATTGTCCAGTTATTCACACTGTCTCCGTGCACTTGTTTCTCTTTTCTTTTTGTTTCCACCTCATCTCACTAATCTCATATAGTTTTATGGATCATTGTTAGGTATACCCTCCATTTACAAACAGGGCAGAAATGTTCAGTGAGAAAGTGTTGGGGTTGCTCAATGGTACAGCCAAGACAGCTACTGTCTCATTGTTCCAGTGACCTGGGTTCAACCTTGACCAGTGGTGTTGTCGGTGTGGAATTTGTACATTTTCCCGTGTCCACATTTCAAGGACACGCAGGTTGGTATGTAAATCGATTCCAGTGTAGGAGAGTGGTAGAAACTGGGGGAGTTGATGAAAAATATTGGGAGATCAGCCAACTGGGAAAATCAGTGGAGCAATGGCATTACTTTGTGAGATAGCAAGGACTTGATAGGCTGAACTGGAAAGCAAAATTAAGTCCTTAACTGACAAAAAGATTAGCTCAACTGTACTGATTACAAAACTGTTCAAGTTGCCAAATAAGATCAAGTTTATTGTGAAAATGAATTTATTGACACATTAATTCCAAATATAGTGAATAGTACAGGTGTAAGGAAAATGTTTAGCAGCACCAGTAGGTACAGACAAAGTGCAGAATGTAATTTGTACATAAATTATACAAAAGAGTGGGAAAAATAAAACCTGCAAAGCAAAACGTTAGTACAAGACAACAAAGAGACAAGTCCATGGGTAGTGCAAGAGGTGGTCAGTAGAGTTTTGTTGCTAGATAGGGACAGGATTGTCCAGGTCATGTGAAAAAGCTATTGATTGTAGGAAAGTAGCTTCTTCTGAACCTGGTGTTGTGGGATTTCAGACCAATACACCTCCTGCCTGATGGTAGCAGTGAGGCGAGGACATGGCCCAGATAGTGGGGATCCCCGAGGGTAGCTGTCACCTCCTGTATGTGCTTTCATTGTGGGGAGGGCTGTGCTTGTGATGGACTAGGCAGGATAAAGGATATAATTCATATCTTTGAAAGAATCAACTAGATGAATACTTCTATAAAGGAAAGTAAATGTGCAGGTGATTAAATTTGCTAAGTGAACTGATAAATTTTGTAAACCTTGAGCAAAATTGGATGTAGTCAGCTAAGTATTTAGAAAGTGCCCTCCTCAACCTCAGGTCATTGAGAAGTCATCATTGTAACCTAGAAAACTAGTAGCTAGTCTGTCCACAGACCTCTCCCTCAGGCAGATGAACAAATAAAACATTCTTATAATGCATATTGCAGCTCTTGTGGCTGGACTTGGACTTGAACTTACAACACTGACTCAGAAGTGAGTGTGGTACCAATAGACTATGCACATGTGCAATGGTCTAATAAAGACTACATAGTTCATTCTGGGCCAAGGACTTGGATCGGTGCATTGGAGTTAACTCCCTGAGAATGCAGAAATATTGCACATTTGATAGACTAAAAGGATATTTCATCTGTCTTGATCTATTTGATCTTAGCCACCCAGCATTCGTTCCAACAGAGGTAGTTTGAAGAAGGAAGCGTGGTCAAACTTTTCCTTTTGTTTATTTTCTCACAAGCATTGGGTGATTCTTGGATAATGATTATCTTCACAACAAGAAGATGACACTTTGCTAAGTTACCAGGACAACCAGATCAAAAAATACCCACTATAAAATTCACATTGGTCTAAGATACAAGCAGGAGTGGTTACAACCAGATAATTCTAAAGATGACCCTCTTTTACCAATGGCAGAAATCAGTAAACTATGTGTATTAGCCAGCAACATGGTGTCACTTGGCATTGTGAATGATGCCATCATTGTTGCATTAAGACCCACTTGATTAATTTTAAAATGATTTTCTTGTGAGACTAGGAGGGCCGGAATGGCCTGTTTCCGTGCTGTGATTGTTATATGGTTATAAATGGGATTTTTAACAATGGGCAATCAAGCTGAGTCCTCTGATTTTATTTTTTAAAGCCATAATTTATTGCTGATAAAATGGAAAAGTGTAAACAGCAATGAAAGCCCAGGTTGCTCAGAACTCATTTGTAACTTCAAACCTTCGTTGATCAAGTGATTATTTAAATGAACATCAAACTGTGAATGTGCACTTTAACACACTACTACTGCTGTTTGAAAACAAATTGTGACATACAGATGTATTTCATTTGGATGTGGGCCTATCATGATCATTTTTACTGATCATTTACAGAAACCTTACTCTCACATCAGGGGATATTTGAATGAATGATCTTGAATTTTTCCTTAATGTTTTATGTGTATATTCCAAGATTTTAGTTACTTAAATGTGAATCTAATTAGAAATATAATAGGGGAACCTAATGAGGGAATAATTAAGTTGATTTGAGTGGCTGTGACACTGGTGGATTAATGACTCCCGACATAATTAGTTCACAAAATGCACATTGCTTTCTATAACGACTGTGTAGAAAGATGCTAAATACTTA
Organism: Hemitrygon akajei; assembly: GCF_048418815.1. Classification (NCBI taxonomy): domain Eukaryota; kingdom Metazoa; phylum Chordata; class Chondrichthyes; order Myliobatiformes; family Dasyatidae; genus Hemitrygon; species Hemitrygon akajei. The sequence goes on along the minus strand of NC_133127.1, from coordinate 44,297,724 downwards.
AAGACAATCTAAAATACTCTGTAGGAGATTATGCTATGATATCAGTAGAACGTAAACTCACGGTTGCTTGGCAAAACACTATTAGAAAAATATACTTAAATGCATGTATTAGATGTTATTCCTCCTTAACCCATCTAATTACAAGGATTTAAATATTTAAGCTTCAAGATTTCAACATATTAGTTTTGAGAAGAGACTGATTAAGGTGGATTTCCTCTATCAACATGTGGCTTCTGCTCAACCTGAAGTTCATTTAAACCACTTAAAACATGACATAGGTAGAAAAAAAGACAAATCTTCAAATTTGCTTTCAGAAGACCACACAATCAGTTGGCCCTTTTTAATAAACTCATCTTGATTTTGACATATTTCGGTCTCTCCTGTTGAACCAGAGGACACGCATGAACAGCAGTATAATAAGATCTCATTTGGGTATCTTCGGTTTCGGAGTCAACTTACATCTTGTGATGTGGCTGAAAAACTGTCAGTGCCTTTTTTTCTTTATTATTTTTCACATTTTCTCTGCTCTCTCCTCTGTACGGTGGGTCATTTGTCAATTAATCCAATGGAAAGAATTAGTTCCTTTCTCCCTAAGTAAATCTTATAGCAGAAGTACAATTTGTTAATTTCATCTAATTTTTAAACCCCCCCAGCATTCATAATCACTGTCATTCTTTTCTAAAGCAGATCTGAGAACACTCTTCCCAATCAAATTAACTGGTAGTTCATTAGTTTGCTTACTCAGTCATCTTCATGCCAAGCGGAGTATTATTTCTCTCCTCCTTCATTGGTCTTCTCATAGTTATTTGTTTGGTCCACTTGGCCTTGGGCAATAATATCTACCTGCACTGCACTTTTTCTTTAACTGTAACACTTTATTCTGCATTCTGTTGATACTTTTATCTTGAATTATCTTAATGCACTGTTGTAATGAAATAAAGTGCATGGACGATATGCAAGTAAGTTTTATTCCTGTATCTTCTTATATGTGACATTAATACACCAATTTACCAATTTCATAACCACCGTTAGCCTGACGTTATGAACAAGTACCCAAGAAGGGCCCACCGTAAATATTGAATGATTACCATCCAGTGGCCCTGACCTCACATATCATGAAGACCCTAGAACGGCTGTTCCTGGCTCACCTCCAACCCCTGGTCAGATCATCCCTTGATCCCCTGCAGCGTGCCTATGAGGAGTGGATGATTCTGTCATCTACCTGCTGAGCAGAACCTACTCCCATTTGGACAAGTAGGGCAGCACTATGTTTTTTGATTTCTCATGTGCCTTCAATACCATACAGCCCTCATTGCTGGGCATAAAGCTCCATTCAATGCAAGTTGGCACTTCCATAGTATCCTGGATAATAGATTATCGGACTGGCAGACCACAGATTGCACTGCTTCAGAGCTTTGTGTCAGAGACAGCTATAAGCAGCACTGGGGCTTCAAAGGGACTGTATTGGCTCCCTTCCTGTTTAACCTATATACCTGAGATTTTAGATAAAACACTGAGTCATGTCATCTGCAGAAATTCTCTGATGTCTCAGCAATAGTTGGTTCTATAAAGGGAGGATGGGAGGGTGAACACAGGGCCCTGGTGGAGGACTTCGTCAAATGCTGCAAGCTGAATCATCTGCAGCTCGACATCAGAAAGATAGAGGAGATGGTGATGGACTAAGCCTGCACTGCTGCCTGTTACTATTGATAGTGAGGACATGGATGGGGTGAGGACCTACAAGTACCTGGGGGTGCACTTGGATGACAGGCTTGAGTAGAGCACCAACACAGAGACTGTATACAAAAAAGGGCCAGAGTTGTCTCTACTTCCTGGGGACACTGAGATCCTTTGAAGTATGCAGGCCTCTCCTTTACATGTTCTACCAGTCTGTTGTCACCAGGACAATCTTCAGTGCAGTGGTGTGCTGGGGCAATGGCATCAACACAGGTGATGCCAGTAGGCTCAATAAACTGATCAGAAAGGGTACCTCTGTTTGGGCCGAATGGCCTACTCCTGCACCTATTTTCTATGTTTCTATGTTAGCACTAGAAGCTGTGGTAGAGCAAAGGACCCTACGGAAAATCCTAGCGATTGTGGACAATATTTCTCACCCTCTGTATGACACCTTGGCTGAACAGAGGAGCACTTTTAGTAATAGACTAAGATAACAGTGCTGCTCCAAAGAGCACTAAACAAGGTCATTCTTACTGTGGTAAACTATGTGTACCTGTCTGGACACGCCCCTGTGCTGACTGCTCCTGTGGCTCCTCCCACAGACCCCTGTATAAAGGCGATTGGGGCACTGCTCCTCCCTCAGTCTCCAAGATGTCGTGCTCCCTTTTGCTGCTAATAAAAGCCTATCGTTCACTTCCAGTCTCCGAGAGTTATTGATGGTGCATCACTTACCCTTGGCCATTAAGCTGTATAATGAGTCAACCTATGGCGAGGGAAGTGGTGACCCCCACCCCATTAGACTGTTTGAGGTAACTTTCTTTTTATTCCTTTTTACTTCTCTTCTAATATTTGTATATCTGTGCACTTGTAATGCTACTGTAACACTGTAATTTCCTTTGGGACCAAAAAATTATTTATCTATCTACCTATTTATCTGTTTAAGTGGTCATTTTGCTTCTAATCAAAGATTTGTGTTTGAATCAGTTTTAATTATTGTTCTTATTTCATGTACTTAGTGATAGCTTTGTATTTACAAGTGTACAGAAGATTGAGAGGGGATACATTTAAACCTTACAAAGGAACGACTGCATGTGTGGAGAATGTTTTGTCTCATCTGAGAATGTAGAGTAAGACATCTCAGATGAAGATGAGGAGAAGTTTGAAGCAGGTAGTGAACTTTTCAAATTCTCTACCACGGTCGCTGGAGAAGAGTATTCACACAGTGCACTTAGATAAACCTTAAGGGTCAAAAGATAATAAGAGGTATGGAGAAAATGGGGTTATGGTATTGAGCTGGTTCATACTAAATGGGTAAGTAGGCATGAAGGTCTGTGTGACTTACTCCTCCTATTTTGCAATCATTTCTCTATTCTTGTATTAAGTGTTCTTGTGAATGTCCAGTACTTCAGCAAATGATCTATTACATCTTTATAACTTAATTGAAAACTTTATTTTTGTGAACGTTTGTTGAAAAAATAAGCACTTTATTTACAAGGCCATTGTGGACAAAATCAAGGGTTCAACAATCAAGAATAACCAATTGATGACCACTACAAGTGACCTCACTGCTGAGCTTCACCCTTTGTGAAAGGCGTGCGGCAGGATAGCATTTTCTGCAATAGTTTGGTAAAGTGTAGGTGTAGTTCTGTGCAATAGACAGTGCTTACCAACTGTGAATTCAGATTGTTCAAACATGCATTTTATGATTTCAATACAGTTCCTATTAGCATGAGACTGCATTCAGTCTTTCTGGAGCACTGTAGATAGATAGATAGATAGATACTTTATTCATCCCCATGGGGAAATTCAACTTTTTTTCCAATTACTCTCCTGCCTTAAATAGGTGAAAATAAAAAAAAAACACATGGTTTGAAAGATTTTCATGCCGTGATGATGAGTTGATTTTCAATCCAGTATGTGAAGTAAAGACGCCTGTTTCTGAACTCATACCACTACTCAGTTAATGTGTCAATGCAGCTTGCTTTTTTAAAGCAATTACCAAATGAGGCAAGCACTTGTTATAGAAAAGTGCCTGGGATGAATCACTCAGCTCCCATTATATTGTATGGATGGGATGCGTCATGGGTTGATACTTGTAGTACCTTTGTTGAAAATGATTTTTTTAATATATGATAACTGTGAAAAGCAATGGGCCACTTTATAACCAAAATACAATGATGGCTTTGAGTAGATAAAAAAAAATTTTTGAGTATATATTAGACAAAGGCTTACCCAGAATACTTTAGAAAGAGTCCGACAGTTCAGTTCCAGTTGCTTTGTTTCTGAACCAATATTTGGTGTCGTTCAGAGGGGATTTCAAATAAAATGCTTCTGACATTGATGCAGGAATAGGCCATTCAGCTACTCAGGCCTGGTTTGCCATTCATTTGCATCATAGCCGATCCTAGACCGTGAGGCTAAGCACAGCTCCAGTACCATATTGGAATTTGCTGATGACACCATTACCATTGGCCGAATAAAGGTGGTGACGAATCAGCATATGGGATGGGAGATTGAAAATCTGGCTGTGTGGCGTCACAACAACAACATCTCAGCAAGACGAAGCAGTTGATTATCGACGTCAGGAGGAGGATACCAGAGGACCATGAGCCAGATGACATGCAGCAAAGGGTCCTGGCCTGAAACGTCGACTGTACTCTTTTCCATTGATACTGCCTGGCCTGCTGAGTTCCTCCAGCATTTTGTGTGTGTTGCTTAGATTTCCAGCATCTGCAGATTTTCTCTCTCGTTTTCAACAAATCATAATGTTCTCCTCTAATCTTTCTGTGTTTTGGCCACTGTCCCAGCTGACTCTGATCCCCTGCTCATTACAAACTGCTAGTCTGAAAATGACCCACCTCATTCAAGCTAACTACTTCCTGTTTCTGATCCAATGCTCTATCATGCCAATATATTACCTCCAATATCATATGCTCTTAACCTCCGAGGCACTTTATTGAATGCCTTTGGCAACTCTAAATAAAATACATCTACCAGTTCCTCTCTATTCATTCAGATCAACATTTCCTTCAGAAAAGGTATACAAGATAAGTAGAGATGTACAAGAAAATTAGAGGTATTGATCATGTGGATAGTCAGAGGCTTTTCCCCAGGACCGAAATTGATGGCATGCGAGGGCATAGTTTTAAGGTGCTTGGAATTAGGTACAGAGGAGATGTCAGGGTTAAATTTTTTTTTATAACGCAGAGCGTGGTGAGTGTGTGGAATGGGCTGCCAGCAATGGTGGTGGAGGGGTAAGAGACTCCTGGATGGCTACATGGAGCTTAGAAAAATAGAGGGCTATGGGTAAAGCCTAGGTAGTTCTAAGGTAGGGACATGTTCGGCACAGCTTTGTGGACCGAAGGGCCTGTATTATGATTTAGGTTTTGTATGTTTCTATGTTTCTAAAAAACTTGCATCAATTTATGAGCTGGGAATTCTCTTTTATGAAGTTTTGCTGCCTCTACATGGTGAGATAATTTTTGATTTTAATCTACCTTTATTAATAATGGAGTCAAACACTTTTCCCTCAACAGATGTGAAACTGATTGGCCTACAGCTACTGTACTTACTGATGAAGGGTCTTGACCCCAAATTTTGACTGTTTATTTCCCTCCATAGATGCTGCCTTACTTGTTGAGTTCCTCTACCACTTTGTGTGTGTTGTTCAAGATTCCTAGCATTTGCAGTGTTTTTTGTGTCCCTGTTGTTTTTTTTTGTGAATAGGGGTACAATGCTGGCACTTGTCCAGCGTTATGGTGAGAAGACTGGAGAATGGTGTTGAGAGGGATAATAAATCAGGCATGACAATGGCAGAGCAGATTCAATCGGCTGAATGGCCTAGTTCTGCCCCTATGTCTTATAGCCTTTATGGTCTTTATTATATTCCTTTCTGCTTTCCTCTCAAACGGTATTTTACTTCTAATGTCATTTTTGCCATCCTTTGTTGAATTCTGAATTTATCCTATTTTCTGGCTCCACTGCATTTTACCTCCCCTGTATTTTTTTTTTCATTCAGCTTAATACCCACCCAACCCACGCTACCTATTTTGCTTAGCCAAGTTGGTTCATTCTACCCTGGAATAGTTCCTCCTTATTGAGGCATATATTTGTTGCTTATCATGAATTACCTTCATACACGTATGCCACACTTGCTTCCAGTTTTCCTGCTAATCTATTGGCCTAATCTACTTCAGCCAATTCTATCTTCATTTCAATGCAATAAGTCAAGCACAGTTGTTTCCTACTCAAGTTTTGTTCTCATACTGAATACAAAATTCTACCAGAATGTGATTACTTCTTCCTAGGGGATCTTTTATTTGTGTCATTTATTAAACTTGCCTAAATTCCCAGAAACAGATCTTCAATTGATTGACTCCATGATGTTTTTTTCTCTCTGAAGATATCCCAAATGCACTCTGAATATTTTTACATGTGCTATTATTTGTTGGTTTATACCATTTAAACTGTGACTACTGTTTAGGGTCAGTATACCACTCCTACTCATGACTTCTTCAAAGTTCAAAGTAAGTTCATTACGAAAGTACATATATGTCACCATATACAACCCAAAGATGCATTTTCTTGTGGGCATACACAGTAAATCCAAGAAACACAATAGAATCATTGTAAGTCTGCACCCAACTGGACAGACAAAAAGTCAATGTGCAAAAGACAACAAACTGCAAATGCAAAGACAAAAATAAATAAGCAAATAATACAGAGAACATGAGATGAAGTATCTAGAAAGTGAGTCCATCGGTTATGGAAACTGTTCAGTGATGGGGCAAATGGATTTGAGTGAAGTTATCCCCTCTGGTTCAAGAGCCTGATGGTTGAGGGTGAGAACTGTTTCTGAGCTTGGTGATGTGGATTCTGATGCCCCTGTACCTTCATCCTGATAGCGCCAGTGAGAAGAGAGCATGGCCTTGGTGGTGGGGGTCCTTGATGATGGATGCTACTTTCTTGCAACAGTACTCCATATAGATGTGCTCATTGGTGGGGAGGACTTTACCCATGAAGGACTGGTCCATATCCACTATTCTTCTGATTGCTGTTCAATGGCATTGGTTTTTCCATACCAGACCGTGATGCAACTAGTGAATATACTGTCCACCATACTTCTATGGAAGCTCGTCAAAGTTTTAGATGACGTGGAAAATCTACAAAATTCTTGGGAAACAGAGGTGTTGCATTGCTTTCTTCATAATTAAGCACTGGACCCAGATCCTTTGAAGTGATCCACTGAGGAATTTAAAATTGCTGACCCTCTCCACGTTTGATCCTCCAGTGAGGACTGGCTCATAGATCTCTGCTTTGTTCCTCTTGAAGTCAATAACCATCAGCTTGGTGTTGCTGACATTGAGTGAGTTGTTGTGCCACCACTCAGGCAGATTTTCAGCCTTCCTAATGTCCATTTAGGATTCATCAGAATCAGGTTTATTATCACCGGCATATGACGTAAAATTTGTTAACTTAGCAGCGGTAGTTCAATGTAATACATAAACTAGTAGAGCAAAATAAAATAATAATAACAATAAATTTTAAAAAAATAATGATCAATAAACAAGTAAATCAATTAGGTTTATTGAATAGATTAAAAAAATGTGCAAAAACAGAAATACTGTATATTAAAAAAAAGTGAGGTAGATACAATGTCCATTTAGGAATCAGATGGCAGAGGGGAAGAAGCTGTTCCTGAATCGCTGAGTGTGTGCCTTCAGGCTTCTGTACCTCCTACCTGATGGTAACAGTGCGAAAAGGGCATGCCCTGGGTGCTGTTGGTCCTTAATAATGGACACTGCCTTTCTGAGAAATCGCTCCCTTAAGATGTCCTGGGTACATTGTAGGCTAGTACCCAAGATGAGGCTGACTTATGACCTTCTGCAGCTTTTCTAGGTCCTGTACTGTAGCCCTTCCATACGAGACAGTGATGCAGCCTGTCAGAATGCTCTCCACGGTACAACTATAGATGTTTTTGAGTGTATTTGATGACATGCCAAATCTCTTCAAACTCCTAATAAAGTACAGATGCTGTCTTGCCTTAAGAAGTGAACAAAAACACAAGGAACTCATTTCAAAGTAAATATGCAAAGAAGATAGGTCCGGTCTATGGGTTAAGATTCTAAATTGGAGAAAAGGACAATTTTCATGCTATCAGAAATGATCTGGCAAGTGTGGAGTGGGGCAGGGTGTTTTCAGTAAAGGTGTATTTGGAAAGTGGGAGGGCTTCAAAAGCAAAATTTTGAGAGGACAAAACTTGTATTTTCCCGTCAGATAAAAGGTACAGATAACAAGTGCAGGGAACCTTGGTTTTCAAGAGATATTGAGGTCCTGGTTAAGAGATAAAAGGAGGCGCATAGCAGGTTGAGGCAATTAGGAACAAATGAGGTGCTTATGGAGTACAAGAAATGCAAGACAACACTTAAGAAAGAAAGCAGGAAGGTGAAAAGAAGGCACGTGTTGCTCTGACAGGCAAGGCGAAGGGGAATCCTAAGTGATTCTACAAATACATTAAGAACAAAGGGATTGCAAGGGACAAAATTGGTCCTCTGGAAGACCAGAAAGGTAATCCATGTGTGGAGCCAAAACAGATTGGGGAAATATTAAATGAATTCTTTGTTTCAGTATTTACTCGGTAGACGGATACGGAGTTTGTAGGTGTGAAGCAAAGTGGCATCAACCTCATGGACCCTGTACAGATTACAGAGGAGGAGATGTTTGCTACCCTGAGGCAAATCAGGGTGGATAAATTTCCAGGGCTTGACAAGGTGTTCCCTTGGACCCGATGGGAATCAAGTGCAGAGATTGCCGTGGCCCTAGCAAAGATATTTAAAACATCCTTAGCAACAGAAGAGTTACCAGAGGATTGGAGGATTGCCAATGATGGTCCACTGTTTAAAAAAGGCTCTAAAAATAAATTATAGACTGTTGAGTCTGATATCAATTGTGGGAAAATTATGGGAAGGTATTCTAAAGCAGTGGTCCCCAACTACTGGTCCGCAGCCCAAAGGTTGGGGACCACTGTTCTAAAGGACCTGATGTATATGTATTTGGATAGACATGGACTGATTAAGGAGAGTCAGCATGGCTCCATGCGATAGGTCATGTCTAACCAATCTTATGGAGTTTTTTTGAGCATGAAGGCAAAGCAGTGGATGTTATCTACATGGACTTGAGTAAGGTATTTGACAAGGTCCTGCATTGGGAGGCTAGTCAAGAGGGATCAGTCACTTGATATTCAGGATGAGGTAGCAAATTGGATTAGACATCGGCTTTGTGGGAGACACCAGAGAGTTGTAGTCGAGGGTTGCGTCTCTGAATGAAGGCCCGTAACTGGTGGTGTACTACAGGTTTCAGTGCTAGGTCCTTTGTTGTTTGTCATCTATATCAATGATCTGGATGATAATGTGGTAAACTGGATGACACCAAGACTGAGGGTGTAGTGAAGAAGGCTATCATGGTTTGCAAAGGGATCTGCATCATCTGGAAAAATAGCAGAAGAAATTTAATGCAGACAAGTGCGAAGTTTTGCACTTCAGTAGAACCAGCCAGGGTAGGTTCTTATACAGTGAACATTAGGGCACCGAGGGGTGTGGTAGAACAAAGGGATCTGGGAATACATGTCCATAGTTCATTGAAAGTGGCGTCACAGGTAGATAGGGTCATAAAGAAAGCTTTTGGCACATTGGTATTAGTAAATCAATGTATTGAGTACAGAAGATGGGATGTTATGTTGAAGTTGTATAAAACACTGATGAGGCCTAATTTGGAGTATTGCGTGTGCTTTTGGTCACCTACCTACAGGAAAGATGTAAACAAGGTTGAAAGTGTGCAGAGAAAATGTACAAGGATCTTGCCAGGTCTGGAGGACCTGAGTTATAAGGAAAGATTGAATAATTGGGGCTGTATTCTTTAAAATGTAGAAGATTGAGGGGAGATTTGATAGAGGTATTCAAAATTATGAGGGATATAGATCGGGTAAATGCAAGCAGCTTTTCCCACTGAGTTTTGGTGTGACTACAACCAGAGGTCATGGGTTAAGGATGAAAAGTGAGAAGTGAAAAGGGGAACATGAGGGGAATCTTCTTCACTCAGTGGGTTGTGAGAGTGTGGAATGAGCTGCTAGTAGAAGTGCTGCATGCAAGCTTGATTTCAACATTCAAGAGAAATTTGAATAGATACGTGGATGGTAGGGATATGGAAGGGTATGGTTCTGGTGCAAGTTAATGGGACTAGTTAGTTTAAATGTTGTCGGCGTGGACTAGATGGACCAAAGGGCCTGCTTCTGTGTTGTACTTCTCTATGACACTCTGAGTCCCCAAAAGTGAGCCCACAGCTGCAGAGTGTGTTGCGCGCTGTGGCGAGTGAAGCCCATTGGCTGCAGGGCTACAGCATATTCCCGTGTGGAACCAAAGACTCCTGCACCTTCCAACTGCCAGCAATGGCAAGAGGAGTCTGGTAAAACACAGGCAGATGGTGCTAAACACCTGTTCATTTTCTGCTCTCATCCTTGACTGTTTTAATCTTGCTCAATCCTTTAATCAGCACAGAGTAATGGAGCCAATCCCGAGTTCACATTCCACCATTAAGGATTGATTCAGCGTACATCCCCTGCAATGCCAATAGCTGCACTCTCCACAGTTGCCCAGGAGGTCACAGAGGTGCCAGGTTGTTTAGTTGGCTCAACAATACGTCCTTCAAAGGGAAATTACGGGCTGCAGTTGATCGCAGTTCAGGAGAGGAAGTGTAATTAGAAAAAGAGTATCCAATATCTTTGTAAGCTGTCTGCAGGGTGTCACCATTAGTCACTGGCGCCATGTTGCCAGAAGGTTTTTGTATCTCCTGTCCAATGGTGGTAGCATGAGGAAGGCATGGCCTAGATGGTGGGGTTTTTTGATGATGGACGCTGCTTTCTCATGGCAGCATTTCATGTAAATGTATTCAATAATGGGAAGTGCTTCACTTAAGATGAGCTCCCACAATCAATCATATATCTATGCATGTACATTTTCATACACATGTACATATGCAGTAGCACTCCATAAATCCAACACTTTTAAGTCTGCACTGATGCTAGACTGGCAAATGTTCATGACCATTAGATGTTATGCCAATTAGTATTGCAACAGACTTTAATTCACTTTTTCTCTAGATGTTATATACTGGTAGAATATACTTTCATTTGAACCCAGTAGGTTGAAATAGAGCATAGGAATCATGGTTGAAGATATTGCTGGAACCAGATATTAGTGTGATGAAGGGAGTGGAAAGATCTTTGCCAGGTGAGCCAGATGCAGAAAACAAAGATTTCTGAGCAATCTGACCAGCTGAGTATTTAAATATCTCTATTTGTATTTAAAAAGTAACTTCTGGATGTTACAGGGATAAGGAAGGGTTGAGAGGCCAAATGCAAGTAAATCAAACTAGCTTGGTGGGTACCATGGAGATGTTGGGCTGAACGGTCTGTTTCCATGTTCTATTGCTCTATGACTCACTTGCACTCAAACCTTTTCTCCTTCTTTAAGAACAAATTTGACATTCAATGATCATTTTGACATCTGAACTGATAATCAGCTGGTTCCTGCATTGAATAGTTCCTTAATGACTTGACATAGTGGTGTGCTTAAAAATATGTTTAGCAAACTAGATCCACTTATTCAGTTAAAAATAGTAATGCAATGTCTATAAACTTCACCAGCATCATATTTACCATCATGAGTGTGGTGCTGAACATCACAATAACCTAGTGTGGATTTTGTAATCAGTATTGTGTGGTGAAAGTTAGGGCTTAATTTTACATTTTAGTTCATAAAGCTTGTAATATCAAAACAGAATGTACATAAAAGTCAGACCTTAATATGATCTGTTTGAAAGCTTACCTGAGATCAGTTTTATGCACTTAAAGAAAATGAAAAAAAACTTGGATGAGTTTAGTGCATTCCAACCTCAGGATGTCCCAAACAGCAAAATGTAGGTGACACTGATAGCAATGAATTGACTGGACAGGTCATCTATTTTATAAGGAAACTGAAGAACAAATGTTGGCTGGGAAAGAAAAATCTCAGGTTTATAAAAAAAAAACATTAACAGTTCAATTTTATGTAACTGAAGAGACTTATTTATGACTACACCAAACATGATAAATGAAAGCATATTGGTTACAAGCACAATAGTTATATTAAACTGCATCCAGTACAAATAAATAATAATGATGAATGTGACGTTTATTGTATCATACTTGGAACTTAGCTTTGCCTTCCGAGTGACTTGGGTATAAAGTCATAAAACACTACAGCACAGAAACAAGTCCTTCAGCCCACCTGATCCATACCAAACTAGCAATCAACCTAGTCCCATTGACCTGCATCCAGACCATAGAGCACCAAATCCCTACCATCAATGTACCAATACAAATTTCAACAGATTGTTGAAATCAAACCTACATCCACCACAACACAAAATGCTGGTGGAATGCTTCTTCCCTTTAAAATTCCACCAGCATTCTGTGTGCGTTGCTTGGATTTCCAGAATCTGCAGATTTCCTCATGTTTGCTACATCCACAACTTCCACTGGCAGCTCATTCTATCCTCTCATCACCGTCTGAGTGAATAAGTTCCCCCTCATTTCACCTTTTAGCCTTAATCCATGACATTTAGTTCTAGTCTCACCCAACCTTAATGGGAAAAGCCTGCTTGCTGTTAGCCATCTATACCCCTCATGGTGTCTTTCCCTCCTGTGTCCTAAGAGCTATGGCTTTTGGTTGCTCTTGATTTCTTCCTTTAACTCTCTTCATACTTTTATACAATCTTCCTCTTTGATCTTCAGTAATATCTCTCTGGAGAACTTACCTTGTATTAAAATGTACATCTGCTTTTTATTTCTTACCAGCCTTGTTCCTTTTTTTCTCCGATTGCGTTCCTTTCACATTACAGGTCTTGCACTTTGCCAAATGCACTTGTTCCACTGATGAGGGCCTCTAGATGTTTCAGCCACTTTTTTGTTCTCTGTCTTAATCTGTGTTCCATTCTTAATTTATACATGTTTCATTTCAACCATTACTCATTAGCACATTTCATGTTGAATTAATTAATATTCTTTTCTTGAATCATGCCTCTTTAGTATAATCTTTGTAGATTTAATTAATGTTTTGTCCATGGATATCTGTCTGTTTCAAACGTAACACTGTCCCAGTTCATCTCAGACTTGGTACTTGTCCTTTATATTCTATAGCTTCAGTTACATTTCTGCTGCACCAATTTTCTGCAGTTTAGCATTGCTTTTGACTTAATTCATCATCACAAATAAAAACAGAAGGAAAAGAAATGCTGAAAGTACTTCAGAAAACATCTGTGGGAAGAGGAACATGTTTAATTTTTCAGGTCTTAGATTCACCGTTAATGCCTTTTATTTTAAAAGCTGCAGACGCTAGAAATCTGAGACAAAAACTTATGTCTTGTTATGTCTAAATTTGGAGAAAATTGGAAGTGTCGTATATGACCCTTCTATTAAATTTGAAAAGATTTGGAGGCCATTTTTTCAATATTTTCACATGATGTAATTTGACCCTGTTCCAATCCTATTTGTTTTTCCGGTTTTGATTATATATATATGTTGAGAGGATCGGTGTTGGGGACACTGATGATATTGTAATTTTTTTTATAGATACTATAAACACACCTTTTTTTTTTCTTCTTTCCTTTTTTTTCTTAATAGTGGTTAGTTTAGTTTTTCTTAGGGTATTAATATTTTTTTTCTTTTTCTCTTTTCTGTTTTTTTTCAACATGAATTACTTAGTTTTTTTTGTTTCGTTTATATGACATTTGTATCATTCATGATTTGGGAAGACTTAACTATATTGTACTTATTGCTTGTGTATCCTTTTATGTTTTAATGTTGTAAGTTTGTGATCCCATTATCTATGTACTAATCTTATCATGTTGATATTAATAAAAAGATTGAAAAAGAAAGAAAGAAATCTGAGACAAAAACAAAAAAAAAACACGTCTGAAAATTCTCAGCAACAGGCAGCAACTACAGATAGAAAGAGCCTTGACACTCTGGACTTCAACCAGTTTCTTATTCCACAGATGCTGTCTAGGAGATTATGGGATAACAGGATGGATTATCTATTTCAGGAAATAGTTGAAGGGAAAGTTTTGGTCTGGAAAGCCAAGAAAATCGTGTCTGTATATTGCGCAATTTGTGACTTGCATGCATTGCGAGAGACTCTTAAACCAATGGAAAATTCCTCAAATTGAATATAGCAGATGATGAAAATAGTGTTGTAAGTACACAATGAATCAGGCAGCATCTGTGGAAAGAGAAAGAGGGTTAAGATTTCAGGACAATGATATTCCATCAGAACAGGGGGAAAATGTCAAGCTAAAAAACAAGTTTTAATTTTCAAGGAAAGGAGAGATAGAGAGAGCAAAAGGGAACTTTTAAATTGGAGCAGAGAGCAGGAGGTTCAAGTTTAATTGTCATTCAATCATTCATGAACCCATGAATACAGCCAAAGGAAACTGGGGCCAAGGTGCAAAGCACAGTATCAACAGTCATGCACAGCACAGCACAGCACATATACCACATATAAGAATGCAAATGCATATAAGATATTAGTAAAATACAGTTACAAAAAATACAGTCCAAAACCGAGTCCATGAATGTTACAGCAGGCTGCAGTCGAACACAATACAGCTTGTCTTCTGCACAGTAAACAGTGGGGGGCAGCACCCACTACGGTATGGATGTTGTGCCGTCCACCCCTGCTGTCTGCCAATAAATCAAACAAAACTTTTTTCCATTCATTCACTGCTGTTGTACATTCTATAACAGAGTTTCTTTTTATTCTCTCCATCCATTCCGCTTCTACAACTTAGAATTGGGTTTGACTCTAATTTTTCATGATTCTGACCTAACTCTTAAGCCTCGTATATTCCTCACAGATGCTGCTGATCTCTTGAGCATGTTTCAGAAGTTAAAAACCTCAATCTCTGTTGAATTGAAGAGAAGGCAAGGGCAGGTTGGTGCAGAGTAAGATTCCACAAGTAGCCCAGAAACAAAGCCATTTGATTCAACCAGTCAATGGTGGAGCTTTTGTCCCAAGTATCTCCTTACTCACCTCTTCACCTTCCTGCTTCAGTGCCTCTTTCCAATCCTTCCTTTCTCCTTCGCTTACCTGGATACTCCTTGAATGTGTCCACAACATTCCGCTCAATTCATCACTGTGGTAACAAGTCCCACTTCTGGCCCTCCTCTCTGTGAAAAATTGTTTCCTGAATTCCCTACTGTCATTATTCACAACTGTTTTACCATTATGAACTCCACTTTTTGTCATGGTCTCGTCTGGGTGACCCCCATCTCGCTCCTATCTCCTTGATTATGCCTTAGTTCCAGTCGTTAGATTCCCAGTTGCTGCTAGTTCACTTAATTACAGCACACCTGGTTTCCCTCAGAGACTGCAGGGAATCTAGAACCCTGGTGACACCAGTTTGTTGGTCGATTCCCGTGTGATAACCTCGTTTCCTGATCACTTAGGACAGTTAGTTCCAAGCTCAGCGCCAGTCTCTAGATATTCTATGAAAACCTCATCTCCGGGTCAAGACTCCCCGGTTATCTGTTCCACGTTCGCGACTGTGCAAGCATCTCTCAACCCTGTCTCTGTGTCTGTGTCCAGTACTTGGGTTCGTCCCCAGTCACTCCTTGTAACAATTTTGTTTACACTCACTCGTGAATGCATCCTTATTCTCAACTTATTATATCTATCCATAACTATAAAAAGTCTGCTTCAGTTCCAAAGGAAAAAGCCATTCATTCCTGTAGTGAATAAGCCCTCATTTCTGGCAACATGTAAAACCATTATTATTTTCCTAAGGTTTTGAGAACAGATTTTGAAGACATTGACCACTGGATAACTGTGTTCCTAAACTCACGTCCTGCAAGGTACTTTTTTTGTATCAATAATTAGTATGATATTGATGTGCTTTGCTACATTGTGTTTCCAAGAATCAATTTTTTTAGTGATGTCACATAAAATAGATTTGTTTTCTTACACTGTTATCCATTACTTCCTTTTACTGCCAAATGGCAGGTGAACCATTCATTTATCTTTGCTTGTCTGTAATTCAGTCACAGAATCTCACCCACATTGATGAAATTTGACAAGTTGATGAATGAAGATTGGCATTGACTTCAGAACATTCAAAATGGGATGCGCTCAGTTCTCATCACATATCTATACTGCCTTCCCTTTAAACACAGATGTAATGTTTGCTGTAAATTCAATGAAGGACTTCTTGTGAAATCACTATTTAGTTGTAATGCCCATTACTGTTTGTCTGAAATGTATCAGAAGATATTTTCGTACTTTTACGTTCCTTACGTCTTTCACAGTTAGTTTGTCCAGATGTGTGTTCTGTAACGGATAGCCTTCTTTTATACCTTCTCCCCAAGAAATTTCTTACTGAACAACTTCTTCAAATCTCTTCAATGTTTACTTTAAAAATCTATGTTAACCTTTAAACTGATGTAATCATTTTGTTTTCCACTTTTGGTTAAGTTTTTACAAGTGCACTGCACTTTTCTGCAGATGGTAAAATGTCAGAATCCCAGTTCAAGGGAATAATGAATAATGATTGCAATATGTTATATTTCGAAGAGCACGTTGTTTATCCCTAGTGATCTTCTCAATGATCACTCCTCTCTCTTTATTACCCATAGAGTCATACAGCATAAACAGACCCTGCAACCCATCATGTCCATGGCACTCATTCTACCTATCCAATTTACTCATAATAGGTTTGTAATCTTAATATGAGTACAGACCAGAAGTGCTTGGCTTGTTGCTTCTTAAATGTTTTGAGAGTATTTACTTCTCCTGTGTCTTTTGCATGCACATTCCAGTCATCTTCTGTGTGAAAAATCCTTTCTAAACCTGTTGCCTCATACCTTAAACCTATGTTCTCTTGTCTTAGACATAACAATCATGTGGAAAAAATGGAACTATTTACCTTATCTATTCCCTCATTATTTAGGATCCCTCTATTCGGTCATTCCTCAGCTGTGGGGTAAACACCTCCAGCCTATCTCCTCTCTTCTTGTAACTGAGATCTTCCAATCCAGAAAACATTCTGGTGAGGCACAAGGGATTGCAGATGCAGGATTCTGGAGCAAATAACAAACAGCTGGAGGAACTGAATGGGTGAGGCAGTGTCTGCACGTGTGGTGGTGGGGGCGGAGAGAATTGTGGGAGGAGATTGTCATTGCTTTGGTTCAAGATCTTCAATAAAATGAGGGTCTCAACCCAAAATGTTGACTGTTCATTTCCTTATACAGATGTTGTCTGATTCACTGAGTTCCTCCAGTTGTTTGTTTCTTCAACATTGTGGTGAGCCTCCCCCATACTTCTTCCAGCCCAATTACATTCTTCCCATAGTGTGGAAACCAGAATTCCACATAGTTCTCCAGGTGTAATCTAACCGATGTTCTATGACGTTGTAAAATGGTGTGCCAGCTCTCACTAAAGAGGCGGCATTTTACTGTGTGACATTCAGTTGCCGTGATTCCAACATCACAGCAATGACTACCTTTCAAAAATGATTTTGAAACCTTTGCTCCTGTAGAATTACAAACTTTGGATTTTGTTTCAGTAGAAACATATTGAATCAGGGATCAACAATCTTTCTGCTTTAAAAGTAATGCTGGCATTACCTTTCAGGTTTGAATAGTTTTCCCTTGCCTTGCTTTTAGCAGAGCTCTGCACAGCCACTGGGTTTGGTTTTAAAAACTAGGGAGACTTTCAAGAGATAATTGGGTTGAATCTTTTTCTTTGAATACTTGAACATTTTAATGTTGACTTGATTGTTGTCAGAGTACAACCTGGCAAGTCAAGCAGGAGATAAAATATCTGGAATTGAGATGTTTTTTGGTACTGGAAGGTACTCAAATAAGTAGCCTTCAAGATGGTATGAAATAACAATAATTTAACAGTGACTGTTGCACAGAGTAGGGAAACAAGCTGGGGGTCTGATTCATTGTCCTTTCTTCTTTTCTATTTTATCTACATCTGGTTTACTTACTTGTAACAGAAACATGAAATAGACTCTTGAGGATCTAATCCAGTCCTACAGCTGGTCATTCTATGTTGCAGCTGTTCTGGTCTCTTGTGCAACCTACAATTTCTTTGCAATTCCACAGGTGGCAATGTTTTTCACAATAAAAAATGATAAATGTGCATAACATAAGGTAGTCCAATATTACAGTATTTTATAAGCAATGGAGGAATTGTATAACTTCTCTGTGGTGAGTAAGGTCCATGGAAGAGAGAGAGGGAAAGTAAGTGTGTAAAAACAAGACCTTCATGTAAAATTTCTACAATGTTTCACATGGTAAAGAATTAGGCACCAACCCAGAACCAGGGCAGGGAAACAACCAGGGTCAATGAATGGAAAACATGTGCAAAGTGGCTGGAAACACCCTGAGATAGTAGCTTATTGATGCCATTGACAAACTTATCTGCTTATCACTCCCTCTTGAAGATACATGAAAGATATATAAATGCTCCACATCCAATATTTGCAAAATTCCTGAGCAATAACTTGAGTGTTTTTCCCATGATGCTCATTGAATCAACCGTGTAGTGACTGCCAGTGACTCCTACTGTTCCAAACGACACAATGAGTGTGAGGCCAGAGACAGTTGTAGCTAGACTTCCATTCCTGATTTTGAAAAAAGAATTGCCACCATGGATATGATGCAATGATATGCTTCAGTGATATCACAGAAGGCTGTGGTCCCTATTAAACCCTAATCAATGAAGTCTGAGAACCTGTCAGTTAAATTAAAATAAAAATGCAGTTCCACCCAAACCATTAGTTCTATTTATCAATCCATAAATATAGATAGATAGCTAGATAGATAGATACTTTATTCATTCCCATGGGGAAATTCAACTTTTTTGAATTTTTTGAATGGCCTGACCTGCTGAGTATTTCAGGTATTTTTGTTTTTATTTTAGATTTCCACCATCTGTCATTATTTTCAATTTTAACAGATCAGTTGACGTGTGTGTGTCATACTCTGGGAGTGAAAAGTAGGTTCGATATGAAGAATACACAGTTGACTGGAGAGCACAATGCACATGAGTTTTGATTCTTTTAATGTTTTCTTAGTATTGTGGATGCTTCCAACCGGTAATATCAATCAAATGGCAAAATATCATGCTTGAGTTTTAAATGATGAATAATCACACAGGTAGTTCTGCTATAATGTTGTAGAGTCAGAGCATTACAACATGGATACGGGTCTTTTAGCCCAATGAGTCCACGGTGCCAGTCAGCTGGTCCCAGTATCCTGTGTCTGGCCTATATCCCTCCATGTACCAATCCAAGTGGCTCTTAAATGACACTATTGTACCTGCCTCAACCATTTCTTCTGGCGGCTTGTTTTGTATGCACACCACCCATTGCATAGAAAAAGTTGCCCCTCAGATCACGTATAAATCTTCCCTCTCTCACTCTAAATCTATATTGCCTAGCTTTGGACTCCCCTATCTCGGAGAAAAGACCATTGTGGCCCACCTGATCAATGTCTCTCAAAATTTTAAACATTTCTATAAGGTCACCCCTCATTCTCCTATATTGCAGGGAATAAAGATCTTGCCTGGCTGACATCTCCCTATAAGTCAGACCCTCTAGTCCTGGCAGCATCCTTCAAAATCATCCACGTGAATGAACAGTTATGTTCCTGAGAAACACTGTGTAATAGAAGGTCACGTTATGGCAGAGCACACTGTAGTTCCCTTCGAAGCATACATTTTAATGCTGGTTTTTCTAAATCATGATCACATTATAAATAATGTAGCCTGGGGAATGCAAAAAGTGTTCCCTGTTGTATCAATTGTATTATAACTACTTGGTGATATGGAAATATAGAACTACCTGTGTTGGCATAGATCAACTAACTTCTCTGGCCACAGTGCACAGTGCTTTCCACAGAACTTAAATTTTTAAGAACATAAGACTCTATGACAGCAGCAGAATTAGGATATTCAGCCCATTGAATCTTTCCCAGCATTTCATCATGGCTGATTTATTATCCCTCTCAATCCAATTCTCCTGCCTTCTACACATTAGCTTTGAAACCCTTACTAATCAAGAACCCATCAATCTCCATGTTAAATATAGTCAATGACTTGACGTCCACAGCTGTCTGTGGCAATGAATTCCATAGATTCACTGTGTAACACCTCAAGCACCCAGCCGGCAGCACTGACACTTCCAAGACCAATGATGTCATCTGTCTGGGCAGAGGTTATCACCTCTAATCACTGAGAGGAATCTCAACTGAATTACCAGACACACCAGAGACTGATTGAGAGGTGTTTAATGCTGGTGGCTACATCTATCAGTTGCTCAGACTTGATATTTGCTCTGCTTGTTAGAATCAACTGCTAGAGTTAGTCATTCTCTGTGGTATTACTTAACTGTGACAGTACTGAGAAAAGACTTAGCTGGGATCTAGCCTGTGGAAGCACTCTGTTTGTTTTGTGGACTGACTGCTTGATTTTCTCCTGAAGTCTTGGATCTTGTGAGACAATTATGTGAAGCCTTTTTGATATATTCTCTGTGAACTCTGAAGTTGCCTGTGCATTTTAGTTGGAATCTGAACAAGTGAATGTGGCAAGATGGTTGTACTCATTGCCTCTGACTATTGAAGTAAAGTTTGAAGTTATTTGACCAACACTGTCGCTGTCTCTGTCTCCCATTGTGCTCAGACCAACCTGTATCATAATACACTACCCTCTGGATAAAGAGATTTCTCCTCTTCTCTGTCCTAAATGTTCATCCCTCTATTCTGAGGCTGTGCCCTCTGATTCTAGAGTCTCCCACAAAAGGAAACATCCCCCCTCCCCACATCCACTCGATCTAGGCCTTTCGATATTTGATAGGTTACAATGAGAACCCCCCTCATTCTTCTCAACTCCAGCGAGTACAGGCTCATTCACAGAATCATTCTTGTGAACCTCCACTGGATCCTCCCCAATGCCAGTACCCCTTTTCTGAGATAAGGGGCCCTAAACTGTGTAGAATACTCCAAGTGTGGTCTGACCAATGCCTTAGAAAGACTTAACATTACTTTCTTGCCCTTGTATTCCAGTCCTCTCCAAATGATTGCTAACATTGCTTTTGCCTTCCTTACCACTGACTCAACCTGCAAGTTAAACTTTAGGAAATGCTGCACAAGTCCCTTTGTTCCGTTGATTTCAGATGTATTACTGCTGCTAAGTTAATAAATCTCATGACATACTCCAGTGATATTAAATCTGATTTTGATTTTTATTTTTTTCCCATTTATTCTACACCTTTCTTCCTCTTATTAAAGTGCATGGCCATATACTTTCCTACACTATATTCCATCTGCCATCATCTTTGCTCATTCTCCCACCCTGTCTGAATCCTTTTTTCTCTAGAATACTACTGCTTCCTCAGCACTACCTGTCATTCCATCTATCTTCGTATATCTGCAAATTTGACCACAAAGCCATCAATTCTGTCATCAAAATCATTGACATATAATGTGAAAAGAAGCAATCTCAACATCGACCCTGTAGAACAACACTAGCCACCAGCAGCCAACCAGAAAAGACCCCATCTTCGGCTTCTGCCAGTCAGTCAAAATTCTATCCATGCTAGGATCTTTCCTGTAATAACATGGGCTCTTATCTTGATAGGCAGCCTTGTGTGTGGCATATTGTCAAAGACCTTCTGAATCTCCAAGAACACAACATCAACCAATTCTCCTTTGTCTGTCCTGCTTGTTATTTCTTCACAGAATTCTAACAGATCAGTCAGGCAAGATTTTCCCTTGTGGAAACTGTGCTGAGTAGGCCTATTTTATCATGTGCCTCCAAGTACCCTGAGACCTCATAATTAATAATTGACTCCACCATCTTCCCAACTACTGAGGTCAGACTAACTGGCCTCTAGTTTCCTTTCTTATGCTCTCTTCCTTCTTGAAAAGTGGAGTGACATATGCAATTTTCCAGTCTTCTGGAACTATTCAGAATCCAGTAATTCTTGAAAGACCATTACTAATGTCTCCACAATCTCTTCAGCTGCCTCTTTTAGCACCTGGTGATGTAGTCCATCAGGTCCAGGTGACTAATCTACTTAATCCTTTCTGCTTCCCAAGCACTTTCTCTATAGTAATAGTAGCACCACTCACTTCTTTTCCCTGACACTCAAATTTCTGGCATACTGGAAGCATCTTCCAATAGGAAAGCTAATGCAAAATACCTTTTAAGTTCATCTGCCATTTCTTTCCGCCATTACTATCTCTCCAATGTCATTTCACAACATCCCAATATCTGAATTTGTCTCTTTTTTACATTCTATATATCTTTTAAAAAATTGTTGTCCTCTTTGTTGTTATTAGCTAGCTTAGCTTCATATCTATTCTATTCTCTCCTTATGTCTTATTTAGTTGCCTTCTGTTGGTTTTTAATAGCTTCTCAATCCTCTACCTTCCTAATAATTTTTGTTATTTCACATGCTGTTTCTTTTCCTTTTATGCTGCCTTTGACTTGTCTTGTCTGCCATAGTTACTTCATCCTTTTTTTCAGAATACTTCTTCATCTTTGGGATGTATCTATCCTGCACCTTCTGAATTACTCCCAGAATCTCCAGCCATTGCTTTTTTGCCGTTATCCCTGATAATGTCCCCTTCCAATCAACTTTGGTCAGCTCCTCTCTAATGCCTCTGTAATTCTCTTTACTCCACTGTAATGCTGATACATCTGACTTTAGCTTTTCCCTCGACAACTGCAGGGCAAATTCTGTCATATTATGATCAGTGCCTCCTAAGGGTTCCTTTACCTTACGGTCTGTCAACAAATCTGGTTCATTACACAACACCCAATCCAGAATTGCCTTTCCGCAACCAGAAGCTGCTCTAAAACGCTATTCATAGGCATTCTACAAATTCCCTCTCTTGAAATTCATCATCAACCTAATTCTCCTGAAATAGCTGCATGTTCAAATCCACAATCACCATTGTAACATTGTCCTTTTTACATGCCATTTCTATCTCTCCTTGTAATTTGTATCCCATATCCTGACTATAATCTGGAGTCTTGTATGTAACCCCCATCAGGGTATTTTTAACTCTTGCTCTTTCTTAACTCTACCCACAAAGGTTCTACATCTTCTGATCCTATGTCACCTCTTTTTGAGGATTTGATTTCATTCTTTAACAGAGCCACCCCACCCCCTCTGCCTACTTGCCTGTCCTTTCAATACAATGTGGATCCATGGATGTTATGCTCCCAATTGTGATCTTCTTTCAGCCATGACTCAACTGATACCCCTAATGTTGTACCTGCCAATATCTAACTGTGCTGCAAGGTAATCTACCTTATTCCACATACCGGGTGCATTTGAATATAACACCATCAGTCATATTCATCAGCCTTTTTGATTTTGCCGCCATGTTGCATTTCAATTCATCCTGTTGACTGCAATTTTACCCTATCATCTGCCTGTCCATTGTTACAGTCTCACTACATATTGTGTTGACTTGTACACCAGCTGCCCATCCTCAGGTTCGCAACTCCCTGCAAAATCAGTTTAAACACTTCCAAACAGCTCTATCAAACCTGTCTGCAAGGATATTGGTCCCCCTCGGATTCAGGTGTAATCTGTCCTTTTTGTACAGGTCATATATTCCCCAGAATAGAACCCACTGGTCCTGAAATCTGAAATTCTGCCTGCTGCACTCTTACCCTTCTGGCATGTGGCACAGGCAGCAATCCAGAGATTACTACCATGGAGGTCCTGCTTTTTAGCTTTCTATCTGACTCCCTATACTTTCTTTTCTTCCCTATGTTGTTGATACTAATATGTACCACGACTACTGTGGACCTGATCTGAGACATCCCTGACCCTGGCACCTGAGAGACAAAGTACCATCTGGGTTTTATGTTTGGGTGACACACATGATCCACCCTTCAAGAGGATCACAACCTTGTCATGGTTTGGACGCTTGAGTGCCTCAGTGACCCAGAGGGCGATTGTTTCTGGGGTCAGGGCCTCATGCTTTGGCCCCTGGTAGGGTCAACATGCCAAACAGGTCAAAGGATAGATGCCACACAAAGTGTGGCCCACCAGTCCTCCATGTTCAGGGCTAACAACACTGACTGGTCAAACAAAACTGTTACACAAACAGCAATGAAGAATTCTTCTATATCTGTGTGCGACGGTATTCCTGAGTACTTGCCTGGTACGCACATGTCTGACAGTAGTGAAAACCAAGTGGAAGCTACTGGCATGAAGCTCGGAACACTGCCAAGACCAAGAACAAAATTGGTCTCCAACAGAGGTGGAGGACCTTCATTGCTGCCCTAAATGCCAGCAGGCATAACTGGCAGAAAGTAAGTAAGCAAGTACATGCAACCCAAGTAATTGAATAGATGGACAAAATGAAAAATCTTTCTTCGACTTTGGTTGCTTTCCTGTCCTGATAGCGGTTTAGTGCCCAACTCTGTGCTTTGTGAAAGACTATAGAGTTTCTTTAATGAAAGTTGCCATGTGAATCAAAGCTGCTTATGTACCTACCCCAGCCTGTAAATCTTAGTCATCACAGCAAAGTTAGGCCACTCCCATATTGCTTCTAAAATATTACCATCATTTTGTTGACTGAACTGTTTTATGCCATGACATTTCTCATTTGTAGCAAAATATTTCTGTCAAAAAGTATTACACATTGCTTGAATTATACATGCACGTAGCATTTTAAAAGGTGTGGTACTGTATCATAAGTTAACGCTTTCATCCATCTGGACCAGAAGTAATTGGGATTTACTGTTTGGCAGTGAGACTTGACACTTCTGATTAATTAAGAGCTCTAAACACCACTTAGTTCCGATAATCCCAGATGCAGCTTTGAAGGCAAGGCAATAATACAAAACTGGCTAAATGTCGCTTCTGAAAGGAACAAAAGAATTTTCAGTTTTTCCCTTGAATCATCTTTGTCAAAAATTAAGACTGGAATCAAATGTTGTTTTCAGAAACCAGCTTAGAATTGGGAGTCTGAGACCCCTAAAGCAGAATCTTTCTGCTCATCATTGTGGAAATAGAACAGACACAATATGCATGGTGGATAAATCAATGCCTGCATACCAGCTTCTCCTGAAGCCTCATCTAACCATTGATACTAAGCGTGACTCGTGACTTGTTAATGGATTTTTCCATTAGTATTGAAGAGATAGACTTGCTCTATTTTTGAATTGAGGGAGTTAGTTTAAAATTCAACTCTTTATCCAATTTTTGTCTGTAATTTTTGCAGAAAAATATCTGTATTTTATATGTCAAAGAAAACAGAATTTCTACCTAACTCTTGGTGAATTAGACAGCACTTATAAATGTGCTAAATGGTGTACAATATCAATGTGTGTTTAAAATGTGCTTTTTAAAAAAAGGATCGAACTATGCTCTATGCTTGCATTAAGATTTTTTCAAAGTGTTAACCAGCAGGGCAGTAATAACTCCTGTGATGATTTATTGGCCAAGGCATCAATAAATGTTTGAAAATGTAATTTCAACCATCTCTGACAGGAAAAGTGTGCTACTAGTCACTCACAGTTGTATCAAGTGTTTGAAGGGCTCACTATCTCTACTGATTGCAACATCAATGGCAGTCGAATTGACAAGAGGTGTTCATGTATTTTTTTGCCACCAGCAATGTTAAGGCAGGAATCTGTCTCTTCTCTATCACTTCCAGAAAAAAGAGAGATATATTTTCTTATGCATTGTAGACCAAATGTTTAACGGGCCATACATTTTTCTGCAAATCTTATTCACATTTGCATCCCTCCGTACTACTTTGGAAGAAGCTTTCAATCTATTGTAACACATACACGTGAATCCACCAAATAGCCGTAACAAATATGTTCTAAATAATTCAAAATACAAAGTTCAAAAATTATCAAAGTACAACCATGTACAACCCTGAGATTCATTTTCTTATGAGCATAGAAAGTAAATCTTATAAATATAATATAATCACTGAAAGACCACACTTAGCAGGACAGGCAAACAAACAATGTACAAAAAAACAACAAGCTGTGCAAATACCAAAGGGGAAAAAAGAAATATTAATAACAATAAATAAATAAGCAATAAGTATTGAGTACATGAGATGAAGAGTCCTTGAAAGTGAGTCCGTAGGTTGTGGGAACAATTCAGAGATAGGGCAAGTGTTGTTGAGTGAAGAGCCTGATTCAGCTCTGATTCAAGGGCCTGATAGTTGAGTGGTAGTTACTGTTCCTGACCTGGTTGTGTGGGTTCTGAGGCTTCTGTACTTTCCACATAATGGCAGCTGTGAGAAGAGAGCATGGCCTGGGTGGTGGGGGGTGGGGGGGGGGGTTCCTTGATGATGTTTGCTGCCTTCCTGCCACAGCACTCTGTGTAGATGTGCTCAGTGGTGGGGAGGGTTTCAGCTGTGATGGATTGATCTGTATCCACCACCTTTTGTAGGATTTTCCATTCAAGGGCATTGGTGTTTCCATTCCAGGCCATGTTGCAGCCAGTCAATATACTCTCTACCACACATTCATAAAAGTTTGTCAAAGTTTTAGATGTCATGCCGTACCATTGCAAACTTCTAAGGAAGCAGAGAAACTGCCGTGCTTCCTTTGTAATTGTACTAATGTGCTAGGCCTAGGACAGGTCCTCTGAAGAGATGACACTGAGCAATTTAAAGTGACTGACCTTCTCCACCTTTGATACCCTGATGAGCACTGACTTGTTCCTTCTCCTGAAGTCAATAATCAGCTCTTTGTTCTGGCTGACACTGAGTGAGAGGCCATTGTTTCTGGCACTACTCAGCCAGATATGAAATCACCCTCCTATATGCTGACTCGTCACCACCTTTGATTCAGCTAGCAACAGTGGTGTTCTCAGCAAACTTAAATATGACATTGGAACTGTGCTTAGCCTTACAGTCATAAATACAAAATGAGTAGAGCAGGGGGCTAAGCACACAAGCCTTATGGTACACCTATGCTGATGGAGATTTTGGAGGAGATGTTGTTGCTAATCCAGACTGACTGGGGTCTGCAAGTGAGAAAATTGAGAATCAAATTGCACAAGGAGGTATAGAGGCCAAGATCTTGAAGGTTATTGATTAGCTTTATGGGGATGATGGATAGAAGTACCTGTTTAACCTCAACGGAATAATGACTGAATGGTGAATCAGTATACCCTTAGTTTCATATCTAATGTTTAGGCTAATATTACATTCTGTGCACGGACATGCATTGATTGCTATTTGTGTAATTCTATTTAAAGCACCTGACTCTAATGTTGAAATGGTTTCATTCCAGGATACAGTTAACTTCTATTTCCCTGAATATTGTTTGCAGCCTTAATTGGATTTGCAGAGAACATTGAGAGGTCCTGGATGATGATGTTGAATGAGCAGTATTACTGATTTTATAATTTAGCACTTGAAGTATGTATGATTACATGCCTGGAGCTCTTTTTAACAGATTGTAGAAAATCCACTATCTTTTATTTCTGGTGCATTATGAGAAATTCAGCAGTGCAAAGTCTAATGTTTATCCATTTCACTAATGCACCAGAATAGCAAAATGTAGAAGTTTTTTTTTATCACTTTGTTAATAGATGGTCTGCTTGATATTTCTGTTACATTTTATGCATGTATTGAGTGTTTTTGTTGTTACAAGGCTCAGTAAGATTATAATGCATTTGTCGAGTAGTGCTGTGCAAAGTTGCTTTTCATTGCAATGAATACTCAGATGAGAAAAAAAACTTAATTATAGAATTTGACTTTATAGTCCTTTGGACAATATGTGACATATGTGAACTAATTTCACACACTCACGCTTTTTTCATATTTCTAACACATAGATAAATAATTTCCAAACAAATTTTTCACATCAGAGATGGTACTTTCGTTGGGATATGGTCAGAAATCAGTGATCACTGTGTTAGCAATCTCCCATTGACTTTAAATGTGCAATTCTACAATCCTGACAAAGCAAAGATAATGGCCTGACGATGTGTATTTCTCTCTGCTTTTTTTTTTACCATGGATGAGAAATTAGCAGTGATAACTTAATGGAAGAAGTCACAGGGTTTATATGCAATAATATTGGGCTAGTCTTGGTTGAGTTGTGCCATTTGCCCCTTGGATCTGTTTCAGGGTCTCAAACCCATGATATTAACTGATTATGTTTATACATATGCTGCTTGACTTGATGAGTATTTGCAGCGTTATTTCTTGTCTGGTTTCCAGCATCTGCAGCTTTTATTTTTTTGTTTTCATACCTGTTGTATTCAGTGTACTACAGCAACAGTATCAAATAGTAATAGAACATAGAATAGTACAGCACATTACAGGCCCTTTGGCCCACAATGTTGTGCTGACCCTCAAACCCTGCCTCCCATATAACCGCCCACCTTAAATTCCTCCATATACCTATCTAGTAGTCTCTTAAACTTCACCAGTGTATCTGCCTCCACCACTGACTCCGGCAGTGTATTCCACGCACCAACCACTCTCTGAGTGAAAAACCTTCCTCTAATATCCCCCTTGAACTTTCCTCCCCTTACCTTAAAGCCATGTCCTCTTGTACTGAGCAGTGGTGCCCTGGGGAAGAGGCACTGGCTGTCCACTCTGTCTATTCCTCTTAGTATCTTGTACACCTCTATCATGTCTCCTCTCATCCTCCTTCTCTCCAAAGAGTAAAGCCCTAGCTCCCTTAATCTCTGATCATAATCCATACTCTCTAAACCAGGCAGCATCCTGGTAAATCTCCTCTGTACCCTGTAATCTTTATTATCTCAGCCAGTAACTGAAGAACAATGAAACATCTGCGAACTGGATGTGTTTAAGCATCTTGAGTAACCGGCACAAAATGCTGGAAGAATTCAGCAGGTCAGACAACGTCGACGATGGAAAATGAATTGCTGGTGTTTCAGACTGAGACCCTTCATCAGGACGTCTTGCAGCAGGGTTATCAGAGTTGAGCTGTGAAGTTATTGGACAGAATTTGAATGATCAGGAAGCTTTTTGGTTGGCTGAAGGGGCTTGTAAATAGCATACAGGCTTATTGAACATAACGTGCTGGGGTTCTTTGTATAAGCTGAAATGCAGAAGCATATTCAAGCACAGTTTATTGAATTAAAGCGCAGTGAATGACCTCATTAATCATCAAAAGTCCCCATATTATTGCTTGGACAATTAGAGTGTGTGTTTTTGCCCATTACTTGAGGAAAAAAGAACAGAATTTCTACCTGATTCCTGCTGCACTACTCAGCATTGATAAATGTGTTAAATGATGCATGATATTAGTGTGTATTTAACCATGTGGATTTTAATATAGGATCTAGCTGCACTATAACGGCAAACAGATATAACTCAGTATTAATAAAGTCAGTGATATAGCAAGAGAACAAAGAACCAGCAGAAGGTGGGAGTATGCATTAAGTTGCTCAGTCTTACAGAATGATGAAAGGATAAATATATCTTGATTTATAATGAGCAAGTTTGCAAAAACATGATCTTAATCATTGGTAGCAAGTAAGTGGCAAGGCAGAGTAAAACGGAAAAGAAATTGCCTTATATAAAATGTTATTGACACTTCACCTTCAGTACTCTACATAAAACTCACTAATCATGCCAAATATTATGGATTTGTGTCTTTGTGGTTGATATATGCCAACGTGAGTCACTCGTTAACAGTTCATACTGCTGAAGAGAACAACCAATGTTTATATAGGGCTGTGGGGAATGTTGTTGTATTTACATCACTGAAAGAAAAGGAAATAACTGGAGGCAAAGCTGACGATTTGATGGGGCATTCTGACAAGTGAGGCCCTTGTATATCTTTTCACCCTATGCATGGCAATGACCTATAGCACAATCAACTTTGCCAGGGAACAGAAAAGAGTGTAGTTGCTATTACTAAGGAGATGGTGCTAGGGAAGCTGAAAGGTCTGGAGGTAGATAAGTCACCTGGACCAGATGGACTGCACCCCAGGGTTCTGAGAAGGTTAGCTGAGGAGATTGAGGAGGCTTTAGTAATGATCTTTAAAAAATCTCTAGATTCAGGAATGGTTCTGGAGGGCAAATGTCACTCCACTCTTTAAAAAGTGAGGGAGACAGAAGAAAGGAAATTTTTATGAAATTAGACTGACTTCAGTGGTTGTGTAGATATTCATTAAGGATGAAGTTTCAAGGTACGTAGAAGCACATGATAAAATAGGCCAAGGTCAGCACAGTTTCCTTTAGGGGAAATTTTGCCTGCTGAATCTGTTGGAATTATTTGAGGAAGTAGCAGGCAGGATAGACAAAGGAGAGTTAGTGGATGTTGTTTGCTTGGATTTCAGAAGGCCTTTGACAAATTTCTGCACAAGGTTGCTTTGCAACGTAAAACTCTATGGTATTACTGGAAAGATACCAGCATGGATAGAGGATTGGCTGACTTGCAGGAGACAGAGTGGGAATAAAGAGAGTCTTTTCTGCTGATTGCCAGGGACTAGAGGTGTTCTGCAGGGTTTGGGATTGGGACCGCTTCCTTTCGCATTATATGTCATTGATTTGGATGACAAAATTGAGGGCTTTGTGGTGACGTTTGCAGACGATATGAACATAGGTGGAGAAGCAGGTAGTGCTGAGGAATCAGAGTCTGTAGAAG
The DNA here is from genome assembly GCF_048418815.1 of Hemitrygon akajei. Taxonomy (NCBI): domain Eukaryota; kingdom Metazoa; phylum Chordata; class Chondrichthyes; order Myliobatiformes; family Dasyatidae; genus Hemitrygon; species Hemitrygon akajei. The sequence continues at coordinate 44,267,326 of NC_133127.1, read as the reverse complement.
GACTTAGACAGAGTAGAAGAATGGGTAAAAAAGTGGCAGATGGAATATAGTCCAGGGAAGAGTATGGTCTTGCACAATGGTGGAAGGAATAAAGGTGTAGACTATTTTCTAAAAGGAGAGAAAATTCAAAAATCTGTGGTGCAGAAAGGACTTGCAGTCCTCGTGTATGATTCCGCTAAAGGTTAATTTTGCAGGTTGTGTTGGCGGTAAGGGAGGCAAGCGCAGTGTTAGCACTCATTTTGAGAGGGCAAGAATATCAAATCAAAGATGTAATGCTAAGGCTTTATAAGGCATTGGGCAGATTACACTCGGAGTATTCTGAGCAGTTTTGGGTGCAGAGGAGGTTCATGAGAATGATTCTGGGAATGAAAGGATTAATATATGAGGAGTGTTTGATAACTCTGGGACTGTTCTCGCTGGAGTCTAGAAAAGTGAGGGGGATTCTCATTGACACCCATCTAGCATTGAAAGGCCTGAATAGAGTTTCTGATAGTAGGTGAATCTAGGACCAGAGGCCATAGCCTTGGAATAGAGGAGCATCCATATAGAACAAAGAAGAAGTGGGGTTTCTTCCAGTGTAGTGAATCTTTGGAATTTCTTGCCACAGTCAGCTATGAAGGGCAAGTAATTTAATATATTTAAAGTGGAGTTTGCTAGTTTCTTGATTAGTCAAAGTTACAGGAGGAAGGCAGAAGAATGGGGTTGAGAGGGATAATAAATCAGCCATGATGGAATGGTGGAGCAGCCTCGATGGGCTGAATGGCCTAACTCTACTCATGTGTCTTATGGTCTTATACATAGAAACATAGAAAACCTACAATACAGGTCCTTTGGCCCACAAAGTTACGCTGAACATGCCCCTACCTTAGAAATTACTAGGGGGATTACCCATAGCCCTCTATTTTTCTAAACTCCATGTACCTATCCAAAAGACTCTTAAAAGACCCTATCATATCCGCCTCCACCACTGTTACCAGCAGCCCATTCCATGCACTCACCACTCTCTGAGTAAAAAACTTACCCCAGACATCTCCTCTGCACCTAAACCCCAGCACCTTAAACTGTGCCCTCTTGTGGCAGCCATTTCAGCCCTGGGAAAAAGCCTCTGATTATCCACATGATCAATGCCTCTCATCATCTTATACACCTCTCATCCTGTGTCGCTCCAAGGAGAAACAGCCGAGTTCACCCAACCTATTTTCATAAGGCATGCTCCCCAATCCAGGCAACATCCTTGGAAATCTCCTCTGCACCCTTTCTATGCTTTCCACATCCTTCCTGCAGTGAGGCGACTAGAACTGAGCACAGTACTCCAAGTAAGGTCTGACCAGGGTCCTACATAGCTGCAACATTACCTCTTGGCTCCTAAACTCAATTCCACAATTGATGAAGGCCAATACACCGTATGACTTCTTAACCACAGAGTCAACCTGTTCTGCTGATTTGAGCGTCCTATGGACTCGGACCCCAAGATCACTCTGATCCTCCACACTGCCAAGAGTCTTACCATTAATACTATATTCTGCCATCATATTTGACCTACCAAAATGAACCACTTCACACTTATCGGGGTTGAACTCCATCTGCCACTTCTCAACCCAGTTTTGCATCCTACCAATGTCCCGCTGTAACCTCTGACAGCCACTATCCACAACACCACCAACTTTTGTGTCATCAGCAAACTTACTAACCCATCCCTCCACTTCCTCATCCAGGTCATTCATAAAAATCACAAAGAGTAAGGCTCCCAGAACAGATCCCTGAGGCACACCACTGGTCACCAAACTCCATGCAGAATATGACCCGTCTACAATCATTCTTTGCCTTCTGTGGGCAAGCCAGTTCTGGATCCACAAAGCAATGTCCTCATGGATCCCATACCTCCTTACTTTCTCAATAAGCCTTGCATGGGGTACCTTATCAAATGCCTTGCTGAAATCCATATACACTACATCTACTGCTCTTCCTTCATCAATGTGTTTTGTCACATCCTCAAAAAAATTCAATCAGGCTCATAAAGCACGGCCTGCCCTTGACAAAGCCATGCTGACTATTCCTAATCATATTAAACTCTCCAAATGTTCATAAATCCTGCCTCTCAGGATCTTCTCCATCAACTTACCAACCACTGAAGTAAGGCTCACTGGTCTATAATTTCCTGGGCTATCTCTACTCCCTTTCTTGAATAAGGGAACAACATCAACAACCCTCCAATCCTCCAGAACCTCTCCTGTCCCCATTGATGATGCAAAGATCATTGCCAGAGGCTCAGCAATCTCCTCCCTCACCTCCCACAGTAGCCTGGGGTACATCTCTTCCAGTCCCGGTGATTTATTCAACTTGATGCTTTCTAAAAGCTCCAGCACATCATCTTTCTTAATATCTACATGCTCAAGCTTTTCAGTCCGCTGCAATTCATCACTACAATCACCAAGATCCTTTTCTATAGTGAATACTCAAGTATTCATTAAGTACCTCTGCTATTTCCTCTGGTTCCATACACACTTTCCCACTGTCACACTTGATGGGTCCTATTCTCTCACGTCTTATCCTCTTGCTCTTCACATACTTGTAGAATGCCTTGGGGTTTTCTTTAATCCTGCTCACCAAGGCCTTCTAATGGCCCCTTCTGACTCTCCTAATTACCTTCTTAAGCTCCTTCCTGTATCCTTATGAACTGCTGGATCTCTAACATTACTTAGCGCTTTGATCCTTTTGTAAGCTTTTCTTTTCTTCTTGACTAGATTTACTACAGCCTTTGTACACCACAGTTCCTATACCCTACCATAACTTCCCTGTCTTATTGGAACGTACCTATGCAGAACTCCACACAAATATCCCCTGAATATTTGCCACATTTCTTCCATATCTTTCCCTGAGAACGTCAGTTCCCAATTTAAGCTTCCAAGTTCCTGCTTGATAACCTCATAATTCCCCTTACTCCAATTAAATGCTTTTCTAAGTTGTCTGTTCCTATCTCTCTCCAATGCTATTGTAAAGGAGATAGAATTATGATCACTATCTCCAAAATGCTCTCCCACTGAGAGATCTGACACCTGACCAGAATCATTTCCCTATACCAAATTAAGTACAGCCTCTCCTCTAGTATGCTTATCTACATATTGTATCAAGAAACCTTCCTGAACACACCTAACAAATTTCACCCCATCTAAACCCTCCTTGCTCTCGGGAGATGCCAGTCAATATTTGGGAAATTAAAATCTCCCACCACGACAACTTTGTTATTATTACACCTTTCCAGGATCTGTTTTCCAAACCGCTCCTCGATATTCCTGTTACTATTGGGTGGCCTATAAAATACACCCAGTAGAGTTATTGACTCCTTCCTGTTCCTAACCTCCACCCACAGAGACTCCGTAGATAATCCCTCCATGGCGTTCCCCTTTTCTGCAGCTGTGACAGTATCTCCGATCAGCAGTGCCACGCCCCCACCTCTTTTGCCTTCCTCCCTGTCCTTTCTGAAACATCTAAAACCTGGCACTTGAAGTAACCATTCCTGTCCCTCAGCTGTCCAAGTATCTGTAATGGCCACCACATCATAGCTCCAAATACTGATCCACACTTTATGCTCATCCGTTTTGTTCACAATACTCCTTGTGTTAAAATAGACACATCTCAAACCGTCAGTCTGAGTGCATCCCTTCTATATCACCTGCCTATCCTCCCTCACACTCTGTCAAAAAGCTTTCTCTATTTGTGAGCCAACTGCCTCTTCCCCAGTCTCTTCAGTTCGGTATGTGTTGATGTTTAACCAAGGTCTGGCTGGTTATAAACCACAGCCTATACATGAGGTCAGAGAGTTTCGCTTTTCGTGGCTAGAATGATATCCAAGCATCTTCCCTTCTTTTCTTATCTGTCTTCTAGCTTAACTCTCTGGAACTCAGTGGATGGGTCAGCATCTGTAGGGAGGAAATGAATCATTGATGTTTCAAATTGGAGCCCTGCAACACGAAAGGATCCATTGACCCCTGTAAAATGTCGGCAATTTCGTTCTTCCCAAAGATGCCGCTCAATCTGCTCTGTTCCTCTAGCAATTTCTAGTTATTTTTGTTCCATATTCCAGTGTCAGCAGTCTCTTCTGTCTACGTTACTTATAGTTTCAGCAGAAGATTACTTACTTTTGTAATGGCTGCACAAATTAAACTAAACTCCTTTAATGCATCAGCAATTCATTTCTGGAAATAATTATTCTTTGCAAGGAAATAAACCGGATGGGGAAAGAATAGATTTATACTCCAGTTAGAGAAGGTGCACATTACTGAAAACGAGAGCCAAATTGAGCAGTAATTAGACTGCAGTTTGAGACTATAAATGTGTCATTTCCTATACACTTGAGCTTTTGGAAGTCTGTCTTAGTCCTCGATACCAAGCCAAGTCAGGAATAATACAAACAGCTGCCATGTACATTCTTTGCAGGTGGTTTCAGAATGGCTTTGACAATCCGTGACCTTGGCATATGTGTCGTCATTCAGCCTGGGCATAGTACGTGGCCTGGGGCATAGAGGAAATGGAAAGATTGTGAAAATGTGTGTCAGACAAATGAGGAAGTGTTTTTGGCTCTTAAAATGAAGCGTGTGCAGAATGAATCAAAAATATTTCACACCTGAAATAAACAAAAGGAAATATTGATCAGTCACAATCTATAATGAGAGACACTAATGTAAGTGCAAAGAATTCACCCCTGGTCAGTCATGCTAAATGTACTATATGATAACAAAAGCACATACTATTTCTGTTTCAGAAATTTGCTTCCATTTACTTTAATAGGATGAATTTTAAAAGCAGAGTATAAGACCCACCACTAATATAGAACTTGTGGGGTGAAGCTGACCCCTCATGAGATTTGTGCTGAAAATTTCAACTTAGTTGCAAGGTCATCGGCTCCTGTCAGCATCAAGCACACACATGCATGTTTGGTCAACCTACCAGAGTGAATTCTCCTACCAATTCACACATACCTGACATCCATGTGTTAAGAGGGAGGATGTGCAAACTCCACACAGACAGCACCCAATGTGAGTTTTGAACCCAAGTGGCTGGAGCTGTTAGTCAGTGGCTCTCTCAGCTGTTCCATTGTGCCAATACTAAATGTAAAACAAAGTTAAGAAAAACAACCAAAAAGCCAAAAAAGTCTATAAATAATTCAACCCATCAAACTGAAGCAAAATAAATTAAAATAAAACATTGAATTTTCTTTACCGCTTAGTCTTTAAGCCTGGAATAACTATTGGAATCAAAGAGTCTCAGTTCTTGCATTAGTTTGAATTGTCCTGGATCTGAGATGTGATTTTCAAATGTAATGTTGGGAATCTCAACAAACTGCAATCCCAAGTGTATCAGTTATGCCTGCAAAAGTCCAGGACAGATAGTTGCTTGAACACCTGAACCCCAGTGATTCCAATCAGAGCCAGTGGGTAAATCTGACCCTTCGTCCTCCACAGATGTTGCCTCACCTGCTTGATGTTGCTGGTGTCCTTTTGTTTTTAAATCCCGTGCTTTTTATGCACCAGGTAACAAGCACAACAGAGCAGTGTTTTCAGGCAACATTGCTGTCATCCTGTCACTTGTCCTGCTGCGGCCAATGTAATGAAAAGGATCCATGCAGATGCGATGAAGTACTAATTAGAAAGTGCAGATTACTGCCGATGTAATTATATGTCAAAGAGGCGCAGGTTTCAGGCGGTTGTGTCCTTTCAGAGGATTGATAAATCTTGAATTAAACTCATTCATCAGCTGATGTTACCTCAAGTACTTGTCAGGGTTACATAAGGAGGTTGTGCAGATCTCTACAATTGCTGCCTTTAAAGACACTGGGTCACGGAGTTGTTTTGAAGAGAAACAAACCTTCAGCTTATCACATCTATGCCAACTATTTTGCCCATCTACACTAATCTCAAGACTGTTAACTGTACCAGCTTTGGGGGTTGATATGTTCCAACTCTCCGAAGTTTGGATAGTTGACATAGCCCCTTTATTAGTTCAGGACTGTCCCGCTTATTGGCAAAAATGGTTTGGCGTCAAGAATTCGGTATTTGAAGAACCCCTGAATGGAGCCTTGGTGCTCATTCATAAACTATACTAGGATTATCAGCTAGCCTCTTGTTATGTATTCAGTTCTTGTTTCAATTTAGCATCACATCTTGATTATAGCCTTGGATATTCCACACTTGGGTCCTAACCATCCTCATCAAGGTCTTTCGGTATCCTTCTAAGTCTTGACTATTCAAGTGCCATCTGACTAGCACTGAAACACAATGACTGTATTTGACTCCAGCACCTCTTCTGATAGTACATTCCAAAAATCAACTACTCTCTTAGGGGGAAAAAAAAAACTTCCCGCTTCAGATCTCATTTAAAATTTCTTCACCTGATCTTAAAACTATGCACAATTGTTTTTGACATTCCATTCCGTTGTAAAAATCTCTGCATGCTATGCATCTTATAAATTTTATACACTTTTATCAGGACACCCCTCGGTCTTTGCTCAGGAAAACAAGCCCAATCTATCCAATTTATAACTAAAATTCACCAGTCCAGGCAACATCTTTCTGAAACTCCACTGTACTCACTCCGGCTGCTGAAGTTGTTAATGGACTCTCCGATGTAAGGTTTTATTTCAGCACAACACTGTGGGCCAAAGTTCTGCACCTGTGCAGTACTGATCTTTGTATCAACCATCTTCAACTGCCTGCAACTTTCAATGATTTGGGTGCTCGTGCTCCAAGGTCCCTCTGCTTCTGTCCTTAATGTTGCTTAATTTTCATCCTTCCTGCACATTTCTGTCTGAAAATTCAGCTGCTATGCATTGTCCAATTGCACTTTCAGATGCAATATATTACTATCCTCTTCACAGTTCATAATGTTTCAATTTAAACATTATGGCTTGTAATGCTTGGAAATATGTATGGATTTAAAAAAAGCAACACTGTTGGTAACAGACTATAATTATTGACCTTCCTCCATTCCAATAAATAGCCAGCTACCATGATCCTTTAATATCTGTAACATGGTTAACTCTATATTCTGGTTTTCAATGTCCTTGTCTTGCCACCTCATCAAATTTGCTGATAATCCTGCTTTGTGGTACATTATCATAAGCCTTCTGTGAGTCCCTATACAGCACATTAACCACATTACCCCAGAGCAACAAACTATCTGCAGGAGGACCACAGAGGATTGGGCAGCAATTGTGGGGGAAGGAATTGTTTATGTTACAGACCAAAGCCCTGATGCAAAATTTCGCCCAAAACAGTAACATATTCTTCCCTCTCATAGGTGCTATTCTACCTGCTGATTGTAGTTTGTTTTCTGTTTGAGATTCCAGCATCAGCAGTCTCTTGTGGTTCTAAAAAGTCTGTTCAAATGTATATGTTACCTCATCAAATATTCTGTTAAATTATTTAGATACTATTTGCTCTTAATAAATGTGTGGGCTTGACTTAATTCCTCACCATTTTTTTTGGCCGATATTCTAGTGCAGTGGTTTGCAATCTTTCAAATAAGATTTTATATCAGGGTTTTGCCTACCCATTAAAGTACAGATAAAGTTTTTGCATGGGATTACTTCAGTGAAGTGCAGGGTGTCCTCTGGTATTCTGACTGCTGATTATTCATGGAGCAGGGAAAGGAATTTATTTTAACTGAGAACTAACTATTTCCACATTGATAAGTTCATTTGAAAGACATTTGGACAAGTATATGGATTGAAAAGGTTCAGAAGGATGTTTGACAAATGTGGGCAAAGGAGACTATCTTAGATGGGCATCTTGGTTGGCAGAGATGAGTTGGACTGAGGTGTTGGCTTCCCTGCTCTGTGACACATACAAGAGGATTGACTGGAAGTTGTACTCAACCCTCTCAGACAAAGTCAAAAAAAAACTATGTGATGGTGTGGTAAAACTAGTAGTTGATACCCTTGACCCTCACACACCACTGCACAGAGACAAATTTCTGTTCTCTACAACCCCACTGCCTTACGGCCACTTTCTTGCTGTTGATATGAACTTTGATTCCCTTGGTATCTGAGAAATCAAATGAGTCATACATCTGCTGTCCTGGTCCCTGATGGAGAGTTGATGTCATAACTGTGGGAGGTGCTGCCAGACTACCCTAGATGAGCTGCCAGAAAAAGCTCTTTATTTATTTTTTAAATTGCTTTTCTTTAAATTTAAGTTGCCAAATATGAATGTGGTCAGGACTCTAGGGCCTGAGTTATAGGGAGATATTTATAGCGTAGAACTTTATTCATTAGAGTGTAGGAGACAGAGGGTGATGTGATAAAGGTGTATAAAATCATAGAGGGCATAAACAAGGTGAATGCACACAGTCTGGTAAGTGGAATGAAAAATGAGGGCATGAGCTTATGGTGAGAGGAGAAAATTTATGAGCAATCTGATGGGCAGCTTCTTCATGCAATAGGGGATGCATATACAGAACGAGCTGCCAGATGAAATGGTTGAGATAGGTAGAATAACAACATCTAAAAAAAAACTTGGGAAGGTATATAAATAGAAAATATTTATTAGTAAATAGACCAACGCAGGCAAATGGGAGCAGCTAGGACAAACATCTTGATCTGCATTAAGGAGTGAGGCTGAGGGGTCTTTTTCAATGTGTATAACTCTATGGTTCTCTGAGTAACTGCAGTGCATTTGTATATAGTAAACAGGGCGGGCAGACTACATCAATGGATGGTGGAACACTTGAAGTGGAAAAAAATTGAGGTGATGTAGAGACCAGAGTAACTGGGTGGAGTATATATCATTGAATATAGTGTGTGTGTGTATATATAATGATCTGGATGATAATGTGGTAAACTGGATCAGCAAATTTGCTGATGATACAAAGATTGGAGGTGTAGTGGACAGTGAGGAAGGTTTTCAAAGCTTGCAGAGGGATTTGGATCAGCTGGAAAAATGGGCTGGAAAATGGCAGATGGAGTTTAATACAGACAAGTGTGAGGTATTGCACTTTGGGAGTTAAAACCAAGGTAGAACATACAAGGTAAATGGTAGGGCACTGAGGAGTGCAGTAGAGCAGAGGGATCTGGGAATACAGATACAAAATTCCCTAAAAGTGGCATCACAGGTAGACAGTGTAGTAAAGAGAGCTTTTGGTACATTGACCTTTATAAATCAAAGTATTGAGTGTAAGAGTTGGAATGTTATGGTGAGGTTGTATAAGGCATTGGTGAGGCCAGTTTTAGAGTATTGTGTGCAGTTTTGGTCTCCGAATTACAGGAAGGACATTAATAAAGTTGAAAGAGTGCAGAAAAGGTTTACAAGGATTTTGCCAGGACTTGAGAAACTGAGTTACAGAGAAAGGTTGAATAGGTTAGGACTTTATTCCCTGAAGCATAGAAGAATGAAGGGAGATTTGATAGAGGTATATAAAATTATGATGGGTATAGATAGAGTGAATGCAAGCAGGCTTTTTCCACTAAGGTTAGGGGAGAAAAAAATCAGAGGACATGGGTTAAGGGTGAAGGGGGAAAACTTTAAAGGGAACATTAGGAAGAGCTTCTTTACACAGAGAGTGATGGGAGTGTGGAATGAGCTGCCAGATGAAGTGGTAAATGCGGGCTCACTTTTAACATTTAAGAAAAACTTGGACAGGTATATAGATGAGAGATGTATGGAGGGATATGGTCCAGGTGCAGGTCAGTGGGACTAGGTAGAAAAATGGTTCGGCATAACCAAGAAGGGCCAAAAAGCCTGTTTCTGTGCTGTATAGTTCTATGGGTAGAGTGAATTATTTGAACACTTTCCTCTGCACAATATGTTTAATCAAATTCCCTTTCTTCAGATCTTTTTAAGATTTAGATTTGAGGGTATTTTCAATAAAGTGCCAGAAAAATCTTTTGGGACTTGTAAACAGAGATAGCTTTCATCAATTGTGATGGGTATATATTTAGAAGCTGGCAGATGGCATGTGCAGGTCAATAAGAGCACAAATGGGTATTATTAAACTAAAAGAAATTAATGTGTCCTAATTCAGCATGATGTTGTCTTGACAGCATTCCTCATTTTTACAGAATCATGAGCTTGCTCTGAGGGGTTATTTTAATAAGTTATCCATCATCTTGTTCGGCAATGCTCAAGGCAAATTCCTGCCACGCCCACCAGTTTTGTCATTTCAGCCAAGCACTGCGCTGACTGCCTGAGATGTGACCTACACATTTAGACACTCTGAACAGGCATGCAGGCAGAATTTCCTACTTATGTTAACTTAGTTTATGCTCATCCCAACTCTCTGTGATCAGATGAAAGCACTTTGACCTTGAGTGGTGTCCCAGCCTCAATCCAGTGACATTTCATATGGGGAGTCATGGATGATGTTGAGTGATGGACAATGTGAACATGACAATCTTAATGCTGTTGATTTATGTATTGAACAGGACTTTGTGGAGAACATCCTTGTTATTTTATACCTCTCTAATACCTTTGATGGGAACTCAGTTCAACTCTTATTACTGATTTAGGATTGTCAATGCACAGTTTTTGTGATTTTTATTTGGAATTGATCATTATTGTGATCTTGCTGTTTGTGGAAGCTTACTACTGTTGTAAGAATGACCTCTTATAACGTCGATTAGTGAGACACAGAGAGATCTGTATTTACTGACAAGTACCTTTATTGTTTAAACTAACAAGTATGTGAATTCATACACCAAATACATTGTGTGCACAGCCACTAAGTATCTCTAACTCTTCTGAATAATCAAAGAATAACAAAGAAGGTAATAGCTAGGAGGCTAGAGCCACTCTTGCCAAAAATGGTCCACCCTGACAAAAATGGATTTGTTAAGGGAAGGCAGGGCTTCCAGTCAACTCGAGGCATAGCTAAGGATGTCTGATCTTTATAATGGCAATACATTTATGTAATTTGAAGAACTCAAGGCCACATATGGAATTCCAACGAAACACTTTTTTTAAATACCTTCAGTTGCGAAGTTGTATTTTGTCTAGTCAAGGTTATAGTTTGAAGCTCCCTCTTTTATCTACTCTAGAAGACATCACTCTGAAATTGGCTGAAGCTAGGGGACATGTGTCTGTATTATACAATTTGTTTGCAAGTAATGTAAAGAGTCATCAAATAACATGCTACAAGCATGGAGAACTGATTTGCATGAGAATCTGACAGAAGAAGAGTGGTCAGAAGCTTGTTCCTTAGTTCAAACCCAATCAGTGAACACTCATTCTAAGTTACTACAATACAAATGGATAACTAGACAGTACGTTACTCCAGTCAGATTGCATCACTTTAACCCCAACATTCCAGACACATGCATTAAATGTAATCACCAAAAGGGGTCTCTGTTCCATTGTATGTGGGTGTGCCCCCAGATAATCTGCTTCTGGAAGAAGGTGCTGGATTTGATTCATCAGATTATTGGAAAAAAGTTCCCCCTTGATCCTAAATTATGTATTCTGCGCATTTATCCAAAGGACTTTGTAACCTCCAAAAATGTAAGATCTCTGCTTAATATCTGTTTTTTGGAAGCCAAATGCTGCATAGCCTATTCATGGAAGAAACCGACAACCAGTGGACTCTCACAATGGCAGGAATAACTTCTTATCTTGCTCCAGAAAAGATAAGCTACATCACAAAAAACAAGCATGGCAAATTTCGGGAAATTTGGGACATTTTCCACAAGTTTCTGGAGAACAATATTCAGGATGATGAAAGTAATGAACTGAATTGACTATTTTTTAATAGCGGGGTGGGTTTGCTTTTTTTGTGTGTGTGTTTTTTTCTTTTGATTTCTTATTTTTTTCCCCTTTTCTTTAACTTTGTTGCATTTTTGAACCTATGGATGACCTAATGTGTTTCCTTTTCATTCTGTAAAAGCAATAAGGAGATGTTTTAGAAAAGGTATTACACGGGCAAAGGAGTCTACACTGCCCAGGCATTCCCCGTAGTCCAGATTTACACGTCACATGTTTCACACAGGGTTGCTCACACTTGTATCTGCAATGGTTATTCTTTGAATTTGCTGCTGCCAGCACACATGAAGCATCCACTTTTATATCCATTCTTTATCAATTCAAATATTGCATTCCAGTGTCATTGGCCACAGGTCATGTGTCTATCCTTTAATACCTTGTTATTGCCTCTGCTCCAAGCCAGCATCCATTTATTGCCCTCTTCCCATCAAGTGACAGTCAATAATTTATGGCTCTTTGTTCTCAATCAGCAATGACCTCAGATCACTCCAGGCAGGCACCAACTCTAACATTCACAAACCTGCATATTATATCCAACCAAAGAACATCTCACAAATAACTTCTTATTTGGAAATGATCTCCAGTCCAGCAGATTACCTGAAGTATCATTGTGTCTTCTTTAAAACATTGATCAAGCCCAGCATATCAAACTCACAAAATGGAGAATAGAGTGTCTTCACAAAATGGCCACCTCCATCCCCAAGCACACGGCAAGAACAACGACAATTAGTGTGACGGTTTCCACTGTCCTCGATTCATTTGAATTCACTGATTTATAGACTGTCTTTCATTCTGGCCAACACTACGTACACATTAGTTCCCACATTCCTGGCATTGCAGCAGTGGTTCTAGCTAATTGCCTGAAATATAGAGCATCATTTGTCAGTGTTTCCAAAGAGAATGTAGTTTTAAATTAATTTATTTGGTAGTTCTTTTTTCTAAATTTAATTTGTTTAGCTCTACTTCAATTTGTTCTGAACATTGGCGATATCTCAAAATAATGAAGAGAGCTTTAACAGCGTGAACTATCAACAGGCCATCAAGACTGTCTGGAAGGCAGAGCCTCAGCTTCCACCACCTGAAGCTGAGTCTGCACTGGCCAGCTCCTCCATGTCTCATAAGATTCCAGGGTATGGTAGTCTAAAATTAAAGGGCATGGTGCTCAGGAGAAAGGATAGAGATTTCAAGGGGACCTAAGGGACAAATGTTTTCACACAGAAGATGGTAGTGTATGGAACGAGTGGCCAGAGAAGATGGTAAAGTTGTGTACAATTACATGTTTAAAAGTTATTTGGACAGCCACATGGATAGGAAATGTTTCAGGTCAGATAGGCCATACTGTTGAGATGGGTCATAGGGCCCGCTTCCGTTCTGTTAATTTCTATGATTTAAAGCTATGGCAGCAGGAACTCAGAGAGACTCAGAGCCATAAAATTGAATGAGGTGAATGTGACTTGAAATAGCCCAAAACAGGTGATTGTGAGGTATGGGCCATTTCAAATACAATCTGGCCTACCATAAATTCTTCCATTGTCTTGTTTGATTGTGTCATATTGATGGATGATGACAGAAAGTTAATCTTGCACCATGGCAGATAGTTTGTACATCATATACCACCCAGCAACTTGACTGACAACCCCTTGATTTAAAAATAAATCTCTACTCAACAAGTATTTTCAGTTTTTTCAAAGATAGAAGCTGTTCACAAAGCTGTGGAGAAGGTATTTCCATTGGTTGGAGAACTGGTAATGAAACTCACACATTTAAAATAATTAGCACAGGAACCTGAGGGGAGACATAAAGACGTTTTTTAATGAACAAATTTGTAATAATATGAACTGCACTATTTAAAATACTGGTGAAATCGAATTTGTTAATAGTACTCAAAAGGGAATTCACAATGTACTTAAATTGGATCTACTCCTGGAAAGTGAAAAAACACATGCTAAAAAAGAGCAAAAGTGTAAGAATAATTGGATTGTTCTTTTATGGAAATATCATACTCCTCTTGAATTTGATGTTGCATAATTTATGTAATAAATTTTTTTGCTGGGTGATAAGGTCCAAGAGGGGAGAATCATTCTACTGGTGACAAGGGCAGATCTCCTGACTGCCCCAAGTCGAGTCAACATACCAAATGGCTGGAGAATGATGCAGAAAATTTTGGAGCATTTCCTCTCTTTACCCATCTTTTCTTCACCCACTTCCTCCCCATTAATTACCCATCCCCTATCGAGACTTCAGGAAGGAGTTTTTGGGCAGGATCTTCTTTCATTTTGCCTGCAGCTTGAATGTGGCCTGGATACACATGGCTAGCTGAGCTGAAGCTCCCTACATGAGAGTTTTCCCAGTGGATCTCAGGTGGTGGGCTCTGTCACCAAGTCTCAGTGCCGACATTGGACTTGTGATATCTCTTTGGACATCGAATCTTTTGAGTTGTTTTTAAACATCTTTGGTATTTCGGGATATTTAAAACAGTTCAAGCAGATTAAAAAGAAAGAATAATATTGGTATTGGTTTGTTATTGTCACACGTACCAATATAAAAGCAGTAATAAGCTGTTGTTTTGCGTGCCATCGATTAATTGCATTGAGGTGGTAGAAAGAAATCAGTTGGCAGACTATAGTGTTGCAATTTCAGAGAAAGTGCAGTGCGAGGTTGTATGTATGGGCCACAATGAGATAGGTGGAGAAATCAAGAGTTCATCATTTGACACACAAGAAGTCTATTCAAGAGTGCTAACAGTGGTTGCCCTTGAGTGTCATGGTTCGTGTTGTTAGGCTTCTGTATATTTTGCCTAGTTGGAGAGGGCAAAAGAGAGATAGAGGAAGAACGTAAAATATTTTAAAATATAAAAAATAATAAAAATTGATTGTGAGTAAAAGAAATTAACTATAAAGATATGTCATGCACCTTCTGCAGTTACTTTTCTGCTGAGGGTTAGGGATCCATGGGTCATGGCTTGTATGCCAACCCTCCTTACTATAAGGCTGAAGACCTTATGAGAAGTGTCTCAGTATATCAGGGCTCTGCTACTGGGCTCATTATTGGGACAGAACATCTTCTGTAACATCTACCCTCTGCATTTCAATAGGGAGGTGAGCTGAAAATCAAATGGAGGAGGATGAGTGACCCCATTGTTTAAAGGCAAGTTCAATGGAACCCATTATCAACTGGAAAACAGCAAAACTTTTTTATTCTTTATCACAACAGCAATGCTCTTATCAGTAAAGCAGCTGCAAGGGTGTTGTAGACTTGTAAGTAATTATGATGGCCGTACTTTTATTTATATCTTACAGGACCCACCAGCAATGCTTATGGTCGGATATACACTCTGGGCCTTTGTCTAGGATGTTCCACAAACATGTTAATGAATACAGTGACAGTGAGCTGCTGGTAGTTAGAAGCTTTGATATTAGATCTGTCTCCTCATAGCAATCTTTTTCAACTATTAGACAATAGACAGTAAATGCAGGAGTAGGCCATTCGGCCCTTCTAGCCAGCACCGCCATTCACTGTGATCATGGCTGATCATACACAATCAGTACCCCGTTCCTGCCCTCTCCCCATATCCCTTGACCACGCTATCTTTAAGAGCTCTATCTAACTCTCTCTTGAATGCATCCAGAGACTTGGCCTCCACTGCTTTCTGGGGCAGAGCATTCCACATATCCACCACTCTGTGGGTGAAAAAGTTTTTCCACATCTCTGTTCTAAATGGCCTACCCCTTATTCTTAAACTGTGGCCTCTAGTTCTGGACTCACCCATCAGCGGGAACATGCTTCCTGCCTCCAGCGTGTCCAATCCCTTAATAATCTTATATGTTTCAATCAGATCCCCTCTCATCCTTCTAAATTCCAGTGTATACAAGCCCAGTCGCTCCAATCTTTCAACATATGACAGTCCTGCCATTCCGGGAATTAACCTTTAATTAACTATTAATTACCTATTAGATATCATCACTTCTGATGTTTGTGATTTGAACAGGTACAAATACGCTTGCACATCTGAAAAATTAAAGATAATAAATTGCCATATATCTTCAAGAGCACAAAGCATAAAATAGTTAAATTGGTTGCATTAGATGGCTTTTTGAACTCTTGGTTATTTCTTTGGAAAAATCACAAATAGTGCAATATTAAAATAAGATTGAGGCATGTTATTCTGACACAGCCTATTTTCAACATTCATCATACTTTGAATGTCAGATTTAAGAGATTTTATTTTTCTCCTTCAAAGACAAACATTTGTGCAAAACATTTTTATTTCTCTTTCATCCAATGCTTTTCACTATATTTTCCCTGAGTACAAAGACTAAGGATTCAGTTGAGGCCAATAGCATAGATCCACTCAGAGAAAACAAAGACAATTTGAATTAAATTGAATTGAATTGACTTTATTTCTTACAACCTTCACATACGTGAGGAGTAAAAATCTTTATGTTATGTCTCTGTCTGAATGTGCAATGTACAGATCATAGTACTTTGTAATAAATAGAATGTGCAGTAAGATATACAACAGGACAGTCAATATAACATAGAAATACAATTGTGTCAGCGTGAGTTCATCAGTCTGATGGCCTGGTGGAAGAAGCTGTCCCAGAGCCTGCTGGTCCTGGCTTTAATACTGCAGTACAGTTCCCCGGATAGGAGCAGTTGGAATAGTTTGTGGTTGGGCGACTCAAGTACGCAATCTTCCTTTGGGCCCTTTTTTCACACCTGGTGCTGTAAATGTCCTGAATAGTGGGACGTTCACATCTACAGATGCGCTGGGCTGTCCACACCACTCTCTGCAGAGTCCTGCAATTGAGGGAAGTACAGTTCGCATACCAGGCAATGATGCAGCCAGTCAGGATGCTCTCAGTTGTGCCCCTGTAGAAAGTTCTTAGGATTTGGGGGGGCCATACAAAACTTCTTCAACTGTCTAAGGTGAATGAGGCGCTGTTGTGCCTTTTTCACCACACAGCCGGTATGTACAGACCACGTGAGATCCTCGGTGATGTGTATGCCAAGGAACTTAAAGCCATTCACCCTCTCAACCCCAGATCCACTGATGTCAATAGAGGGTAGCTTGTCTCCGTTCTTCCGTAGTCCACAACCAGCTCCTTTGTTTCTGTGATATTGAGGGAGAGGTTGCTTTCTTGACTCCACTTTGCCAGGGTGATGACTTCCCTGTAGGCTGCCTCATTATTACTTGAGATTAGGCCAATCAATGTAGTATCATCAGCACATGTAATTAGCGAATTGGAGCTGTGGGTGGTGACACAGTCATGGATATACAGACAGTAAAGCAGGGGGCTTAGGACACTGCCCTGGGGGCTCCTGTGTTGAGGATCAGGTGAGTGAGCCCACTCTTATCACTTGCTGGCAATCTGACAGGAAGTCCAGGATCCAACTACACAAAGCAGGGTGAAGGCCGAGGTCTCTGAGCTTCTTGTCAACCCTGGAGGGAATTATGGTGTTGAATGCTGAACTATAGTCCAGGAACAGCATTCGCACATAAGCCTCCCTCTTCTTCAGGTGTGTAAGGACGGAGTGAAGAGCTGTGGCTATTGCATCATCTGTTGATCAGTTGGATCGGTAGGTGAATTATAGGGGGTCCAGTGTGGGTGGTAGCAAGCTGCAGATGTAGTCCTTGACCAGCCTCTCAAAGCATTTGCTTATTATTGAGGTGAGTGTGACAGGACGCCAGTCATTCAGACATGTTACCTTGGTCTTTTTAGGTACAGGGATAATGGAGGATATTTTGAAACAGGAGGGCACTCTACACTGGGAGAGGGAGGGATTAAAATTTGGAGAAAGGGACACAATGCATGATGAGTTAATATACAGTATGAATAGGCTAGTTCGGATCATAGAAAGTATTGTAGGGCTATTGGGGCAAATGTTGGATTGTGTATGTGGAAACATGGGGCAGTTTATAGATCTGCTGAATCTTTCCTTGTCTTGGCTGCTGTCTGTGTGGAGTTAGGATGTTCTTTCTGTGACTGTGTTGATTCCTCTGACTGCAAAATACATAAGGTGCGGGAGGAACTCAACGGGTCAGGTAGCATCTATGAATTGAAATGAAGTCACTCTTTCAGGCTGAAATCCCTCATCTTTTCATCCACATGAAGAACTTCAGCCTGAAATGTTGATTGTTCATTTCCCTCCATAGATGTTGCCTGAATTTCTGTGTTCCTTCAGTAATTTGTATGTGTTGCTCAAGATTTCCAGCATGTCATTCTCTTGTGCCTCCATTTTCTTTGAGTGCCTTTGTTTTCTCCCACATCAAAAAGACTTTTAGTTTGGAGTTTTCCCAAGTTAATGTTTTAACTTTACAGAGGCATTGCGCTGTAAAGAGTAGTGTGTGTAGTTTGGTCCATCATGGGCACAGCCCTCTCTACCATTGACAGCATCTATAGGAGGTGCTGTCTCAGGAAGGTTTCATTGACCCCACCATCTGGCTCATGGTCTCTTCTCTTATCTACCATCAGGAAGATGTGTGTTGTCTGCACCCATTTGGCTGTGATGCTACTGCAAATGAGTTTTTCTTTGTACCTCACTGTTCCTGTGCACATGACAATAAATTCACTTGAGCTGATTTGACTAGAACTGGTCCAGTGGGGCTGGGTTAATAGAGGATTGTAGACTTGTGAATGTTGAGCATAAATCCCATCTCTTCCTATGTTTCTTGAACCATGTGGACTTACATAACTGTAAAAAGATTCAGGTGCACAGTAGTTAAACTTCATAGTAGTTACTCTAAGAAAGCACAACAAAATTGCAAAGAGTTGAGGTGCTGTGAGCAGATGGTGAACCTCATTTGCTTACACTACACTACCCTAATTTTTATTTTCTATCATTGGGTGCTCAGTGCCAATGAAGTAATGCAGATGCTGCGATGGGAGGTTTGAAGGATCCATTCATTAATTCCATATCAACTGCTCTCGTTCAGTTATGTCCATAAAAACAGTAAGTAAGTTGGTAATTGTTTCATCATTTCTCAAACTGAAGAGTGGAGGGTTAGCAGAAAGGTTTCAGTCATCAGTGTCACACAGACGTGACTTTCAATCTCAAAGAACATACAGGTTGCTCCTTGTCTCCCTTCACCTGATTTAATTATATTTTCATCCTCCTTCAGACTGGGGATCAACAGCTCTGTTGATGCCATATGTTGGATCAACAATGTCAGATCGACATGATGTAAATTCAAATTGATTTAAAAATCTGGAACTTGACATTCCTTCACCTGCTGTGAGCTTTTAAGAAAAAAACAGTAAAGGCAAGAAAATATGGCACACAGATTTAAGGTCTTTCAAATCACAAACAAGAGAAAATCTGCAGATGCTGGAAATCCAATCAACACACATAAAATGATGGAACAACTCAGCAGGCCAGGCAGTATCTATGGAAAAGAATACAGTTGATATTTCAGGCCAAAATGCTGCCTGGCCTGCTGAGTTCCTTCAGCATTTGTGTGTGTTGCTCTATTTAAGGTCTTTAGCCACATTAATAGTTAGAGAAATAAGATTTACTAGTTATTCTTTGTAAAGGTGGCTTATTTGGTAATTGATTATTATTGTCACATGTACCAAGGTTCAGAGAACAGCTTCCTTTTGTATGCCATCCATACAAATCATTTTAAAACATCAGTACATCAAAGTAATTCAAGAGAAAAGCAATAGCAGAATACAGAATATTGTGTTACAGTTACAGAGACGGGAGTGCAGGGGTAAGATAAGGTTTAAGTCCATGAAAAGGTAGATTGTGAGATCAAAAGTTCAGTTTTGTACAAGAAAGGTTAATTCCAGAGCTTTAAAACAGCAAGGTTGAAGCTCTCCTTGAGTTTGGGGTGCATACTTTCATGTTATTATATCTAATGACTAATGGAAGGGGGAGAAGAAAGAATGATTCGGGTAGGAGTCATCTTTTATTATGTCGGCAGCTTTTACAAGGCGGCAGGAAGTGTAGAAAGAGTCAATGGTGAAGAGGCCAGTGTGTGCGATGCACTGACTGCATTCACTGCAATTTCTTTCAGTTGTGAGCAGAGCAGTTGTCATAGCAAGCTCGATTGCATTGGATAGGTTGTACTTTATGGTGCATCGATAAAATTGGTGCAGATCAACAAGCAGATGCCAAATTTCCTTAGCCTTCCAAGGAAGTAGAGGTGCTGTGTGCTTGCTTGTCCATAACAGCTATCTAATAGGGCTAGGATAAGCCATTGGTGATGTTTACACTTAGGTTTTTAAAGCTGTCAGCTATCTCCTTCTGAGCACCATTGATAAGGACAGGGTTATGTGTTCCACTCCACTTCCTGAAGGTAATGAACAGAATAATTTGCATTATGCAACCACAGGGGTAACTTATTGGGTCTGATTAAGAAGTTAGGATGGGTAAAGTACACACCCCACATCAGGAGTCTGAACACAAAATCATGCATCAGCCTCCTGTCCAGTGCAGAGAAAACACCGCACTGTCAGAGGTAACAAGATGTTATCCCTCACTCAACAAGAGTTTCGGTGCTGTTAGCTGGATCTTGCAGCGCACTGACTTAGTACCACATTTTCTAAGTTACAACAGAGTTACACTCAAACCGTAAAATTTTGGGATATCCTGAATGGACTTGGAAAAATGTCACATAAGTGTGGCTTCAATTTTTTGCAAGAAGCTGATTAGAACTGTCCAAGTAGTGCCTATGTATTTTCTTTATGAGCTGCCTTTACACAGTGGCTGTATAATTTCAAGCCTTTCTTCTATTTGCTGCTGTTTGGAATGACACATAATTATTGACTATGTGGTCATTTTAGCCGGACTGAGGAGGTAAAGGAATTCAATTCTAGTAGTTTGAGACAATTTCTTCAGAAAACAATCGCTGCAAGAAGGATAGCAGCATCATAACTGGGTCTGATAGGACAGATACTAAAAAATAATTTCTCTAGCAGCCAATCTCAGTGCCAGAGATAAAATATAGCAGCTACTAAATCTGGGGGAAGAACTTAAATGATGGAAACAATCGCTGGTAGTGTTTTGAAGATGAGTTATCCCTCATGAGCCAGTCTGTGCTTTCTGGTGAACCCATCTCCAGGCCACTCTTTCATTGGGTCGGTTTTGCTAGGTGAAGAGAGGCAACAAATTTCAATAAAAATTCAATGCCAAGGCAGAATGGAATGCTTAAAAAGATCAAGAATTTCACTGGATTCCTGTTATTTGCCACTAAATTGAAAGTCAGAGTATTTCCCTTATTAACACTGTAATAGGCTAGTTTTAGGAAATATAACATTGTCTTGATTTCAGTAATTCCTGTGACCTGCACGTTGATATTGTGCTTTGTTAATCCGTCAACTAACATCACTGAAACATTTCTTCAGGGTCTCGACATTTCATGCATTTGGTAGTGATATGAGAACCATTTTATAATCTCTGTAAAGTAACAGGAACTTAAGAATTTTGGTGTGTACTTTATTGAAAACCCAAGACAACCAGCATGTGACCTTATGTCTCTTATATAATGATGTCAGGACACTGCATATTTACATTACTTGTATGCAGGCATGCCATATAGCACATTGCAGATTGCTGGAATTTACTGCCAAGCTCCCTGTATCACGACATCATCAGCTACAAAGCACTCTTGGGCATCCTAAGGTTGTGAGAGAGCCTGTATAAATGCAAGCCTTTCTTTCATTCACAACGAGTTACTCGTAATCCTCTGCCAGCAACACAAGCAGAGCATTTTTTCTTATTTCCTCCAACAAGTTGCTGCATATTAAACAGGTTCTTCTCTAAGCAAGATTGCCAGGAATGCTCTTCTATAGAGAGGGAACTGGCACTCGACAAACTGAATTGGAAGTATATATTTTAAGAGTTCATGATGGGTGCTTAAGGTGACATTTCATTTTACTGCACCGGGTGCTCAGGTGGAATATCCCTGTCTCTCAGAAGTGGGTTAACAGTGGAGGAGATGAATGATGTGGTGCCAAGGTTACAACCACTGCCACACATGCATGTTATACAAGCAGCATAGTCCAAACATTTTCTCACCAGTTACTATAGAAACAGGTCAATTTTATTTTGATTCTCTTTGAAAATTCAGACTGAGGTGTTGATCCAATTTTATCAGGGACAGAATGGGGTGCTGTGAAGAACCAAGAATTCCAACATATTTATCTTGTCTGCCATGAAATTAAAAATCAGAATATTCTTTCTATTAATTTCATATTGCGAGTGATTTTGATTTGGGTAATATCTGTGATCTCCTTAATTGCAGATTAACACTTGCTTTGCAATCCAAGGTTCCTCCTTGTAAAAAAATGTTCTCAGGTTGGCATTTTGTTGGAGTGAGACTAGTTTACAGCTTTGTGCTGTGTTTTATCCTTACATGCAAATGGGCAATTGATTTGCCAAATCTTCATGTGGCTTGTCCCTCCTTACAAAAAGGTACAGCTCTAACATCTATCTCTGACACTTGTGCAGAACCCCCTTAAATATTTTTACAGTAATTGCTTATATACATCATTGTGAACAGTTCTTTAATATGCAATACTGCAAAGAGTTCGGAGACTCAATAAAACATTGATGAAAGATTGGATAATATTTGTTAATTTTTCATAGTTAATAAACCAATCTTTTCCTTGCTGTGATAAACAAAAGATGCTTTGTTTCATCCTGGCCTTTAGTGCATACCCAGCATTTATTTTCTTGGCATGTGTGTGTCACAAAGCTGTGATTTATTCCTCTTCCCTAACTGCCCTTGTGAAGGTGGTTGTGCACCGCTTTCTGAAACCACTGCAGTCTGTGTGGTGCAGTGTTCCTGCAATACAGTTGGAATGGGATTTTGACCTAGCAACAAAGAAGGAAAGATTTAAAGTTCAGATTTCCAGTCACTAGGGTGGAATGCTCTGTTACCTTTTTTTTCCCCTGTGGAGTCTAATAGCATTTGGGCATGGAACCTCATTTGCAAAATTCTTCCCTTTCAACTTAAGCACAGCCAAGTTTCAGAAATGCACCATCCTGCCCTAGGACTACATGTAGAGATTGCAACCAAAACCAAACTTCTCCCCTTGTACTGGAGTTATGTTTGTCAATGTTGTATTATCACACAGAGGGTTAAATGTACTTAAATGGCACTTCCCCAGTTAATTTAACACTTTCACATCAAGGAGTGCAGGCATTAGTGAATAAAGGAATGGAGTTCTCTGGAGTATAAGATGAATAAATTTAAGAAAAGAGTTTTCTTTTCTGCTTCCAGTATAATCAATGCTTGTGGAGAGTGCAGCAATGAAACTCAATTTTTACGAATGCAATTTTCTTAGAAGTAATGAGGTTAGTGATCAATCTGCAACGTATCTGCAATAATGATCCCTGAGCTCTTTTCAGGGAGCTAATGAGCTACTTAACAGGTATCGATGTCAAAGCTTGTTCATCCAACTGTGAAGTGGCCAATTTAAGAGGAAAATGAGGAAGGGTGAATTTGAACACAGTGGATTTACTGACCAAATGCTGCACATCTCTGCAGCTTCTGCCTGAAGAAAAGTGTACAAGGAAGGAGGGTTTGCTTTTAAATTGTATATTGTCTCCACATGTTACACATCAAATGGAGTTTAAAACTGTAGCTAATTGTTGTACTGTTGAAACTACTTCATCCAGTTTGCACACAGCAGGATCCCACTAACAACAACGAGATAGTAACTAGGTCTTCTGTTTCAGTGATGTTGACTGAAGGAATATGATAACCATCACTATCACTTTAGTGCTCACTCTCATGCTCTCTCTCTCACACTTCCTCTGTCTATGTGTCTGTCTCTCTCCTCTATGCCAGTCTGTGTCTGGCTCTCTCCTTTCTGTCTCATTGACTTTGTCTCAAAAGTAAGAGTTGCTTCCTGGATTTATTGGTGATGGACAACAAGATATGTTGGCAATGGTACAGGAGCATTCTAATTCCACGTAGCTTGCATTGGTTATCTAACAGGATATACAAAAGCAGCTCATGGTTAGGTCTCAGAAAGATTCCCTTCACTCTTCAGTATGTCATTTCCCTTTCAAAAAACTTATTGAGTTGCCTCTTTAGTTCATATTGCATCTTATCAAAGATGACTAAACCTTGGGATTGACTGGTGCCCCTAGGCAATCTGGTACAGGAACATGAAAATTTGACAATGAAGTTGCAACTTTTTCAACTGAAAAGAAGGAGATCCTTGTATTTCTCCAGATGTATACACAATGTCACTATGCTCCACAGGAACTTCCAGTCAATGATACACACAAAATACTGGAGGAACTCAACAGCTAGGCAGCATTGATGGAAACGAGTACTGTCACTGTTTTGGGTCGAGACCCTTCATAGGGACTGGAGAAAAAGAAGATGAACGGCCAGAGTAAGAAGGTGGGAGGAGGGGTGGAAGAAATACAAGGTGATAGGTGAAACCGGGAGGTGTGAAGTAAAGATCTGGGAAGTTGATTAGTGAAAGAGATACAAGGCTGGAGAAGGGGGAAAACAGAAGGGCATGTAAGAAAGAAAACGGGAAGGAGCATCAGAGGGAGGTGATGGGCAGGCAAGGAGGTAAGGAAGCAGGAATGGGAAATGGAGAAGGGTGGGGGGGGTCATTCCTGGAAGTTCGAGAAATCAATGTTCATGCCATCAGGTTGGAGGCCACCCAGACAAAATATAAGGTGCTGTTCCTTCAGTCTGAGTGTGGCCTCCACTAGACAGTAGGGGAGGCCATAGACTGACAAGTCGGATTGTGAATGAAAAGTAGTATTGAAATGGGTGGCCTGCTTTCTCTGGTGGATGGAACGTAGGTGCTCAGTGAAACGGTCTCCCAATCTAAATCAGGCCCCACAGATATACAAAAGGCCACATCAGGAGCACCGAATACAGCATATGACCTCGACAAACTCACAGGTGAAGTGCCATCTCACCTGGAAGGACTGTTTGGGGCCCTGAATGGTAGTGAGGGATGAGGTGCAGGGGTAGATGTGGCTTTTGTTCTGCTTGCAAGGATAAGTGTCAGGAAGGAGAACAGTGAGGAGGGATGAATGGACAAGGGAGTCACATAGGGAGCGAACCCTGTGGAAGCAGAAAGTGGGGAGGAGGAAAAGTTGTGCTTGGTGGTGGGATCCCATTGGAGATGGCGGAAGTTACAGAGAACTATGTGCTGGATGCAGAGGTGGGTGGGTTAGTAGGTGAGGACAAGAGGAACTTTATCCCTGTTGGGCTGGTGGATGGATGGGATGAGGACAGGCATGCGTGAAGTGGCAGTGTTGATGCTGGAGGAAGGAAATCCCCTTTCTGTGAAGAAAGAGGATATATTATTAGGTCTTGAATGAAAAGCCTCATCCTGAGAGCAGATGAGGTGGAAATGGAGGAACTGAGAGAAAGGGATGACATTTTTTACAACTTTGATTTCTAACATTTGCAGCTTTTCTTTTGTTCTTAGCTGCGTTATGTCCAATCATAATAAAACACTTATAATATGATCCATAGAGAAGTAATTGTGAGAAGTGGGGTTTGTGCCTTTGGTTTACTCTTCCAATGAAGAAGAGCTTGTTCTGCACTAGACATTGTGATGGAAGAGTTTGGAATGTGGGTTGTCAGAATCAGAATCCACTTTGCCTTCTATGTTGAAAAAAAGTATTATTATATTTTACCTGCAAAGTGCTGAAGAAGGTTATCAGAACTAATTGTTGCCGTCTGATTAACAATAGTATATGTCGGGTCCCTTTACTGAATACTTATACTTTCTTCCTCCTTTAAGCCCTTCTTTCCAAGTTAAGACCTATACTGTTTTGCATGTGCTTTCCAACATGGAAGCAACAAAGACAAATATGTATCATAGTTATTATTGCATGCCAGCTTCATTTGTCCATTGAAGCAAAGCTGTTTTGTGTGGTAGGATATGCCAGTAATGATTAGTTCTACATTACTGTCATGTTGCACATAGAAAGCATATTTCATGCATTTGAATCCTTAGGTCAGTCTGTTTTACTGATTTTGTTAAAGATAAACATTGTCTAAATTTACAATGCTGTTTTTTTTTTGTGTTGTATTAAGATATCTTTAAAGTACACCTGACTGAAGGCATTTCAGTTTAACATTTCATTCAGAACATGGTACATCAGCAGTGCAGCTCTCTGAATAAGTGTCATATAAATGTCATCACAAAGAAGTCATGACAATACCTCTATTATCACAGAAGCTTGTGTAGATTTGGCATGTCAGCAAAAACTTTGATAAACAGCTATAGATGCACAAAGGAGAGGATCCTAACGAGTTCCATCACAGCCTGGTATGGAAACACCAATCCCCAGAAAAAGAAAAAAGATATAATAAAAATTGACGAATAAAACCAGTCCATCACAGGTAATTTACATGAAGTGCTGCCACAGGAAAGATCCCCACCAGCCATATCATGCCTTCCCTTGTAACTATCATTGGGTAGGAGGTACAGAAGCTTTTGGTCCAAGACCTTCAGGTTCTGGAGCAGTTATTACCATAAAACCACCTGGCTTTGAAACCAGAATCAGAATCAGAAACAGGTTTCTTATCAGCGTGGATAACATCGTTTACAACTATTCTGAACTGATTCTATGATCTGTGGGCTCACTTTCAAAGACCCTTTATAACTCGTGTTCTCAGTTTTATTTTATTATTTAATTCACACATTGGTTGGCTGTCAGTGTTCATTCAGGAAATGAATCTCAAGATAATTTGTGCTGACGTATACATAAAATCAGTGGCTGCTTTGTTAGGTACCTCCAGTAGCAAATAAAGTGGCCACTGAATGTAGGTTTGTGGCTTTCTGCTGTTACCTCTGCCCACCCACTTCAATGCTTGGTGTGTTAAGTATTCAGAGATGCTCTTCTGCACATCGCTATCATAATGTGTGGCAATCTGAGTAACTTTCGCCTTCCTACCAGCTTGAACCAGTCTGGCTATTCTCCTCTGCCCTCTCTTATTAACAAGGTATTTACACCCTCAGAAATATCACTCCTGAGACGTTTGTTTTTCTTTCTCATTCCTTTCTCTGTAAACTCTGGAGACCTGTTGTGTATGAAAATCCCAGGAGATCAGCAGTATCTGGGATACTCAAACCAACATGTCTGTCACCAACACTCATTCCACGGTCAAATCCATTTAGATCACATTTCTTCCCCATTCTAATGTTTGGGCTGAATGACAATGCAATTATGCATTGAGCTGCTGCCACACGATTAGGTATATGCTGTACATTAGCAAGAAGCTGTACCTCATAAAGTGGCCACAGAATGTACTTTGATAATAAATTTACTTTGAATGCTGCACTGTGATTATTAGCCTGGATGTTTTGCTCAATGTTTAATTGTCATTGCATCAAAATCCTGGAATAGCTAATTTAAGTTCTACATGAGCACCTTAACCAGACAGACAGTCATAGTTCAACTAGACGCTCACCACCTGCTCAAGAGCTTCAAGAGATGGGCAACAACCTTCCCTGGGATGTCTGCATCCTTGAACTAATTAAATCTAAACACTACATTATGAAGTGTAGTCATTTCTCAAGCATTTCTTAGTAATCTTCTGAAGAAGATACTTTTGTTGTACATTTTTGTTTATTCCTTTCTCTATCAGGAAGTGAATATTCATCAGAGGAGACTTGTAAATCCGCTGAAGAAGTTATCAAACAATATTCATTGCCTCATCCCTACTCCCTGTGCCCTTTGCTCGCAATTCCCTCCATAAATTTTGCTCATCAACCTTTCATTTTAAATGCCACTTAAAACACTTGAACTGAGATTTTCCTTGCATGTTTGAATATCGCCTTGTGTGACAATATCATTTTGTTACTGATAAATAAGGAAAGAATAACTGGACACCTTAATTTTTATTTTAGCTAATCAGAGATAGCCTACCTATACTTGTTTATGGAAAATCATGCCCAACAAACTCAGTTGTAGATACAGTTAAAGTGGTGGAAAAGGAACGTCTGCGGAAATTGCTTGTCAGGCTTCCACATTTGAACACCGTAAGAGATTATCAACCAATGTTGAAACTCACAGAGACAAAAACAAGTCATTGATTAGGTGGAAAATCAGCTATGTGAACAAAAAGAGATAACACAAAAAAAAAACAAGTAAACCTTCTTATGCGAAGGACAGGACCTTTGTTATGTTATTGTCTATGCAACCTTTCCATTATCAGATAATGATATAGAGAACCATAAATTGTCTGTTTGCTTCTGACACATTGAATGTGAGAATTTAATCAACATTGATCATAATTTGCATTAAGTGGTTATCTATGGATAAAATATCTGCACTTGTTTGTAACACTTGGGCATGGAATAATAATAAATAAGACTTTGACCTTTTAGAAGTCAAGTTAAGGAAGATGCCTATAGCTGAAGGTAGAAGAGCTTTCTTCCAAAAATGCAATTAAGTTTGAGGAAATTGTACATTTTAAATTTGTTGGATGAATTTCAGACACATTAGGGGATCTGTGCTTGTATTATGCGAATGTTGCAAGAATTGGAAATTGATTTATTATTGTCAGATGTACCAAGATACAGTGAAATTCTATGCAGACAGATAATTCCAAATATAAATATATTGAGGTAGTACAAAGATAAAGGATAACAGAATGTGGATTGCAGTGTTACAGTTACAGTTACAGTTCCAGTAATTGTTCTGCAGGTAGACAAATAAAGTGCAAGGGACAGACAAGGTTGATTGAAAGACCAAGAGTTTATTGTAGAAAAGGTCCAATCAAGATTATTAAAAAAGTGGGCTAGAAGTATCCTTGAAATACAAGTTTTCAAGCTTGTATCTTCTGAGCAATAGAAAGGAAAAGAAGTCAGAATGTCTAGGGTGGCAGTGGTCTTTCATTATTTCATCAAATTGTAGCCTACTGGTTAACTCTTATGTTTCAATGAAACTTCCTTGTGCAAAAAATTTATATTCATGCTATCTACCACAAGAAAGATTTCTATTTGTACTATCTTGTCCTAATTTCTGATGAAGGTAAACAAAAAAAAATCATGGTTGACAGACTCCAAGAAGCTTCCCACCAGCAGCTTTCCATGAAGTTAAATTAATTCCTTTCCAAATAAAACCAGTTTTGGATGTGTTTCCTTAAGAGCCTTTAACTGTATACAATCTAGACCTGGATCAGTTCTTTTAAGATGTACAGCAATTAAACACGTTGATCTGAAAATATTCCTCATGGCTAATATCTGAGCCAACCAACTCAATTTTAAGTAAGAATCTTTGCTGGTATCCAGTTGTGCTTTTCTCCAGAACGAAACCACTGTTGGAATCAAAATCAGGTTTATTATACTAATGTAAAATTTGTTGTTTTGTAGCAGCAGTTCAGTAATGCTTTTGCATTAAAGCCATGACAAAATACAAAATAAAGAAATAATACAAAGTACAGGAATAATAATAATAATAATAATAATAATAATAATACAGGGAGTGCTCAGAAATCAGATGGCAGAGGGGAGAAGCTGTTCCTGAATCGCTGAGTGAGTCTTCATCCTCCCCAATGGTAGTGATCAACAGAGGACATTTTCTGGATAGTGAGGGCCCTTTTTGTATGCATACCATCTTCTTGAGTCTGCAGTGGAACCTGTTAGATCTATAGCCACTATAGATCTATAGAAATTTGCAAGAGTCTTTGGTGAAATACTAAACCTTCTCAAGCTCCTAATGAATTAGAGCCACTGGCTTGCCTTCTTTGAGATTGCATCAATGTGTTGGGCTGAGAATAGACCTTCGGAAATGTTGACATCCCCCAGAAAAACTTGAACTATTCACCCTTTCTCCAGCTGAACCCTCAATGAGGATGAGTGTGTTCCCCCAACTTACGCTTTCTCAAGTCCAAAAGCACGTTCTTGCTGATGTTGGGTACAAAGTGGTCGTTGTAACACTGCTCAACTAACTGCTCTATTTTACTCCTTTGGACTTCCTTATTATCATCTCAGATTTTACCACCAATGTCATGTGATCTGTGAATTTAAAGATGGCCCTTGAACTGTGCTTAGCCACACTGTCATGAACATGGAGAGAGCAGAGCAGTGATCTAAACATAAATCCTTAAGATTTGAGGAATGAATTCTGCAGGACTGTTAGAAATGAGAGAAGATAGATTTTATTGAACATTGCTTTTCTGGAACATAAAATGCATTGGTCCATTGAAGTAGAAGTTATAACATAATTTAAAAGAAGTGTATTTGAGCAAGTGAGAAACAAAAGGGTGAGAGGTAAAGGCATTGAAACAGAAGGAAAGCAAATGCTTTCAACTGGTGATTGACCATTGGAGATATTGCTTCTATTGTGATACATTTTCCACTGCCCTGTTTGTGAGACTTGACATTTATTTATAGCTATTGGACTGGAGAAAGCAAACAAGTTGCTCAGCATGGATTGGCAAAAATGGTAGAAAGTCATGAGAAACTAAACTTGTGTCCTATGAAGCATGGAGGTATACAGAAGAGCTTGCATTCTTCATATTGTAGCATACTTGAGTTTTCAGAAGGCCCTTGACAAGGTGCTGCACATGAGGCTGCTTAACAAGGTAAGACACCGTGGTATTACAGGAAAGACACTGCAAAAGTAGAATGTTGGTACACTGGCAGAAGGCAAAGTGTGGGAATAAAGGAAGCCTTTTCTGGTTGGCAGCCAGTGACTAGTGGTGTTCCACGGGGGCCTGTGTTGGGACCGCTTCTTTTTGCGTTATATGTCAATGATTTGTATGATGGAATTGATGGCCTTTTTGCAAAGTTTACAGATGGTACAAAGATAGGTGAGGGGAAGGTAGTTTTGAGGACAAGGAGAGGCTACTTAGACAGATTAGGAGAATGGGCAAAGAAGTGGCAGATGGAATACTCAGTCGAGAAGTGTACAGTCATGCACTTTGGTCAAAAAAATGAAAGGGTAGATTATTTTCTAAATGGAAAAAAATACAAAAACTGAGGTGCAGAGTGACTTGGAATTCCTTGTGCAGGATTCCTTAAAGGGTAATTTGCAGGCTGAATATGTGGTGAGGAGGGCAAATGCAATATTAACGTTCATTGCAAGAGGACTAGAATAGAAAAGTAAGGATATAATGTTGAGACTTTATAAAGCACTGGTGAGGCCTCACTTTGAGTATTGTGAACAATTTTGGGCCCCTTATCTAAGAAAGGACTTGTAGAAACTGAAGAGGGTTCAAAGGAGGTTCACAAAAATATTTCCAGGATTGAACGGCTTGTCAAATGAAGAGTGTTTGCTGGCTCTGGAATTCAGAAGAATGAGGCGTGTCCTCATTGAAACCTGTAGAATTGTGAATGGCCTTGACAGAGTGGATTTGGAGAGGATGCTTCCTATGGTGAAAGAGTTACTTTTAGAATGGAGATGAGGAGGTAATTCTTTACCCAGGGACTGGTGAATCTGTGGAATTCGTTGCCACAAGCAGCTGTGGAGATAAAGTCTCTATGCATATTTAAGGCAGAGATTGGTAGATTCTTGATTGGTCAGGGTATGAAGGGATACTTGGGAAAGACAGGTGATTGAGGCTGAGAGGAAAAATGGATCAGCCATGATGAAATGGCAGAGCAAACTCAATGGGCCAAATGGCCTAATTCTGCTCCTGTATCTTATGGTCTTATGATGTGGTTACAGTTTACTTCCCCCTCTCTCTTTGGTTATTTGTGATTTGGCAATAGTTATTGCCACGGTCAGCAACATTCACATCTCATGTATGAACGGATAAAGTAAACTGGATGAGCCCTGGCCTGATGCAAGGTATTTAACAAATACTGAAGTGATGATCAAGTACTGCACAAGAAGATGTTTGATCACTGAGAAACAATAGATATGAGACAGCTGAGCATCATTTGTCTCCCCTTCCCAAAATTTGAATTTATTGACCTCAGGAGATGATTCCCAATAGTTGAATGTATTGACTTCAGGAAATAATATGATGAAACATTTTTATACATAGTCCTGTTGCAGTACTAACAATACAGGATACTTTTCCAGAGAGCGTTAAAATCAAGTTTTGGATGGTAGAATCTGGCAAAAAATAACAGTCATTGAATTGATGAAAGAGCACCTTATCTTCCAACTGGTCATGTTCCAACATTCACCAATGAATATCTATAATTTCATATTTTACAGCATTTTATTTGCAGACTTCCAGCATTCCTTTAAAATTAATTTGGCATTTTCAGACCATTATTCTGCTTCTGACCCCCTCTGGGCTTTCCACTCTCATTCTATCTGCTTTTCATCCTATCACTGATCTTTGTCCCTGCTTCCTATCCTGTAGGTGGGCTGATTAGTAAGTTTGCAGACATCATAAGTATTGTTGAAGTTGTGGATATTGAGGAAGGTTGTCATAGGATACAGCAGATATCGTCCGGCTGGAAATGTAGGCAAAGAATTGGTAGTTGGAGTTTAAGCTAGACACTTTGGGTTAATTAAACGAGGAAAGTAAGCAACAAATAGCAGTTCCTTCAGGAGCATTGATACATAGAGGGACCTTGCGATTCAACTTAATAGCTCCGTGAAAGCATCAAGCCACATAGGCGGGGTGGTAAAGATTGCATGAAACATACTTGCCTTTATTAGTTGGTATGATGAATATAAAAGTCAGGAGATCATGATTCAGTGATGAAAGCTTTGAATGAATTACATCTGTAGTATTGTGTGCACTTCTTGCTGCTACATTACAGTGTTGAAGCTTTGGAGAGAGTGCAAAAAAGTTTCACTAAGATATTGCCTGGATTAGAGGAAGTTAGCAATAAGAGGAAGTCAGACAAACTTGGATTGTTTCTTCTTCTATGTTGGAAGCTGAGAGGTGACCTGATAAAAATATATAAATACTGAGAGGCAAACTGTAGGTAGGATAGAAGGTCAGAGTCTCTTTCCCAGGCTGGAAATGACAAATAGTGGAGGGCATAGCTTTAAGATGCAAAGGAGAAAGCTTAAAGGAAATTAAGGTGGCAAGTTTTTTGTACAGAGAGTGGAAGTTGCTTGAAATTTGCTGCCGGGGAAGTGGTAGGAACAGATATACTAACCTTATTTAAGTGGCATTTATATGGAGACATGAACAGGCAGGAAATGGAAGGGTAAAAATCATATGCGTGCCTGTGTGCTGTTTAAACAGGTGTCATGATTGACATGGGCATCGTGGGCAAAGTGGCCTGTTGCTGTGTTGGACTGATTTATTTTTATTTTCCATGTCCCCCTGCTTCTCCTCCGTGTCCTACATTTCACTCTTTCCTATTTTATGTTTTAAGATTTCTAGCATCTATTGCAAAGTAATTTCATATCTTTATGTTGTTCCATTGGCTTGACAGGTGAATTGTCATATTTACCTCTGGTGGCTCTTGAGGAAATAAAACCACACATCAGTGTCTTTTCTGATATCCCCATTGGATAGAGGGCTGTATGTGTGCTGTACATATGATTAGTCACAGTGATCTACTTACTCAGTTTAATATTGTTAGTAAAGGTTAGAATCAGACATTGAAGGTTAAAAACATGAACAATTTTACAAGATGATGGAAGATAACATTGTCATTTAATGTCACAGTAAAAGTAGCTGATCAGATTTATTAATGCAACAAAATTTAGAAACTTCAACAAGGCCTGTAATCTCATTGCTTTGGGAATTGCAATTTTTGAAGCCAGTTAAATCTGGCAAAGCCTTACTCAGTGTAAGCACTGTGAGTCGTTAGTTCAGCTTTGTGCTTAAGCCCCTACCATGCTGCAGACAAGCTTTAGATGTTGCAAAGTCAGGCAAAGTGAAGACACCTGCATAGAAGCAGATAACTTCAACTGTAGAATATTCTATATTCAAAGAATAAACCCTGCCAGACAAAAAAAAGTAAAGTTATGGTGATTTTACTGTCTTTTAGAATAATTTGACATGGATTTGCAGTGCTTCTAATGGAAACTGTGACTACTTAAGGGATTGGTATGGGAAAGGATTGCTATGATTTGTGTATTATTTAGCAAATGTCTTTCTTCTTTATCTTAAAATGCATGTTCCCGTTTTAATAAAATCGCAAGCTCTTACTCTTCTTTGTTAATTATTAGTCACTTTAATGACTGCTGGTTCTGGTATTTTTGATTGAAGGATTGAATAGCTCAGAGCTTGCATCTCTAGGTTCTCTGCAGATCAACGAGTTTGGACAGTTGGCTAGAACTTCAGCTTTGTCATGGAGTCTTCCAAGGGTTCAAGATTAATCTGGAGGCCCTGCCTTTTTAAGCCTGAACAGAAACAGGAACTATTGACAATGAATTTTCTTTCAAATTTATAAATGATTAGAAAGTATTGGAAATAACTGAGATGTTTGCATGATTGACAGCCGTGAATTTCTTAATCAGAGTCTGATTACATTTAAATGAAATTTGAGCAACCAACAATGATGCACAGTTGAGGGAGAAGGAAGAATTCACATTTATTCCTTTCCTTTCATGACATCATGAAGTGTTTATAATCAATACTTTAGAAGTTGTAATGTTGAAAATACAAAGATCAAATATAACAGAGCATAAAGCTAGCAAAACACAGAATGGAAATAATGAGTTAATCTGTTTTAATATTAGTTGGGGTCCAATTATCAAGGATAACCCCAATAAAAGAAGAACCACAAGGCCTTTTCCTTATCCCTGAGAAAAGATCTCAGTATAGCAACTCAGTCTCCAATGGCACAACAATTATCTTAGTTCCACACTGAGTCATCAGCCTAGATATAAGATTGTTTCCATCAAAGCCATAGATTGGAAGCAAAGGTTCATGCAACAAATTGTTAAGTTAAAAATAATATCAAAGGAGGATACTTTGGTTCATTGAGGGCTAAAAAAGATGGGCCAATTTCACTAGAAGAAAGTAAATGGTAAATTCATCCATTCATCTGTTCTAGACAGTGGCAATGGGAATTGAGTGTTGGAATTGAAGAGGTTAGGTATTAATAATGTGGTACAGGGATCTAATTAGGAAAAATGTCTGTGGCATTATAAATTTCCTTTTGATTAAGGATGACATCGAGCATGGCAGAACAAAGATTCAGGAAGTGATGGGGAGCAGTGTTTGGAATAGATAATGTGGCAGTTGTTTTGCTGAACTAAAGATAGAGAGGCCTGGAGTAATTGTCCATGATGATGAGTTCATCTACTTCTTTAATAGCTTAAGTAGTTAAATTCATTTTAAGAATGAAATTCAATACCAGCATAAGTGATTGGTAAGCCACTGGTAAGATTTTGTGAAAATCCAAATGGCCTTTTGTGAAGGAACCCTGCTGTGGATATGACTTAATTTGCTCAACAATATGTTTATTCTTATGCATTTGAAAGCATCGAGCATCGCAGACAAAAGGACCTCACTCCCAAACTAGGTTCACAGAAATCGTTATCATCAAATATCAATGGATATTTTCAGGGAAATGCAGGCAAACTCTCCTGTGTGACAGAGCTCTAAGTTATCAAAATGCTACCAGGAAGCCTTGTCAATATTGCCAAAAATCAAGAAAGATTTAGAAAAGAAAACTGCCTGTTGATTCATTAAGGCAAGATGAAGATCACTGTAGTCACAGGTCCATTTTTGTTCAACAAAAAGCCAACTATTTTTTATCCATGACATTTTGTTATGTGTGTGCTGAAGGTTAATATCTCGAAATTTCACACCTGAAGTTAGTGGGTGAGGAATTTAAGCGAGTGGGAAATCAAGCACATAGCCTTGGTTGGTATTCTAATGCAACAGTGAAAGAACACTTTATTGCGCAGGGTGCTGCCATATGATAGATGGTATAGTCAAAATCTGACCTGCCAGAACAGAATAGAATAGATCCCTGAGTAGTATTTATTTCTCTTTGGTGTCCAAGCTGATACTTACCGAAACAACTATTTGTATATTATAATTTATACTACCTGGATATTTTTGGAATCTTGCTGTCCCATGATTATCACATTATTGCAATAGATGGCACAGAAATAGCCAGTTGGTACAGCCAGCTTGTGTGGCTGTTTGGGTCCCCTTATCTAGCCCTTTAACAAATTTCACATGGCCATCCATTTTTTAAAATCTTTTTGTCTTAATATTTCATAACTGTAAATTCCATGTTCAACAGTTTTCTTAATCAAAGCATTTTTCTTATTTTTATGTGTACATACTTAAAAACCTTATTAGTTTCTTTTGGATTCGTCCACAAAAAAGAACTAAGAAAAATACTGTGAAGACAGTCAAGTTTCCCAAATCACTGCAGTGCTTCACTTCTGTTCCTATCTTTCTTTGCACTTTCTTCACAATTTCTGAATTCATTTACAGCAACTTTTGCTAAATTTCAGAACATACTTCAAAGTTGAAGGGATATGGTTTTGACTTGAAACATTGGCAATTCCTTTCCCCACAAATCCAGTTGAGTTCCTCCAGCAGATTATTTGTTGCTCCTGAATTCAGCACCAGAAGTCTCTTGTATCTCCACTTTTGGATGTCCTCTGACTATGAGGTAGTTGATCAAAGTATAACTTTTATTGCAGAATACCTTAAACTCATGAGATAAGTGTGTTATGACAACCCAACCTTTTTTTTTTGGATCATCCAGAGCTAATTAACCCCCCCCCCCCAATCTTCCTCTCAACTGAGCAATTTCAAAGGACAATTCAGAGTCAATTACATCCGTGAACCTGGAGAAACATATAAAACAGACAAGATATAGGTAGGAGATTTCCTTCCATGAAGTTTATGAGTGAACCAGATATATTTTTGCAACAACCTGATATTTCATTCTGACACTTATTTGTGCAAGATTTCACTCGAATTTAAAATTACTCAGTGGCTTTAAACAAAAAGGAACATAAGAATATAAGAAACAGGAGCAAGAGTAGGCCATCTGCTCTGTTGAGCCTGCTCTGCCATTCAATAAGATCATGGCTGATCTGGCCATGGACTCATCTCCACCTTTTCCCCAAAACCCTTAGCTCCCCTACTATGCAAAAATCTGTGCAGCCTTGTCTTAAATATATTTACTGAGGTAATCTCCATTGCTTCATTAGGCAGAGAATTCCACCACCTGCTGGGCTGGGAAAAGCAGATCCTCCTCATCTCCATCCTAAATCTACTCCCCAGAATCTTGAGGCGATGTCCCCTAATTCTAGTCTCACCTACCAGTGGAAACAATTTTCCTGCCTCTATCTTATCTATCCCTTTCATAATTTTATGTATTTCTATAAGATCTCATTGCATCTTTCTAAATTCCAGCGAGTACAGTCCCAGGCAATTCAATCTCTCCTCATAGTCTAACCCCCCATTCTCTGGAATCAACCTGGTGAACCTCCTCTTTACCGCCTCCAAAGCCAGTATATCCTTCCTCAAGTGCAGCCTCACCAGTACCCTGTACAGTTTCAGGAGAACCTTCTTGCTGTTAAATTCAAGCCTCTAGCAATGAAGGCTAACATCCCATTTGCCTTCTTGATAGCCTGCTGCACCTGCAAACCAACCTTTTGTGATTCATTGGTGAGATTTGAACTCATGGGAGTGGATTACTAATCCCAGCATTGCAGTTGTTGGAGCAGTAACTTAATGGCTGGATTGCTATGTTCTAGAAGTGGTACTGGAGTTATTCTTCTCAAGAACGTTTGCCGTAGAATTTTGATGACTGCAAAGCCTTTTGTTTATTTACAAAGATGCTGCCAGGACTTACAGGACTGAGTTATATGAAGAGGGTGAATAGGCTAGGACTTAACTCCTTAGAGCAAAGGGGACTGAAAGGTGATCAAATAGAAGTGTATATATTCATAACGGGCATTGACAGAGTGAATGTGCTTGATCTTTTCTCAAGGATGGAGAATCAAGACTTGGAGCACATAAGTTTAATGCAAGAGGGAGTATATTTGATAAAAACTTGGGCGGCAACTTCTTTTCACAATGAGTGGTATCTGTGGAATGAGCTCTTAGAGGAAGTGGTTGAGATAAGTACATAACAACTTGGACAGGTATATGGATGGGAAAGATTTAGAGTAGTGTGGGCGAGCTTAAATGGGGCATCTTGGTTGGCATGGACTAGTTCAGAGGGCCTGTATGATTTTATGGTGACGGTCTAGGGGTTTGCTTAAATTGATATTCTGTGGTAATATTCACTTTGTATTTAATACTTTAT
The DNA here is from genome assembly GCF_048418815.1 of Hemitrygon akajei. Taxonomy (NCBI): domain Eukaryota; kingdom Metazoa; phylum Chordata; class Chondrichthyes; order Myliobatiformes; family Dasyatidae; genus Hemitrygon; species Hemitrygon akajei. The sequence goes on along the minus strand of NC_133127.1, from coordinate 44,229,477 downwards.
CAGCAGCCCTGATTGCTTCATTGCAGTATGTTCTTTCTTAGCCAGTTTGAAATCTGAATGCTAAGTTCCATGGTACTTTGATCATCTTTTTTACCAGTACTATAAAAGTTTAAATGTTGCTGTTAAATGAATTTGTGATTTCCCCTTCACAAGCTGATACAAGATTATGAACAACTGCCTCTCAACATTATTGCAGATGCATTTTAGGCTGCCTCTCTACCATTTGCTGGTGCTTTGCACACCAATACTTTGACTCATTCAGGGCTACAAATATTGTCTATGTTTGTTACTGATATATGGAAGTATTCTGTAAGAAATTAAATTGTTCTCAAATGTCACTACACTGTAATAGCAAACAATTTGGGCTGCAAGACTAATTGATTAGAGCATCAGACTTGATTTGCAGCCATGAAGACTCTATTCAGACAGTAATGTGATTTGCAGGTTATTGCAATTTGAGCAGAATGAAAAAAAACCCCAGAAATTTCACTCGCTTTCATTTAGAATGAGTACAGCTTCAGTTTCTAGAAGTGACGCCAATTAATCAGTAGCCCAGTACTTTGCTCAAATTGGGAAATATTAGCTTCTTCTTTATATTACCCATGAAGAAGGCAAGGGGTTTAAGGTGAATTATTTCATGTTAATGACAACCAAAAGAAATCTGCATCTTATTAGTTATGATAATTCTGATGCTGATCTTTTTCTTTAAAAATGGTCTCATCCATCTTAAAACTACTTCATTTCATTTTATGTTGCTGTGGAACAGAGCTATTTTGGTCATAAATGTAAAAATTAATTTTAATTCAGTCACTGTCAAAAGCATTTAAAAAACATCTGTACCAAAAGACCAATAGCTTCTTTCAATTCCCAGCTTAGTACGTCAGGAGAAAACTGTTCTTGGCTCATTTCGGATCTCTTGCAGCTGTGTTACCCTTAGCTCTTTGTTTGGTTCCCACCTTCCTTAGATCCTCTCTTCTTTCCATTCTCTTTTCTTACCTTCTGATTTACCACTCTTCTCAGTTGTAAATTCAGTTGTATTCATTTTTGAAATGAACAAAGTCACAATTTACTTCCCATACTTAAAATCCGTTAAATGAAACAGATAGCGCTTTACAATGACACAGTGAACAGCTATACAGTCCTATGGGTATACAGCCAGCTCTAAACAATCCCACTTCCTTCTCTTACTTCCCTGCAACCCTGCAAGTTATTCTCTCTTACACCCTCATCAAATCTCCCTCACTCCCTTCAATTGGCATCTATGGAAGGAAATGAACAATTTATGTTGCAGTCAAGACTCTATTAGTTTCCTATTGGCATGTCTTTTTGATTGTGGGAGGAATCCATAGCATCTGGGGAAACCCATATAGTCAAGGAGAGTAGATGCAAACTCCACACAGACAGCACTAGTGGTCAGGATTGAACCAGATCGTGGAGCTGCAACCCTAACAGTTGCCACTGCCATGGCTCTTTAGAGTCACCCACTTTAGTGAGTCTGGAGGCACAGGTTAGTGAGTCATATGTTTTTTCCCTGAACGTTTGGAGATACAAGGGTCTGCAGAGGCTGAAATCAGAAAGGGAAAAAAATCTAAATGAAAGTTTCTGATGCAAGACTTTCACTGTCCACCAATTGAAGGGACTTGACTTGAAACATCAATTGTGGATTTCCTTCTATAGATGCTGATTTACCTACAAAAAATAACTTCCTCCTGCAGTTTTTTTCCGACAATCCATTCACTTGTAGTGATCAATAATTGTTGAATTCAAGTGTCACAAATGGCATGGGTGTGATATGAACTCAAACTTCAGGATGACTTGTCCAGTAACTTTATTCCCTTTGCTTTTTCACACTCTTTTCACGATTGCTCATCCCTATGTGTGTCATTAAGCACGGCACTATTTGAAGAACAGCATAAAAGTTTTCATGGTGCTTTAACATGCAAACATAGAAACATTGAAAACCTTCAGCACAATACAGGCCCTTCAGCTCAAAATGCAGTGCCGAACATGTACTCACTTTAGAAATTACCTAGAGTTACCCATAGCCCTCTATTTTTCTTCTTCTTCCTTGAGTTTTTACGGCAGTTGACATCCACGCTGTTGCATTACTGCCATCTTCAGGATTTACTGTCCCTCATTGTCCTTTCACTTGACTGCCCCTCTATTTTTCTAAGCTCCATGTACCTATCCAAGAGTCTTTTAGAAGACCCTATTGTATCCACATTGGTGGATTGAGGATTTAAGCAATAATTATTCTTCATTTTGTCAAACAAAACCTTGTTTTTGTTTTGTGCTTTTCTCATTAACCATAGTGATTGCTTCAGCAATTATTTAAAGCATCTTTCATCTCTGAGCATTGTGATGCAGTGATATAAGGTACTTTGTATATTCTGAGCCTCACTTTATCTATATCTTCTTCATGTCAGTCTTATATTCTCTCTGTCTCTTGTCTTTTCCTCTTTCAGTCGATTGCTCTTTATTTTGTAATTTCTTTTCTGCCTTAGTGTTCTTGTCAAGTCTGATAGTATCTCAACCACCCTGGAGCAAATTAGGTTATCCTGAGAGGGTTCATACCCAACTTGAATTTTGTATTTGAAATGGTTGAAGGCAGACGTTTGTAGCTTAGTGGACAATGAGTTATTCTTGTCTCAAATTATCTCTTTTTGTAGTGTCATTCACCATATATACATCCTTTTTCAACCTCTTTAAAGTTGTTGACTCTGTCATCTATGAAGTACTGTGGAATGTGTGGCCAAGTGGTTAAGGCGTTCGTCTAGTGATCTGAAGGTCGCTAGTTCGAGCCTTGGCTGAGGCTGCGTGTGTATCCTTGAGCAAAGCACTTAACCACACATTGCTCTGCAATGACACGGTGCCAAGCTGTATGGGTCCTAATGCCCTTCCCTTGGACAACAAGTCTTCCCTTGGGGAGACTTGCAGCTTGGGCAACTGCCAGACTGCCAGTCTTCCATACAACCTTACCCATGCTTGCGCCCTGGAAACTTTCCATGGTCTCCACAAATTCATGGTCTCACGAGACTAACGGAGGCCTACACACACACTGTGGAATACTCTCCTCACGTTTCACTGCCTATAGAAATCCATGCTTAAGTTCCACAATAGTGTGCAAGTCATGATCACAACCGAGAGGTCAACAACAGAACTATTCCCAGTGAAGACTGAGGTCCACCAAAGCCCCAGCATTTTTCTCATTCTTTTTTACCACCAATTTGCATTCACATTCAACACACTTCCTGCTGATCTTCAGATCGAATGAGAAACTATTCAGACTGTGGTGACCACACACCAGAAATGAGATCAACCAAGCTTTAGTAGTGAGGCTGCAATCTGCAGATGCCTGCAGCATTTGAGCAAGCTCAACGGTAAGTTCGAACATGGAGCTTATTCATTGAGGCAAGGAAGTCATTTATGCTCAATATCCATAAGTCGAAAGTCTTCTACCAACCCAGCCCCACTGGACCAAGTTACATCAAAAAAAGTTCAGTTTATTGTGTTATGAATCTGCAGGTTTCATTTACAGTGGACTGTCGCTTTAAGCACCTGAGTGAGGCGGAACTATGACATCAGTCACAGGCTGAAGCGGTTTGTTTCGGATTTTTACACCGATAGGGAGAGAGTGACCTTCAGTTGGGGGGGGGGGGAGGGAGGGAGAGAGAGAGAGAGAGAGAGACAGAGACAGAGAGACAAACACACACACACACACACACACACACACACACACACACACACACACACACACACACACACACACACACACACGTACAGGCAAGCTGAACCTTCAGTTTGTCACTGGTATGGTTTGGAACTCTTTGATGCCCAAAATATTGGGTTAAACATCGGCACACAGTGCACAACGAATGTGTGACTGTCGCTTTGTATAATCCATAGGAGTGGATTTTGGGATATCTTGTGGGACCACATATGTGTTAACCCTTGCCTGGGTATGTTGTGTGGTAGCCACGGGAAAACAATATTCCTGTGACAGGTCACTTTTGGTGATAATTCATATGTGGATTTGGAATGACACGATGGATAAGATCTACAGCGACTATTAACTCGTTTCCAGCTTGGAACCTGTGGAATACTTCGTACTTACCTTTTCTCTCCATTATAACGTGGATTACAAATACCTCTCTCCCATCACTTCTTACATGGATGACTGTACTTTCCTACTTTACCATCTCAAGACTCTAAGCCTTGTTCCCCCAGGCTCAATAGTTTGGGAGCTATATTTACACACATATATACACATAACACTGTTAACTTTTGTTTATCTTGGTTGAGTTATTATATTATCAGTAGTTACTAATAAAGATGGTGCTTTTAACATCAAAACCAGACTCCATGTGAAATCTATTGCTGCTGGTTCATTTCTAAAATGTTACATTTTGTAACAATTGTCATGTGCACAAGCACTGTTAGGTACAGGCACAATGAAAAAACATACTTGGTGCAGTACCACAGAATATGCACTATACATCAATTGTGTGAGACAATAAAAAGAGAGAAGGAAAAAAGGCTGTAAAAATAGAAACAGGTCAAGAAAACCCTCAATCAGATGTGAGCCCATGTTGTGGAAGAGATGTTCTGTAACATTCTGCTGCTGAGGTAGGGCTAGGGTTGTGCAAGTTGGTTCAAGAACCAGCTGACTGTAGGAAAGTAGCTGTTCTTGAACTTGACAGTGTGGAACCCCAGGTTTCTGTACTTCCTGCCTGATGGTAGTATTGAGAAGAGGACATGACATATATAGTTAAGATCTTTGATACATGTTACTTGCTTGGTGCAGTGCCTCGTATTGATGTTGTTAGTGGTTCCTGAGATGGACTGGGCTACATCCGTTACTGTCTGTAGCCCTCTGCCCTTGAGAATCCATGGTCATGATGAGAAACGGGAAAAGATGAACCACTCCCCAAAGCTCAGGAGCAAACTCTTAGTGAAAGATGTGATTTATGATGAAATTCACTACTGTGTTCAATGTGGCAAAACAGCCTTTGATTGATTGACTCTTATCACGTTTTATCGATGCACCATGAAAAGCATTCTGTCTGCATGCATAACAGCTTGAACATAGAACATGCAGTGCTTGACATGCCCTTCATCCCATAATTTTGTGCTAAAACAAATAAATTTATAATCAAATGGCCAGCTAAATAAATCCCATATGCCTACTCAGTGTCTATATATTAGGGACTACACAAAGTCCCTAATGTTTCTGCCTCTACCACTAACCCAGACAGCATATTCCAGGCACCCATCACTCTCTGTAAAATAAAATTGCCCCTCGCATCTCCTTTAAAATTACCCCCTCTCACCTTAAATGCATGCCCTCTGATTTTAGATATTTCAACCATGGGAAAGGACTCTGTCTAGCCTTTCTAGGCCTCTATCAGATTTCTGAGCCTCTGCTGCTTCAGAGAAAATATCCCATATTTGTCTAACCTCTTGTTATAGCACATGTCCTCAAATCCACGCAATATCCTGGTAAACCACTTCTTTGCTCTCTCCAAAGCCCCAACACCCTTGCTCTAGTGGGGTCACTAGAACTGTATGCACTACTCCAGATGTGGCCTAACTTGAGTTTTATAAAGCTACAACATAACTTACTGACTTTTGAACTCAATGCCTTGACTAATAAAGGCAAGCATGCCATATGCTTTCTTAACCACCTTATCAAGATGTGTAGCTACTTTCAGAGAGCTGTGAACTTGGACCACAAGATCACTTTGTTTACCAACACTGTTAAGGATCTTGTCTTAACAGTGTACTTTCTCTTCACATTTGACCTACCAAGGTGTAACACTTCACATTTGGCCGGGTTAAACTCCATCTGCCATTTCTCCTTTTATATCTATATCCCATTGTATTCTTTGCCAGTCTTCCACATCAATTTTCCTATCATCTGCAAGCTTACTAACCCACCAAGCTATATCTTCATCCAGGTCACTTTTATATATAACGAACAGCAGAGGTCCCAGGACAGGCTTGGTACGGCAACTGCTCTGCATGTGACCACAAGAAACTGTCAAAGTTGAGGATGCAGCTCAGCACATTACATGAACCATCCTCCCTTGTACGGATTCTGTCAATACATCTCATTGCTTTAGTAAAGCATACAGTATAATTGAAGTCCCCAGCCACCCTGGACATTCTCACTTCTCCTCTCTCCCATCGAGCAGAGAATTCAGAAGCCCGAAATCAGTCTGTTCTGTTAGGAAACTACTACCCATCTGTGGAGAAGTCTTCTGTTCCCAAATTGATCTGATCAAAAGCCATGGAACTAGTGTGGAATCAATCCAGCCCTTGATCCAGACAGACTGCCAAGAGAAAGGGAGAGTGGCTCAATGTCAAATATCTCATGGGATACTTCAAAGAAGATCTGAAGAGTTAGAAAATACATTTTCCCTTAAACACCATTGAAAACAAATTTTAGTTAATATATTCTTGTTTATGAGACTTCTCTCTCTGCAAGTTTTCTGTCCTACTTCTAATATTGCAACAGAGATCATGCTTCAGAATATTTCTTTGACTGAGGATTTTTTTGAAGAATCAAGAGATCAGTAAAGGTGTGAAATAAATGCATAATATGCTCTTAAAGTTGTTTTTTTATTTTTATGGGGCACTCAGCTGGGCTCTGAGTCCAATTTTAGAGCTGTAAGTTCTGAAGAGCAAAAGCAAGGACATTCAGTCTACTGAAAACAATATTTCTCCCTTGTTATGGTTTCTTCAAGATTAAAGCCAGTTTCAGTAAAAAAATAGTTCAGGACATATAGACTCAGGGGCTGTGGGTAAGCTGAAAGCAAAATAGACAGAAAGACAGCCAGAGTTGGGAATCAAAGTTCTTAGGCAGTTCAGTGGGAGTGTTCCAAGATTGTTAAGCCGAGGAGTGGGAGTGGGGACAAGCTCCCACTACCTAAAGGAGCTCCTCACAGCATGCGCCTCAAATAGCCTTTGACAACCAAGTCAAACTCCTGGGTTTTTCGTGTGGCTTAGCCCCTAAGCCCAGCAGAACTGACAGGAGAAGGGGCAAAGGCAGGTCCTGGCACCTTAAAACCAGTGCTTTGGGTAGATGGAGCTTGTCAGCCTGGGAAGGCAGTCCATCTAAGAGAGGGAAAACTCTGATTTTAAACCTCTACTGCCTTGCGGCCATACCCACTCATGGGAACAGCTTCGGGAGTAAACCCCAAGGACAAATCCGGAGCTGGAGTTCCTAAGGCAGTCCGACGTTGCCTTCAACCTCATTCTGGCAACTCCTGGTACGACACTGGTGCCAAGCTGTATCGGCCTTTGCCCTTCCCTTGGACAACATCAGTGTTGTGGAGAGTGGAGACTTGCAGCATGAGCAACAGTCGGTCTTCCATACAACCTTGCCCAGGCCTGCGCCCTGGAGAAGATACTCCAGTAGACTTTCCAGGCGCAGATCCATGGTCTCGCGAGACTAACGGATGCCATCAATACGTCACCAGGATCTGGAATGGACTGTTCCTGTCCATCATCAGCAGAAGTACTGTAATTTAGTTTTGGACATAATGTCAAAATTTTGCTCTTGAAACAAGTCAATGCCTTGTTGACGATGTTTATAATTGGTTATTTTTGTCACTTATACCAAGACACATCGATGCTGCCTGGCCTGCTGAATTCTTTCAGCATTTTGTGTGTTACACAAAGAAGAGCTTTGTTTTGCATGCTGTCCAAGCAAATTGTGCTATTTACATCATTATATTGAGGTTTTTAAAATTAAATAGAATGTAGAATATAGGTCTGGAGTTCCAGAGAAATTGCAGTGCAGGTAGAATGATAAAAAGCAAAGACCAAGATGAGGTAGAATGGGAGATCAAGAGTTCATCTTAAATTAAATGAAGCCTCTTCAAGAGTCTGATAACAGCAGGACAGAAGCCAAACTCCAGCTCGTAAGTGCCATTACAAAGGAAGCATTTGCAGCTCTTCTTTCTTAGAAGTTTGCTAACAATTGTCATGCCATCTAAAACTTTGACAAACTTTTATAGATGCGCGGGGGAGAATATATTGACTGGTTACATCATGGCCTGGTATGAAAATGCCGATGTCCTGGAATGGAAAAGCTTACAAATGCCCAGTCCATCACGGCTAAAGCCCTCCGCACCATTGCACACACCTACATGGAGTGCTGTCCCAGGAAAGCAGCACCCATCATCAAAGATCTGCACCACTGGACCAAGATCTCTTCTCACTGCTGCCATCAGGAAGGAGGTACAGAAGCCTCAGCAACCACACCACCAGGTTCTGGAACAATTATCTCTCCATCGTCAGGCTCCTGAATCAGAGGGTGTAAGTTCACTCAACTTTGCTCACCCATCACTGAACTGTTCCCATAACTTATGGACTCACTTTCTATGACTGTTCATCTCATGTTAATAATTATTATTTCTTTTTTGTGTTGGCACATTTTGTTGTATTTTGCTCATTGGTTGTCTGGCCATCCCGTTGGGTGTGGTCTTTCATTAATTCAATTGTGTTTCCCCGCAAGATCCACAAGAAAATGAATATCAGGGTTGTATATGGTGACATATAAGTACTTAGATAATAAATTTACTTTAAACTTTGAATTTCAAGAAGATCATTCTAAGATATATGACAATAAAAAAAACCTAAGCAACAAGAGAAGTGCACCATATATCAGCTCAATATTGCCCTACAAACAATAAGATTGCAATCGTAGCTATTTTTCTGCCAATTTCCTATAATCTTTATATAAAATCACTCTCAGCCTTGCACATATTCAATTATTCAAGCACCATAGCTTGCGGGGATAAAAAAAAATGTGTGGGAAGAAATTCCTCCTCACTTCTGAAATGGTCTGCCCTCTTTTATGTGTCCTCCCTAGTTCTGAGAATGCTTTTGTGATTGGCAAAAAAAATGTCAAAATATCAATCTTGTCATGCTCCCTTTTAATAGTATATGCTTAATAAGTTCACACCTCATCCTTCTGAATTCCAATGAGTGTAGGCCTAACCTATCAACATCGAGAAGGGGACAACCCCTTCATCTTGTGATTAAAAGCATATAGACAAGGTGATGGGGAAGACATTTGGCATGCGTGCCTTCATTGATCAGAGTACTGATTACAAGAGTTGGGACATATGTTAAAGCTGTGCAAGACTATATTGAGACTGTATTTGGAGCACTGTGTGCAGTTCAAACTATATAAAGGATTAAACTGAAATGGGTGCTAAAAAGATCCACAAGGATTGTACCTGGTTTGGAGTACTTGAGTTATAGGGAGAGACTGGATTGACTGGGCCTGTTATCCCTGGAGTATTGGAGATTGTGGGGCAATCTTATTGATAGAGGCATGTGAAACATGAGGGGCATAGATAAGGTGAATGGACACAGGCTTTTTCCTAGGGGTAGAGGAGTCCAAAATCAGAGGGTATAAATTTAAGGTAAGATTGGGAAAATAATAAAGGGACTTTAAGGGCAACTTTAAATGGTAGACGTGGGTACATTTAAAAAAGTTTCATAAGTGTTTAGATAGGTACATGAACAGAAGGGTTTAGAAGGATATGGGACTAGCTCAGGTCCTGCTGGGCATGGATGATTTGGGCTGGTTTCCATGCTGTCAATCTCCATGATTTTATGGAACAATGAACTTGGAGAACATGATTTGAATTGTCACTTGTCCAAGTTTATTCCTCTGCAAATGAGGAGACCTAAACTGAACAGTCTTTGTAAGAAATTCATGCTTATAATCTATTCTTTATGTGCAGCAAAGTACAATATTTCACTTGCCTTCCAAATTGTTTATTTTACCTACAAGCTACTTTTATATTTATGTGTGAGAACAGCTAGATCCCTCTGGAAGCTGTATTATGTAAATGTTCCTTATGTAAATACTGTTTGGCTATTCCAGTCCTTTTACCAAATTAGATAAGCACACATTCTCTTATGTTACATTATAGCTGCCAAATTTCTGCCCATTCACTTACTCTTTCCATGACCTTTTATGGATTCTTAATGCTCTTACATTTTGCTGTCCTATTTATTTTTGTTTTGACAAGTAATGTGGCATCTAATTCATTAACACAAAGTGCAGATAGTTGAGGTCCCAGCTCTGCTTCTCGTGACACCTAATTAGTTGGTGTTTGGCAAAATGAAAATGACCCATTTATTTTTACTGCTTCTCCTTTCCTTAGTCTCTGCCAATATGTTATTAACCACAATACCATGTAATATTACCCCTATGACTTTGTCCATGATACTTGGAAGGGTTCTGCATTCAGTCTCTCTCCTTTTTTCAATTGGAAGTATTCCATTTGTGATTTTTTTTCAATCCACTGGGATTTACCAAGAAGATAGAGAATTTTCTGAAAACTAGATTAGATTTGTTATCATTGACTTACATGATATGAAATTTGTTGATTTTGTGACAAAGACAAACATTGACTATATATTACAAAATTAAATAAACAGTGCAAAGAACGGAATGACAAAGTAGTTTTCATGGGTTATGGACCATTCAGAAATTTGGTGATAGAGGCTAAGAAGCTGTTTCTGAGTCATGGAGTGTTTGCCGTCAGAATTTTGTACCTTCTTCTTGATGGTACTTAACACGAAGAGGATGTGTCCTGGTTGGCAAAGTTTCTTAGTGATGGATGCCATCTTACTTGAGGTACTGCCTCTTGAAAATGCCCTCAGTGGTGGAAGGTTTGGGCCTGTGATGAAGCTGCTGAGTCTATGACCCTCTGCATCCTCTTTTGATCCTGTGCATTAGAGGCTTCATACCCAGCTGTGATGAAACAAGAATGCTCTTCACTGTTTGCATTAGAAATCTGTAAGAATCTTTGGTGACATAGTGAATCACCTCAAAGGGCAATACATCTGTTACTTCTGTAGCCAGTCCTTTTAAGATCCTGGAATCAGGCCGAAAGATCCAAAGGACATCTCAGCTTGTAGCCTCAGTTCTGATGGAAGTTCTCTGGCCAGAAGCATTAACTGTTCCTCTGTCCACAGAGAGGACCTGACCTGCTGAGTGTTTCCAGCATTTTCTATTTTCAAATTAGTCTCATCAGTTTGCTTGTTAATGTTCCTTCAGTAATAATTATTTTAAGATTCCTCTTCAATTTACTTTTATTATTTTGTACCATTATTGTGGTGCTTTTGGTATCCTCTGTTGTAATTGCAGATATAAATATTTATCCTAGTCTCTGCCATCTCCTTATCGTTCCATTGTTTCTGCAGAACAACTTCTGCAGACAGTGATATCATGTGAATCAGATCATCGGTATTGGTGGTATTGATTGATGGATAAATAATGACTCAGACTCTGAGGATAACTCGTTTGCTTACTTGGAATAATGCCTTGGAATGTTTTGCGTCAACTTTCGACAGCAGATGGGAACTCAATTAAAAATCCTTCAAACAAAAATTATTGATGTGTTTTTTGTCCAGAAAAAGAAGAAAATAAAAGCAGGGCTGCTTTTCTTTCAGTGAGTATCTCAAAGGCTATGGTGACATAGTGGTTGAGATACTGAACTAGTATACAACAGCTGGGGTTATTGATCCATAGCAGCTGGAGTGTATAACTTAAGTAAGTCTGGGATAACTTTTCTGGTTACACCAATGAAACTTTTGGGTTGTTATTAAAAATAAACAATCTGCTTATCCAATAAAATACACCACCTATTCACATATTTGCCTTGTATGTAACTCCACACCCAATTGACTTCTAACTGCCAGGCATTCATAGAAATCGTTCTTCTATAATGAATGAAATTGTTCTATGATGAATGAAAGAATTTTCTCATAAATGAAAAATACTTTGGTGAAATTCATCATAGATAGGCTTTGCTGACTCCAACAAAGAAGTGCTGCTCAAAATATTCTACGAATGCTAACTCATTGTATTTTTAATGTACCTGCATAATGTACAGTATAAAGTTCTGAGAACATGTACAATTTAATGTACTTGTGCCAGTCCTCAATGTTTTACTTTAAAAAATCTTCAATGTGATATGTGTTGTTTGCTATACCAATCATACTTCATCAGTAAGACGTTGAGAGCAGAAGTTGGGATGTTATGTTGCAGGTGTGCATGGCATTAGTGAAGCTACCTTTGGAGTATTGTGTTCAGTTTTTGTTCAGCCTGTTATAGAAAGCTTGCAGAGGAGGTAAATGAGGATGTTGGTGGGACTGACGGGTTGAGCAAGGACTTTATTCATTAGAATGTAGAATTAGAGGTGATTTTACAGAAGGGTATGTAATTTGAAGGACATAGATAGGGTAAATGTGACAGTTCTTTTTCCCCAGGATTCAGAATCAAGAACAGAGGTTTAGGTTTAATTTGGGAGGGGAGAGATTTAATAAGAACTTGGGTGTTTCTATTACTGGAGGAGGATCATCCAGTGAGTGGTCCTTATATGGACTGAGTTGTCAGAGGAAGTGGTTGAGGCAGGTACATTAGCAACATTTAAAAGGCACATTGATGTGTCTGTGGATAGGAAAGGTGCAGAAGGATGTGTGCTAAGTGTGAATAAATGAGTCTACCTTAGATGGGAATCTTGGTCAGCATGGAACAGTGGGCTGAGGGGCCTTTTTCCAAGCTGTATGATTCTATAATTTTTGAAACAAGCAAACTCAAGCTCTTCCTTCGCTCTTGAAGTGATTGGTGCGCATTGATTTTTCCATGAGAAGGAAGTACTGCCTTTGATGTTTAAAACACAAAAATAAAGCTATCATCAATGTAACAGGGCTGTCGGCATTTTGTTTTAATTCAACCTTTTCTTTCATTAGTACATAAATCAAAGTGCAGCATAATACTGAACCACAGTGACATTACATTGCAATTATCTGTCTCTTTGTCAGTAACTTTGTGTTGCTTGACACAGTTTCACGTTCTCCCCCTCACCAGGGCTGGCTACAATCGATCATCGAACCTCTACTAACCCACCCTGCCAAAATTTTGTGGCTTGCCTATTGCTTGTAAAACATTTATCACAGAACACCAGCCCTGGGCTAAATAGATAAATTTGTTTTTTTATATATAGATATATATATATATATATATATATATATATATATATATATACGTATATATATAGATATATATATATATATATATATATATATATATATATATACGTATATATCCATTATGGACAAATTATCTTTTCCCCTTGAAATGACTCCAATTTCATTTTCAAGCTAAAAGAGCAGAGGCAGTTTAAATGGTTGAAAAGTCTAATTTCACGGCTATTTCCTGGAATTGCTGCTTTCCTGATATTCATTGATCCACTCGTGCTGATTGCATTTGTATTTGACAGGCAGGATTTGCAGAGCTGTTTATTAATTCACACTCCTGCGGAGAACAGTGTGCACTTAGAGCCGATCCTGTGGTCTAGCTGAGGTGCCCTGTTCTTGGTCAAAAGTGGGTCATCATTAATTGTAGCAAAGAATGGAAGGGCTAGAGTTGAGCACAGATTCTACGGGAAGTTGTTGGTGTCAAATGCCTCTGGTTATTCATACCTCTCCTTATTCAGATTCAGTGAAGTCAACCAAGCTGGAGATAAGTTCAACCAATGACAACAAACAACCTAAAGGTCCATTCTGTTATCTTTTCCTGTTGTGGAAAGATCTCCAGCTTGAAGATCAGTTCATGAGTCATTGAAGATTGTCCTGGGTTACTGAATGGTCCACCGAGTCATGTTCCTGGACAATGTTTTTGTTTGAGGAAAAAACCCTGTTGTAATTTGGGGACTTCTTGAACTTAAAGTAAATGGAGTGAATATGGATTATGTGGAACTTACAAAAAAAAAAGTCCGAGTCCACATTTTCCCTCCTCCACAGTGCACATCTAACCCATGGCCCAATTAAATTTGATTTAATTGAGCTGCTGGAGAACAAATTATAAAACAGACTCCATCAGAGAGTTGGCAATAGATTGTAAATGGAAGCAGAAGTAGGCCATTCAACCTCTTGGGTCTCATCTACGATTCAGTTAGATCTTGGCTGATCTTTTACCTGAGCATCATCTGGCCAGTACTAAGCTCCCATGATTCCATTAACATGTAAAAATGTATTGCTCTGTGGCTTATTTATGCTCAGTGACTGAGTCTCTGCAATTTGTTTGGATGGAAAATTGTAAAGACTCACCTCCCTTGTGAGAAGCAAGTTTTTCTCATCTCAGTCCTGAATAATTGACTTAAAGACCTCAGATGCTGGAGTCTGCAGCAAAACACAAGATGCTCAAGGAATATAGCAGGACAGGCAACGTCTATTGAGGGAAGTGGCCAGTCGATGATCTGGGTTGAGACCCTTCATCTGGGTTGAAAGAGTAAAGGCAAGATTAGATGAAGGGAAGGGTGAAACACAAGCTGATGAACAATAAGTAGATCCAGGTGAGAAGCAGATGGGGGTTTGGAAGAGAGAATATAGTGACAAAGATTAGGAGGTGACAGGTGGAGGCAACAATGTGCTGCAGATGGTGAAAACTGATAGGAATTGAAGGTTGAGCATGGAATCAAATGAGGGTGGTGGTGTGGGAAGGTGGGAGCAGTAAGGGGAGGAGATCCTGTGGAAGGAGTGTGTGGGTGGAAGGAAATGGTTGTGGAGGGCTGCGAGAGTGTAGGAGGAACCAGGTAGATCAGGATGAGAGAGAAAAGGAACAGAGAAGGAGGATGTCACCAGAAACTGCAGAATTCAATGTACATACCATTGGGTTGTAGAAGACCTAGGTGGGATATGAGGTGCTGTTACTCTAGTTTGCATTTAGCCTCACCCTGACAGTGGAGGAGGCATATTGGGGTGAAAATAATGAAGCTATTTTAAGTGGCTGGCAACCTGGAGCTCCATAATGCCATGGTTCTCAGCGCCTCAGCCAGGGGCAACATGAATTCCATCTACTGTCAAGCCCCATAAGAATTCTGTCCATTTACTGGGTCCAGTAGTAAATCAGATGAAATGACAACACTGAAAATGTGATATCAGTCGTTGTCTCCTGCAATACAACCCAAGAGCCAAGGGACATAACAATGATGATGGCACTTTTACATCAACTAAAGTTCTTAATCCATTCTCGTGGATTTTCTGGACCATTGATAATTTGTCCCACTCTATAACTGGCTGATTAAAATAATATTTATATAGTTCCAGCTGCTATGGTTGCATTCACTGCTTTCCCAGACAGAAGTTCAGTTGCCTGGATTATGACAGTTCATCATTCTATATCTTTTATTGTGAATAAAGAAACTGTGTAAAGGTATGTAGGAATAAGATGTAAAGGGGAGAATGTATTTTGCACTTCTCAATTGCAATGCCTTATAGCAATCTAATTCACCTGAACACAAGGTTGTGCCGCAGTATACTGATTCACTTTCAGAAATACTGGATGATAGTTGGTAAATTAAATCAAACTTTATTGTGAAAAATAGGATTATTTTCTTTATAAAGATGCATTCAGGGAAACTTCTATATCAAAATATTGTGGGAAGGTGTAAGTTCTTGAAGTGGTGCTGGCCAGCATTACATATGTTACATCCTTCTTATGATAATGAATGGATGCCTTTTGACCTTTGCTTCAGGTGTAGTTCCCACTTTGCCTACACTTTTGCAGAGTTAGTTCATTTTTTATGAATTAGTTCCTCCTTCAGGCAAGTCTCCTGGATTCCACAAGTAATTTACTTCCTCGAGCCATCTGGATAAGTACGTGGATACGAAAGGTTTGGAGGGCTATGGGCCAAATGTGGGCAGATGAAGCTAGCTTGCTGGGCATTACAATCAGCATGGTCAAAATGGGCTTCAAGGCCTGGTTCTATGTTTTATGATTCTAATCCAACCTCTGATAAGCTTTCAGATTTGCAAAACAGATATCATTTGTGACTATACATAAATGATCTGGATGATGGGGTGGTAAATTGGATTAGTAAGTATGCTGATGATACTAAGGTAGGAGGTGTTGTGGATAATGAGGTGGGTTTTCAAAGCTTGCAGGGAGATTTATGCCGGTTAGAAGAATGGGCTGAACGTTGGCAGATGGAGTTTAATGCTGAGAAGTGTGAGGTTCTACATTTTGGCAGGAATAATCCAAATAGAACATACAGGGTAAATGGTAGGGCATTGAGGAATGCAGTGGAACAGAGAGATCTAGGAATAACAGTGCATAGTTCCCTGAAGGTGGAGTCTCATGTAGATAGGGTGGTGAAGAAGGCTTTTGGAACGCTGGCCTTTATAAATCAGAGCATTGAGTACAGAAGTTGGGATGTAATGTTAAAATTGTACAAGGCATTGGTAAGGCCAAATTTGGAATATTGTGTACAGTTCTGGTCACTGAATTATAGGAAAGATATCAATAAATTAGAGAGAGTGCAGAGACGATTTACTAGGATGTTACCTGGGTTTCAGCACTTAAGTTACAGAGAAAGGTTGAACAAGTTAGGTCTCTATTCATTGGAGCATAGAAGGTTGAGGGGGGATTTGATCGAGGTATTTAAAATGTTGAGAGGGATAGATAGAGTTGACGTGAATAGGCTGTTTCCATTGAGAGTAGGGGAGATTCAAACGAGAGGACATGATTTGAGAGTTAGGGGGCAAAAGTTTAAGGGAAACACGAGGGGGTATTTCTTTACTCAGAGAGTGATAGCTGTGTGGAATGAGCTTCCTGTAGAAGTAGTAGAGGCCAGTTCAGTTGTGTCATTTAAGGTAAAATTGGATAGGTATATGGATAGGAAAGGAGTGGAGGGTTATGGGCTGAGTGCGGGTAGGTGGGACTAGGTGAGATTAAGAGTTCGGCACGGACTAGGAGGGCCGGAATGGCCTGTTTCCGTGCTGTGATTGTTATATGGTTATATGGTTATTTAAGTATTTGTGAAATTTTAATTCTATTTAAAAATGTATCAAATGATTCTCCCAACTACTGGCTATGTGTAAAGAACCAGTGATTATTAACTGTCCATTTCTAAGTGTGCTGTAATATGCTTGTAGATCAAAGAATCAGCAGACATTGGAAATCTGGACTAAACACAGGAAATGCTGAAAGCCATCTGCAAGTTAGTCAACGAGAAGCAATGTCAGATCTATTAGCAGGTCTTTGACCTGATGCATCAGTGTTGTTTTGCTTTCCATAGATACTGTCTCACCTGCTGAATGTTTCAACCATTTTCTGTCTTTAAATTGCTCCAATTAATTTGTTTGCTTATCTTTCTCCAGTAATAATTGTCTAAGATTCTCCTTCCTTTTATCATCTTTATTTTGTATTAATATTGTGATGCTTTTGCCATCCTCTGAAGAAAGATGGAAAATATTTGTCCAAGACTTTGCAATTCTTTATTTCCTATTATTTTTGCAGAGAAACTCCAGCAGACAGCAATATCCTGTGAATCAGATAATCTGTATTGGTGATGTTGATTGACAGATAAATGATTACTTAGGCTCAGGGGTTATCTCCTTGGCTTTTCTTGGAATACTACTTGTAATGCATTAAATGCATCCTCTTTTTCTGATGATATTATAGCATGGTGCATTTTTCTCCATTTGGACTGATGAGATCCAATAATATAAAGTCATACAGCATGTCTCTCTACTGCTACACTGCTCTACACTCTCTATACCCATGACTGTGTGGCTAGGTATAGCTCAAGTACCATCTATAAATTTGCTGATGATACAACCATTGTTGGTAGAATCTCAGATAGAGATGAGGGCACATACAGGAGCGAGATATACCAGCTAGTTGAGTGGTGTCGCAGCAACAACCTTGCACTCTATGTCAGTCAGACAAAAGAGCTGATTGTAGACTTCAGGAAGGGAAAGGTGAGGAAACGTGAACCAATCCTCATAGCCGGATCAGAAGTGGAGAGAGTGAGCAATTTCAAATTCCTGGGTGGCAAGATCTCTGAGGATCTAACCTGGTCCCAACATAACAATGCAGCTATAAAGATGGCAAGACAGCGGAGTTTGGAGAGATATGGTTTGCGAACTAAAACACCTGAAAACTTCCATACATGTACCGCAGAGAGCATTCTCACAGGCTGCATCACTGTCTGGTACGAGGGGGTGGAGGGGGGGGGGGAGGTATTGCACAGGACCGAAAGAAGCTACAGAAATTCATAAAATTAGTTAGCTTCATCTTGGGTACTACCCTCTGTAGTACCCAAGACATCTTCAAGGAGCGGTGCCTCTGGAAGATGACATCCATTATAAGGGCCCCCATCTTCTCATTGTTACCATCCCCTCTTCTCATTGTTACCATCAGGAAGGAGGTACAGAAGCTTGAAGGTCCACACTCAGCAATTCAGGAACAGTTTTGTTCCCTCTGCCATCCGATACCTAAATGGACATTGAACACTAGCTCACTTTTTTTAATATATATTCTTTCTGCATTATTTTTAATCTATTCAGTATATCTATATATAATTACAGTTATTTATATATTTACTTTTCATTTCTATATTATCATGTATTGCACTGAACTGCTACTGCTAAGTTAACAAATTTCACAACACCTGCCGGTGATAATAAACCTGATTCTGATTCTTCGGCCCAACTGGTCCATTCCCATCCAAGCTGGTTCCATTTGTTTGTGTTTGGCCCATGACATTCTAAACCTTCCCTGTCTATGTACCTGTCCAACTTACTTTTGAAATTTGTTATTGCACCTGTCCTAACCACTTCTTCCGGCAGTACATTGTATATACTGATGACTCTGTAGGTTAAAAAAGTTCCACTCAAGTTCCTATTAGATCTTTCCTCTCTCATCATAAACCTAGGACTTCTAGTTTTTGATTCTTCAAATCTAGGTAAAAGACTAACTTTATTCACCATATCTACATATGTCCTCATGACCTCCATAAGATTAACGCTCAGTGTCCGGCACTCCGAGGAAAAGGGTCTTAGCATAGAAACATAGAAAACATACAGCACAATACAGGCCCTTTGGCCCACAAAGCTGTGCCGAACATGTACCCTACCTTAGAACTACCTAGGCTTTACCTATAGCCCTCTATTTTTCGAAGCTCCATGTACCCATCCAGGAGTCCTATCATTTCTGCCTCCACTGCTGCCATCGGCAGCCCATTTCACACTCTCACCACTCTCTGTGTAAAAAGCTTACCCCTGACATCTCCTCTGTACCTACTTTCAAGCACCTTAAAACTATGCCCTCTGGTGCTAGCCATTTCAGCATATCCTATCTCTTCCTATAATCCAGTCTTAAAGCAAAATATGAAAGGTAACATAGCATAATTCTTAACATTTTTACTTCCAACTCTTTGGGGGTAGTCTTCATAGCATTGAATGTCAAAAATTGCAAATGTCACTCCACTCTTTAAGAAGGGAGAGAAGCAGAAGAAAGGAAACTATAGGCCAGTTAGTCTGATCTCAGTGGCTGGGAAGATGTTGGAATTGTTTAAGAATGAAGTCTTAGGGTACTCAAAGGCACATGAGAAAATAGGCCATGGTCAGCATGGTTTCTCAAGGGAAAGTCTCGCCTGACAAATCTGTTGGAATTCTTTGAAAAAATGACAAGCAGGATAGACAAAGGAGAATCAGTTTATGTTGTGTACTTTGATTTTTGGAAGGCCTTTGATAAGTTGCCACACATGAGGCTGCTTACCAAGCTATGAGCCGATAGTATTACAGGAATAATTCTAGCATGGATAGAACAGTGGCTGATTCTGAGGAGCTAAAGAGTGGGAACAAAGGGAGCATTTTCTGCTTGGCTGACGGTGACTAATAATGTTCCACAGGGAACTATGTTGTTTTATATGGCAATGGTTTGGATGATGGAATTGGTGGCTTTGTTGCAAAATTCGCAGACAATATGAAGCTAGGTGGAGGAACAGGTAGCTTTGAGGAATTAGAGAGGCTACAGAAGGACTTACACAGATTAGGAGAAGGGACAAAGAAATGGCAGATGGAATATAGTGTTGGGAACTGTATAGTGTGCACTTTGGTAGAAGAAATAAAAGAGCATTTCTAAATGGAGAGAAAATACAAAAAAACTGAGGTGCAAAGGGACTTGGGAGTCCTTGTCTAAGGTTCCCTAAAGGTTAATTTGTAAGTTGCATCTGTGGTGAGAAAGCAAATGCAATTTCTATCTCATTTCTAGAGGACTAGAATACAAAAGCAAGGATGTAATGTTGAGTCTTTATAAAGCACTGGTGAGGCCTCACTTGGAGTATTGTGAGCAGTTTTGGGCCCCTTATCTTAGGAAAGGTATGCTGAAACTGGAGAGGGTTCAAAGGAGGTTCATGAAAATGATTCCAGGAGTGAATGGCCTATTGTATGAAAAGCATTTAATGGCTCTGTGCCTGTATTCTCTACAATTCAGAAGAAGGTGGTGTAACCTCATAGAAACCTGTAGAATAGTGAATGGCCTTGATAGAAAGGATGTGGAGAGGATGTTTCCTGTGATGGGAGAGTATAAGACCAAAGGACACGGCTGAGGAGGGATTTCTTTAGCCGGAGTGTGGTGAATCTGTGGTTGCCACAAGCAGCTGTAGAGGCAAAGTCTTCATGCATATTTAAGGCGGAGGTTAATAGATTCTTGACTGGTCAGGCCATGAAGGGATATGTGGGAAAGGCAGGAGAGTGGCACTGAGAGGAAAATCAGATCAGCTATGATGAAATGGTGGAGCATACTCGATGGGCCAAATGGCCTAATTCTGCTCTATTATCTTATGGGCTCATAACTGCCTCCAGTCTTCGGACAATTTTACTTGTCTAGAAAATAGTGTCTCAAGCACCTTTATTTACTTATTGAGCTACAACCTGGAGTAGGCCTTTTGGGCCCTGTGACCCTTCGAGCCATGCCACACAGCAACCCTCCAATTTAAAGCTAACCAAATCACGAGACAATTTATAATGACCAATTAACCTACCGACCAGAAGGTATCTGGACTGTGGGAGGGAACCAGAGCACACAGAGTAAACCCAACTGGTCACGGGGAGAACATACAAACTCCTTGTAGGCAGGGTTGGGAATTGAACCCGGGGCGCCCGTACTGTAAAGTGTTGTGCTAACCATTACGCTGTCATGCTGCCACAATCATATACTCCTTCCATTGTAGTTCCAGATTTTTCCCTTGGGGTTTATTCCCAAAGCCTTCCCCATGAGTAGGTATAGCTGCAAGGCAGCGGAGGTTTGAGATTACAGTTTTCCGTCTCCAAGATGAGCTGCAAAACATGGCCGACAAGCCCCATCTGCCTGAAGTGACTGGTTTTAACTTGCCTTTATCCCTTCTCCTGTCAGTAGAAAACACTTCTGCTGGGCTTAGTAGCTAAGCCACATATGAAGGCTAGGAGCTGGACTTGGTTGTCAGAGGCTGTTTGAGGCGAATGCAATTAGGAGCATTTACTAGGTAGTGGGAGCTTTTCCCCATTACCACCCCGGCTAAAAAACAACCTTAGGGAACTGCACATAGATGATGATACACATTTGCAGGATACAGTATACATAAATTATGCTCAATTAGTCAAAAAGACACATAATTGGAACAGAAATAAATCCACTGTAATGCAAAGGGTCGTATTGTTGATTCCCTCAGGTAGTGATTAAAGTTGTGCAGTTTGGTTTGTTACGTACCCGTGGGTATCTTGTACTTGTCACGTGACAGTGGTGTTGAAGCTATACTGGACTTAAGGTAGTGGTCTTGTGATGGTGGAGTTAAGTCATTTTCCCGCCAGTAGAGGTCATGTGACTTTTTTTTTACAGGGTATAAAAGGAGGACCCCTCCCTGTGAGGAGGGGCAGTTCGTGGCTGGATTTGCCATTTTGACTCCATGCCACTGCGTGGTCCAATATTATGACGCAGTTTGGTTGAAAGGTGGAGTTTTATTTAATGCCTAAAGTTTAAAAGGTCATTGCCAGCAGTTTTTTTATAATACTGCCAGTTAAAAATCAGTGGAGAGTGAAGATCGGAGTTCGGGAGCTAAAAGATCGAGGAAAGTTGATTTCGACGGTGAAACAGGTTCGACCTTGTTTGATCCTCATTCGGAAGGAATTCGTTGGCTGTCCCCAGTAACCCCTGTAAATAATAGCAGAAAGGGTTAGGTACACTTTTGTAAAGGAAAGGTCAGTGCCTTTAAGCCGTTTCATTTTCATCTTCGTAAATTCTCCGGGAAAAGTATAGTTCAACTGGGAACCGCAACAACACGACGTGAAAGAGAATTTAAATCATCTAAAAAGTCTCTCCTTTAATGGACTGTAAGCATTTTGAACTTTTGCAGTACTACTTTGAAGAACTGTTTTTGCAACATCGCTTTAAGAACTGTTTAAGCTGCCGCACAGCAGCTGATTTCCGGTTACGTTAGTGATTTGTTTACTTTTGGGGGTTTGTTTTTCAGTGTTTAATAAATGTTTTATTTGTTATAAAAAACCCTGCTTCACTTATATATTTACTGTTGCTGAATCTGTAACAGGTTCAAGAACAGAATAGTTGAAGTGATGTAGTACCCTATGCATTTTATTTTGTTCTTGTGCCATACTAGACTATAATGCAAACAGTTGGAACTTCACTACTGTGGGATACTGTAGAGAGAGTGCAGAAAGATTTACAGGATGTTGTCTGGTTTGGAGAGCATACTTATGAGAATAGGTTGAGTGAACTTAGTCTTTTCTCCTTGGAGCGATGGAGGATGAGAAGTGACTTGATAGAGGTGTATAAGATGAGGAGAGGCATACCTAGGGCTGAAATGACGAATGTGAGGGGGCATAGTTTTAAGATGCTTAGAAGTAGGAACACGGGGGATGTCAGAGGTGGGTTTTTCCACACAGAGAGTGGTGGGTGCGTGGAATGCACTGCCAGTGATGACGGTAGAGGTGGATACAATAGGGTATTTTAAGAGACTGTTAGATAGGTACGTGGAGCTTAGAAAACTAGAGAGCTCTGCATTAGGGAAAGTCTAGGCAGTTTCTAGAGTAGGTTACATGGTCAACACAACATTGTGGGCTGAGTGGCCTGTAATGTGCTATAGATTTCTATGTTCTATGATAGGGTCAACGGTAAATCTGTAAGAATTTGTTTGACGACGAAGGTAAGATGTGGCTAGTGTTGGGTACTTGAGCTGAAGTAGTAGGTCAGCCATGATTTTCATTGCAGAAGCAGATTTGAGGGCTGAGTAGCTTATTCCTTCTCCTGTTTCTAATGTTCTTATACTTGGATCTCTGGTGGGAAGGCACGGGCAAAACTGGCAGTAAAGATAAACAAAGCATTCTATATCACTTAATTAAATGTTTTAAATTGCCTTCACTTACTTATAACACACAAAAAGGTCATTTTTCCCATTAATTCCATGCTGACTCCCTGTCAGTCTTATTCACCCCATTATTACTCTGTGCCCTTAGCAATGTATTTTCTCTCTCTCATCCCCATCACCTCCCCTTGGATTGTTTTCGTCATTTAATCTTGACTAAGGTGTAAATTACAATAACCAATTAAGTTACCAGCACGACTTTGGTATGTGGGAGGAAGCTGAAGTACCCGAGGGAAACCTGCGCGGTCACGAGTAGACTGCGCAAACTTCAGACAGATCACACTCAAGGTCAAGGCCGGATCCCTGGAGCTGCGTCTGCCATGTGCTACCACCCTCAGTGGTTTCAAGTGTTTTGTTTTAGCATTACTTTTTTCCCCTCAATACTTCAGTTCTCTCTTCACTGATATCTCTTCCAGGTCGTTGTGAATGTCAGAGATTTTAAGAGTATGCACAGATATCCAATTTATACAGGAAAACTGCTGGGGATGTGACCTTGTTGGCAGCAATCCATTGTTCTAAGAATAAACTTGAACTGATGACTTGATAGGAGACGTTACCAGCAGTTAGCTGAACCCAGGGTCATGCTGAAATAATCAGCAAGATCCAACGGGTGTATGGCTATTGATCTGAAGAGCTGTCTCATTAGCAGATGTACGTGTGTTGGTATTCACCTCAGTATGACACATCTGGAAGGGTCTTGACGGCTGGATGTAGAAACGATGTTTCTTTTTGTGGGAGAATCTAGAACTAGGTTTAGAAGCAAAGGGTCATCGGTTTAAGGTAGATGAAGGTGCAGATTAAGGTGATAAAATTACTCCGAAGATGATGAACTCTTGATCAAAGTGCAGTAGGAGTGGACTTTTAAGTCAGAGGCAAACAGCTTCTTGATAAGCAATGTGATGAAAGGATATTGGGGCTAGGTGAAAAAGCAGAGTTGGGAGCAGAGCCATGATCTCATTAAGTGGTGGAGCAGATGTGAAAGGGCATATCCTGCTTGTTAGGTGTATATTCATAGCAAAGGTTTTCTATGTTGCATTGTCTCTGCAGTTGTTAGGCATTCCTACATCACATATACAGGTGCACGCACACACGCGCGCGCACACACACACACACACACCATAATCCTTAAGTATGCAATTCCATGCATTCCCAGAGGGGCACAAAAATTTCCAGGACTTCAGCGCCTGGGAAACACAGGCTACTTAGATAGCCAAGGAGAAAAAGCAAGATTAAAAGCTATAGAAATACCACTAAAAGGGTGGATTGTGGTAGTCAGACAGTGTTCAACTGTAGTCTGGACAATGGGATGAAATGAGTTTGGTGTGCCTTGTATAACTTGGAAACAGTGCCTGTATTTATATAGAGCGACAAACAATCTACTGGGGGAAATCAATGGGTCGAGTAGCATCCATAGGAAGAAATGAATTGCTCACATCTCAGGTCAAAACCCTTCATCAGGATTCCTTTCCTTTCACAGATGCCTCTTGACCCACTGAGTTCCACCAGCAGATTGTTTATTGCTCCAGATTCCAGCATCTGAAATCTCTTGGTCTGTAACAATGTAAAATATCTAAAGGTTCTTTATCATGCCAAAGTTTAACACTTAGCTAAGAAAGACGGTATTACTCTTGGCAACAATAAAATTGGCTGAAGTGTTAGTTATTAATGACTGTTTGGAAGGGGGTCAGAAAATCAGTGCAAGCCCAGAGCTTTGGACCTTGGCAACGGAATCCATGCCTGTCATTGGTGATGCAATGAAAACTGAGAAAAAATGAATGGTCAGAATTGGAGGAACATTGTACTCTGGGTGATACCTGCCAGGTAGGGAAAGGTGAAGTCATGGAGAGCTTCAAGAACAAGAAGGACTGGCCTAAAGTTAAGATGTTACAAGACTGGAAGCCAGTGTAGCTCTGCAAACACACCATAATAGGAGTTATTGAGATTTTGCTCAAGAAATTAATGTTAGCGACATGAATACAAAGGAGCTGGAGGAACTCAATGGGTCAGGTGGCATCTGTGGGGGAATAAAGACAGTAGACATTTTTGGTCAAGGCCCCTTCCACAGATCTGATAATGGGTCTTGACATGAAATGTTAACTGTCCATTTCCCTCCATTGATGTTGTCTGACCTGCTGAGTTCCTCGAGCTCCTTTCCATGCTGTTCCAGATTTCCAGCATCTGCAGCCTCTCTAGTGTCTGTGAATGAATTCATATCAGGCCTGTTTCACCAGGATATTTGAACATGGTACAAAAGTTGAGTTGCTTCAGTTCAGGAAACATAGCCCTACAGAGAAGCAAACAGTCAGTTCTTTGAAATGGCAGTAAAGTTTACTCCAAGTAAAAGGAATCTGTCAAGAGAAAACAATTGTATTTATTATAATAATGATGGCAAAGGGAGGTACTGTCCTGTCAAAAGACAAATACTGTGGATCAGATAACAGACAAAACTTTTAAAGAATTTAACGGAGTGTTGACAAAGTAATTGTTTGCTTAATGAAATAATGAAGAAAATTGGCATTTTAACAGAGTCTCACTGCATTCAAGTTTTTAAAAATAATTGCTTCAAAAAGCAAAATAAGACGTTCATATGCCTAGCTGTTTTGGAAGACATTGACAATTTATTTTGAGATTATACTGAATTTTGGAAAATAAATGCCATACTTGCGAAGTATTTGCTCACCAAATGCAGCAGAGCTTCACAATCCCAGACTAGCTGCTGAAACGCGTTTGTCAACTAGATTTTGTGTCTTCAAAAATTTGCTGGCTCATCTTGAAATGTCGAGTATTTCTGATGCTTTCAATTTTCCAGAACATATACTGAGGCGAAGAGACCAGCTGGTGGTATCACAAAGAAAATCTGTGTGTTTTCTTTCTGACTAATTCCCATGGCCTGACATCAAAAGTGGCTAGCAACAACTTCTTGCTGACAGCAAGAACAACAGCAACAACAACTGACATTTTTTATTTATATATATAATAGATAGATATATATATATAGATAGATATGGATAGATAGATAGCACTTTTAACATAGCAAAAACAAGTTCTTTCTGTGAGCGCTTTCAAACATAGAAGTTGTACAGATGTAGATTGTTTGCAGTGTCAGAGCTTAATAGGAGACCTGATAGAAGTTCATAAAATTGAGAGGCATAGGCATCGGGTAGGAGGTTAGGGTCTTTTTCCCAGAGTAGAAATAGCAAATCCTGGAGGATACAAGTTTAAGTTGAGAGGAGGAAAGTTTAAAGGAAATGTGTGGGGTAATTTTTTTGGTGGCCTGGAATAGCTTGTCAGGGGAGCTGGTTTGGAGCAGACATGGCAGTGGTATTTAGTTAGACCCATGAACATGCAGGTAATTATGGATTTGAATTGTATGTAGGCACATAGATTACATTTAATTAGGCATTGTGGTCAGTATTGCCATCTTGCGCTGAGGGGCCTTTTCCTGTGCTGTACTGTTCTGTGTGAAAGGGGGTGTCAAACCTCGGAGGAGGTGATGGATCTGCTGCAGTTACTGCATTTAAGAGGTACTTACACAGGCACTTGGATAGGCAAGGTATCAAAGGCTACAGTCCTAATGTAGGCAAAACAGGTTAATGAAGATGGACAAAAAGGTTGGCCTGGACATGGTGGGGCAGATGGCCAGATTTTCTGCTGTTTGATTATATTATTCTAGACAGGTGAATCAATGAGATCTTTGCCAGATTAACACCCACTACATTGATAGGAAGGTCAGCCTTGTCTATATACCTTACAGCAAACTTATGAAACATGTCTCCAAGCTCGGCCACAGCATGAAACCTCCAGGACAATAAAAATGTTCCAGAACGTTCTTAGTCTCGTGTAAATGTTTAAGAGACTCTTATATGGGTGTAAGAAAAATGGTGGGTTATGGACAAGAGATTCTGCTGATGCTGGAAATCTTGAGCAAGACACACATACAACTCTAGACAAACTCAGGAAGTCAGGCAGCATCTATGGAGAGGAATAATCTGCTGAGGTTTTGGCCCTGGACCTTTTATTAGGACACTAGGAGGGCTCTGGGCTGTGTGGGAGAAAAGGGTTGGATTGATTATGGAACTGGTGTATACTGGTTGCCACTACATCATACTGTGCAGTTCTTGCTGACTAATGGTGATCCTGGCCCTGCAACGCCCGAGCAGGAACTTCTGTGTGGATAATGAGCACCTTTAATGCCTAATGACAGGCAGAAGTCATGAGCAAGCAGTAAGAGGAAATCACAACCCCCAAGACAACCCACCCACATGCCCTGTCAAGAACTTCCTCTCCCACCCATGGGAGAGTCAGCGATCTTGTTCCAGTGACTCAGCCCAGAGAAGTGGAGTGGAGGCAATCATCCTTGACCCTGACACACTGCGTAAAAGAGGACTGAATAATTCAATGTGAATCATTAACTGACTTCCCACACACTATATATATTATATAAAATTACAGCAAATTGTATTGTGGTGGGAAGCCTACAATTGTATTTATTTAGGAATGAAAACCCTTTCATACAAAGATACACTTATCTTCCTAAATTCTGAACCTTAAATATATTACAGTGTGTATTTATACTTGCTATCTATTAGCAGTGGTTCAGTGGAAATCGAGGAGTCATACCGCACAGAAATAGATCCTTCGTACCCATCTGTACTCATGCAATTTACTAACACTTGGCCCTTACCCTTCCATGTCTGGGCAAGTCAAGTTACCTCTTAAAGTTTATAGAGTCTCTCCCACCAATGATCTTTCAGGTCATGTATTTCAAGCTCCAACTATCATCTGGGTGAAGAAAAAAAATTCTTAATACCCTTTCCCCCTTTAAACCTTTTAGTTGTTACTTTGAACCTCTGCCCTCTGGGTTACAGATAGGTCAGCTATGGGGATGGGTTTTCAGCTGTCTACACAATTTATGCCCCATATTATTTCATACATTACTATCAGGTATCCTCTCAGTTTTCCCCACTCTAGTCAAAGTGGTTCCTGTATTCTCAGCTGATATGGAAAGCAGTGGATTCAAGTCATATTCTTGAGCACAAATATCCAGCTTGACACTAACATTGCAATACTGGGGCCTTACCCAAGGGTTGCCCTCTGTTTTGAAGGAGAGACTTGTGAGTTGCTGAGATCCCAAGAGAGTTGCTGTCTGGAGTTAAGGCATCTGGTGCTTAGCTCCTGGTAGGGTCAGCCATGTAGTACAGCCAAGGGGAAGGTTATAGACAAAGAGCGATCCAACCAAGACCTCAACAGTGGAGCTGGTGGAAAACAATGACACATCAGAATGGCAGTGAAGGTGGAGGAAGGCTGCGGCACTGAAATGTCTCCAGTCATTAGCATTCCATGCCAGTGGGCCTTGACGACGATCTTTCAAGGAACATGTGCTAACTGCCTGTGTATTAGCCTCCCCATGTTAAAGAAAGTCACACACAGGCATTCTGTTTGAAGGGAATCAACCCTGACATCTTTGATTCAGCAAGTGATGTAGGGGCAGGATTGAGAGGTATGGCCTAGATCAACCTCTACCGTCATCTGAAGACCCACCAATAGACACGGACTTCTGAGATCATCAAACTCGACTCGAGTGATTGCAGTACTACTGCTACTAATACTGAGTGAGTGCTGCTATCTCTTGGTCAAGATATTAAACTAAAATTATGTGAATAAAAAAGATGCACAACAAAGTCTGGAAGGGAAGTTATATCAGAGATTAATGGTAGTTTTACTTCCTCATTCAACATCAGTGAAACACATTAGGAAGTTTGTGAGCTGGTTAGAGAGAATAAATTATAGGATAACGGGTAAAAAAAATGGTTGGGCTGATGGGATGGAGCCCAACATGTACTAAGTTGGGTGAATTCCTTCTTCTGCATAAGCAGTTTGTCTTAGAAAAAAATGGCATTATGTGGTTATTATCACATTATGGTATTATCACATTATTGTTTGTGGAAGCTTTTCTATGTATAAATTAGTTCCCTATGCTAGAAGTCAGAACACTGCAAAGTACTCTACATAAAGACACAACATAAATGCAATACTTATTTTTATCAGATATAACTTTATAGTTTTGTTATAAATACGAAAAGCGCATCAGATAGCATTCCTTTGGTGGTGATTTCAGATTTACCAGATGTATTATCCCAAAATTGAGTAGGCTAATTTTAATTAATGTGGCCATCGTAGGTTTTTATGTGATGTGCTAATAATATTACAAAAAGTTTTTTATTAAGGAAGGTTGAATTCCAGCCTGATGTAGTAGACAGTAGGTCGTGTTTTACCAGGCTTAGTGTTGGGTGGACAGAGTCAGCTGTCATCCTTGTCATCAGCAAATGAAACATACCACAATCAGATACCCCATTACAGATTCTTAATAAAATCAATGCAGTCTGTGAACCAGTGAGCATGCAATACCTTCGGGAGAATTTGCCTGGCCCTAATCCTTTACGTACCTCAACACTTAGATGCCTGCATTGTTCATGTAGTTTGTGGACCACTACATTTTGCTTGCAATTATTTTCTTTAGGGTGCCAATTGGAAACAGTGATGAACAGAGCAACTTCAAAGTAGATATAGACTTATTAAACAGTTATAGCATATTTTAGTGCCATCAAATTCTTAACAAGATGTTTGTTTATTTTCTGAGGAGGATGCATTGGAGAGTTCTTTCCATCCTGATTCCTATTCTGAAACATCCACTCACCTGCTATCAAATCTCAAACACACACATACACATGCACACACTGGATTTGCTGCCAACCGCGATGCTGTCTGTGACAGAGAGGCGTTGTTGCACGAAAGAGGTGTGCAGTTCAACAACGAGCCATAGCCTTAGTCACTTTTCTTGTGATCGCCAGACCCTGTTGAACATTAGTGGTGTGGAATGTTGCAATTCCAATTCATTGTTAATTGGCAAATGATAGGGGTGGAGAGCAGGGGGAGCTGCATGACCTCATTTGTAGTGCAGGCTAAACCTCAGGTCACGGTGTTGCCTGTTTGCAGTCGCCCATGGAGAGGTGTTGGAATCGGGTACTCCACCGGAGTGCCAAAGGTGGTGTGGTATGGCATCCTTGCTGGAGTCAGTGCTGCCCCCCAGTGTTCACTCAGCAAAGGGCAGGCTGTAATGTGTTTCACTGTACACTGCTGCAGCGTTCATGGATTTGGTCTATATATTTTTTGTGTGACTGTATTTTACTGGTATCTTATATGTGCTTTGTACTGTGTGTGACTGTTGGTACTGTGTTTTGCACTTCGGCCCTGGAATAATGCTGTTTCATTTAGCTGTATTCATGGGTATTCATGTATGGCAGAATGACAATCAAACTTGAATTTACATCGATAATGTCAGATTTAGACTTCTTCTCTAAACTATTGCCCACCTAGGGCTAGACTATTATTTCTCACAATCCTATTTTATGACAAGGTTTTGAATCCCTTCCCTCCACAGTGCCACCAGGTTTGGGATACCCACTGTTGTACATTTGAGTAATATTGAAAATATATTGTTTGACTAAACATCCTTTGGGTTTACAGAATCCAGTACGGGTTATATATAAAAGAACGTGAATGACCTATGTCACAACGCCACCATGTCATTAGTGCGCACCTCACAAAAAGTAAAAATGAAGAGTACACCTTTATCTTGGTCTCTCTGTGTTTTCTTTCAATTATTTTTACGTTTTGAAGTTACAAGATATAACAATGGTAATGAGGAAGTTTTAAACAGAACAGAGATGACTACTTACCTGTGCAGTGAGAAAAGGGCAAGTTTAAAAACAGCACAGCACATGCTTCTTTGGGAATGGACAGAGACGGTCCAGCTAAAAAGAAGGCAGAAAACAGTGAGTACTGGGAGACAATAATAATAAATAATATAAAAAAACAGAAATGACTGGCTACATCAGAAAGATAGACACGTTTGATTGCACAAAAAATAACAGGCTGATGTACACTGAATGAATTGAGCAGTATTTTGAACCAAATATAATAGGCAATGAAAAACAAGTGCCAGGTTTTCTGGCACATGAGTGAATCTGCAGATGCTGGAAATAAATAAAAGCACAAAATGCTGGCAGAACTCAGCAGGCCAGACAGCATCTATGGGAGGAGGTAGTGACGACGTTTCGGGCCGAAACGCTTCATCAGGAGTGAAATTGAGTTCTGCCTGCATCTTGTGTTTTTATTGCCAGGTTTTCTGAGTGCATTAGGTGGAAAAGCATATGATTTGCTTAGAAATTTAACTGCAGTCCTTTTTAGGATTTGGCAATTACTATAAAGCTGAATACTATGCTCCACCACTTCAACTCATTACTTCTGATCAGGAAGAAATGGTACTGGACAAAACAGTGCAAGGTGGCTTTCCAAAAGGTGAAGGAAATGGTGATGTCAGACACTGTACTCACACATCCATATCATCCAGTAAAGATCACCTGTGACTCCTCAGCTTATGGTATTGGTGTAGTTATGTTACATGTTATGAGCGCTGGAAATAAACGCACCATAGTCTTTGCATCACATTCCCTTAACACTACAGAGAAAAGAATTACGCACAGATTGACTGAAAGGACTTGGTTCTGATTTAAGGTTGTAAAGCATTTCAACCAGTACTTGTATGGGATCTTACCCTCATTACTGATCATCAGCCACTATTGTCCATTTTCAATCCACAGAAGGGTGCATGACCAACAGCAGTAACGTGAATGCAGAGATGAGTTCTGCTTGTTGGAGGACACAATTACAAGATCGAATTCAGGAGGACAACTAATCATGGAAATGCTGATGGATTGTCTCATTTACCTTTGGTAAAGGAAATATTTGAATAGTTTACAAAAGAGGACACTCCCCTTGAATTATTCTCACTAATACAAATTGAAAGTCTCCCTATTATGGCAGACATGATCCAAATGGAAACCAGAAAAGTCTCTGCCTCAGGTCAACATGGCAACCCAAAATGGCTGGAATGTGCAGCAGAAATTCCAGTTCCCTCATTTTTACCAGTGTTGGGATGAACTTGCCCTTGATGGAGGTTACCTTATGTGTGGATTGAGAGTGGTTGTACAATCCAAGTAGAGAGATAAAGTGTAGGAGGACCTAAATACATGCCGGTCATCCAGGAATAGTCAAAATGAAAACATTGACTCAAAGTTTTGTCTGGTGGCTTGAGTTAGATCAGCAGATCAAGCAACTTGCCATTTGGGTTGCCAGTATGTCCTTAAGAAGCCATGAGCATGTGGAGAAAAAAAGAAGAACGGTGTCCAGAGATGTGAAGCAATTCCTGCAGTCCCAGAGTCACCTCCTTAAAACCTCCACGGAGGAGGTCCCATAGCCTGAGATTGTTTCATAGCCACAAGTCTCACATGTCAAGCTGAATGACCCCTCATGTCAGGAAAGATGACAAGAACCCACAAGAATAAGAATTCCTCCACAGTGATTAAATCTTTAGGCCTGAATGGAACAATTTAAAAGTGTTGAACCCTTTGTTCTAAATTTGCTGTGTTGCTTTTTTTTAAATCAATGCATTTCTTTGTGAACTGAGCATTGTAGAATGTCTTGTTGAAGGTGCTCCCACACTGCTGTTGCCAGAATTTAAACCCATTGATAATGGAAGACCGATGATACATTTCTGTATGAGGAAAGTGTGTGATCTCATCGAAGACCCACAGGTGGAGAAATGTGAACGATTTCATGTGAATATAGCTCCTATCTGCCTTGATGATTGGGTTCTTTATATAGAAGTGTGCCATATCAAAGAGCAGTGAAAAGTCTAGAAATTGGGAACAAAAGTTTGGATAATTGTCTGAAGGTTTTGCAATAATTTTCCTGCTTGATTCCCTCTTAAAGGCAATGACTTCCAGCACATCACTGCTCTTGGTGTAAAAATGTTTTTTTCTCACATTCCCTTTGTGTCCTTTGCCCAAAGTGCCTTCTATTCCTTAAAGCATCCTCAGGTGGTGCAGTTTTTCTCTTGTTTTTCCCCATAAACTCATTCACAAGAGTGCTGGAGACTGCAGATGCTGGAATCCGAAACTACGGACAATCTGCTGGATGAGCTCAGCAGGTGGGCAGCATCCATGAGGGAAGTGGGGTACGGCAAAGGAATGTCAACGCTTCAGGTTGAAACTCTGTATAAGGACCACATTGAAACATTGATGCAGGGTGTTTACCCAAAAGGCCAACAGTTCCTCTCCGTCCGATGCTATTCAACCTGTTGTGCTCCTCCAATAGAGTGTTTGTTAATCATTCATGATCTACTGAGTTCTTATTGAATTTACTCTTTAGTAAATCAGAAATTGCTGGAAACACTCAGCAGGTCAGTGGAAGATGAAACACAAGCCATGTTGCAACTCTAAAACCTTTCACTGGTCAGGACAACAGCTGCAGATTATCCAGAGTAACACAGGAGAAGTCCTACATCCAAGAAACCATCCTAGTTCATCTTATCTTGACCTCTGGGATCTTTATGTAATTTTGAAGTTGTGCTGACCACAGTTGGAGGTAATTGTACCATCTTGTCGTTCTTAACACTATATATATATATATATATATACACACACACACACACACACACACACACACACACACACACACACACACACACACACACACACACACACACACACACACACACACACACACACACACACACACACACACACACACACACACACACACACACACACACACACACACACACACACACTTCCTTTTGCTCCCAGTCAAAGTTGAGAGAAGTTTTATGTTCTTCAGATTCTTTAAGTGTCAGTCAACTTTATCTTTTATTTCTGCAGGACTATATTGAGAAGTGCATGAAAGGGGACCCAGCCTTTCTATGTTTGTCGTATGCTGTAACGTTTTAAAAAATGATATGTATTGAGCTTTGTTTTGAACACAATAGGATCAAGATAGCAATTGTAGCATTTTGCACATGAACTACAAGGAACCACTCTTATCTAGGAGAAAATGTCAAGCTCCCATTGTGAATTAGCCACAGAGAGAGGTGATAAGATTCTAGGAGGTGAACATGGTTTGAATTATGAGTGAATGGGATAAGTGTTATCTTCTTCCTCAGTAATCTACACTGGGTTGTTTATTTCCTTCAGTTTCAGTGTGGATTTCACCAACCTCACATTGATTTGGACACAAAGTCTTTTCTGTGGAAATTCATCTCGTCCTCCCTCTCCTCTCCATGCTGGCCATCTTGCTTCTTCATTGTTCATCCTGATGTTGGGTTTCGATCCAACATGTTGGTAGTCTCTTTTCTCCTACCTTTGATGCTCGACTCATTGCATTCTTCCAGCACATTGTGTGTTTCTTCAGATTCCAGTCTCTGTACTCTCTTGTGTCTTGACTGAGTATTCTCAGCTTCTAAAGTTTGGAATCATAAATTTTTGAGTGGAGTACAGAGCTAAACTACTGCTCTGTTTCCCAGGTTTTCAACCTGGAACTTTAATTCTTTCTCTTTCTACAGTTGCTGACAGAGCTGCTGCTTTTCTAAAATTGCTGAATTTCTGAGCAAATAACAGTGCTCGTTGAGTCGCTCTATTTTTAATCAATGGATAAATAGTTGTACAAATGAAATTTTACTTAGACCCAAAGAAACATGAATGTCAAACTTTAACCAGCATCAGAAAAATGTTTGCCTTCTTGCTATAATGATTTGATAATATGTGTTATCCCCAGACAACTCCTAACACTTCAATGATGAGGAATACCTTAATATTAAACCCAAAATGGAGATTGAATCCACTAAGATACATTAATTGTAATAAAAGGTTAGAAAGAATGCTTGCTGATGATTGCATAGTATCCAGTTTCACTGATAATACTCAGCCAATGATGCAGCCCATAGCAACATACAGTTGAGACCTGGACAAAGTTCAGCTCTGGTATGATAAGCAATAATAAACATAAATACCACCAAAGTGCCTGGTTACAATCATCGCCAACAAGAGAAAGTCAAAGTTAAAATGTAGTCATTAGCCACAATAAGTTTAAATAAAATAGCTTATCAAGTAAAGAGTAAATTTGTAACTTACTGCTTGTATGCATGGTGGAATCAGCATTAATCACAGTAAAGGGACTGGACTTTTAACATTTAATTATTCAGAGAATAATTCATAGAATTATGTGTAAAGATTTAATTGCAATTTCTTGTGGTTGGAACTACAACAGACTAGATGGGTCAAGTGGCCTTATTCTATGTTTACATGAATTTCCAGATTAAAGTGAAACACTTTGGTTTAAGAATTAACATATATGAATTTTTAACCTCGGGTTTTAATTCTGACACAGGGTACTGACACTACATATAAATCCACTTCACTGTAAGCAGGGTTTTCCTGTGCATTTGTAAAACATTGACCACTAGCTTGTTTTGAAAGATGTGTGAAGGCATCACACTAATCAATTCAGATGCAAATTTTTTTGTGTGATGTGTTCAAGTGTGTGCTTGGTTGACAGAGCTGTTTATTGCTATTTAATCTCCAGTGTGGTGATCAATTTGTGATGAAGGCTTTTTCTTCTCATTCAATACTTTTATTCATCAGTGAGTTTGACCAAAGTCTATGAAGTGAGATTGTCCGAGCAGATAAACTTATCTTATCAGAGAGGTAAGAAGTGTCTGACTCTGTTCATGTGCTGTTCAGTTTATCAGAGATTATGGCTAAACACTTCAAGGCCAAAAGGTGTTCAGTTCAGGCCTTGCGTAATCTCCGGATGCTGCTTCACCTCTGTGTGGTCTGTGTCCTGTGTGGTCTCATTGTGCCATGCCTCCTATTCACATAGATGGAGGCAGGTGGTGAGATGGATCAAAACTTCAACTGCAATTAGTCTTAACTGGTGTCCCAGTGAGGTCCCAGACCTGGAACACTGGCAGCTTTGGAGAGAAAGCAAATCTGGACAGAGACACTGGGAAAGTCTGAAACACGTGGCAAAAATTGTTTTTGTATATTCACTCAAGGGATGTGGGTTTCAGAGGCCGAGCCAGCATTTTATTGAACATTCTTAATTGCCATTGAGAATGTGTTGCTGAACAGCCTTCTTAAACCGCTGCAGTCCTTGGGGTGAGATACGCCCACAATGCTGTTAAGAAGGGAGTTTCAGGATTTTGACACAAGAACAGTGGAGGGATGGTGATATATTTCCACCACAACTTCCATGTGGTGGTGCCCATGCTTTGCTGCCCTTGTATTTCTACTTGATAGAAATGGCGGATTTGGAATGTGCATCTGGTAGATTGTACGTAATGTTGTTGCCGTGTTGGATTACGTGAACAAATGTAGAATGTGTGCCTACCAAGGACTGCTATGTCTTGTATGGGGTCAACCTTCTTATATTTTTAAATGACTCTAATACACTTAAGAAATACTGGAAGTGTTTGAAATATTAAAATATTATTGCATTTGGATATATATTGAAACTATTATACATAATTAAAATAATTAATATAAAATAAATGGATTTTCCTTTGCTTTTCAACCTCCAGGCAGGGAATTTGAGTGGAAAGGCTGATCTTCTATTAGGTTGGACTGCTGTGGGATTTCAAAGGCATATTCAGCAATGAAATTCCAGGGAAATGCATCCCAAATGGATCTCCTCCCAGCCTGCACTTAGGGCCGACACAGGAGTGGAGTGTCACACAGTTCGTGCAGTACTTGTGTTTGAATGCTATTAAGTCTGTGGTAGACTGACAGCCAACTCAAGCTCCTTTTAATACATTACTTGAGAGAGGAAAGGGGAGCTGAGCAGTATGGAGGGGAGAATGGGAACGGTGCACCAGGTAGAGGAGAGGAGTGGGAGACACTGAAAAGTGAATGACAGATGAGGTCTGTCTATTGTTCAATTTTATTACTGATCACACTTCAGGCAATTTCTCCTCTCTGGAGTGATGAATTAAGGTTACTTCTCTTGACAATTTATGCCCCTCTCCAGAAGTAGTAGATTTTTAAAAGACTGGCATTTCAAAATGTGCAAACTTGATAGGGTACAATGCACTACAAAGTGTCTATGCTTCAAAAACATGAGTACTTTACTTTGGAACAAATAAGACATGTATTTATTTACTGTGTATATTTGAGACCTGCATTCCAATGCAGTATCAATGAGGCACTGTGCTGCCTTAGTTGCCATCAGTGGGATGAGGTATCTTTTGAATACCCTGTTGGTTCTTCCATTGTCCAGATCAACTTCATTCCTTCAGCCTTTACTCCCCAAGGGCATCTCATGAACCACTTCATTTTCTGTGCATGATCTTGTTGTATGCAAATTCTCTTGCCTGCATTAGAGTAATAAATATGCCTTGCCAAAGTAAGTGGATGTCCTGAAATTTGTAAATTTCCATTATTGTACCTTCAAAGAAGGTTATAAAGGTCAGCTGTTGTGTTCATTTATTCAAAGTAGAGTGGAACAAATTTATATGTTACAAACACTAGAAATCTGCAGATGCCGGAAATCCAATGCAACACATACAAAATGCTGGAGGAACTTAGCAGGTCAAGCTGCACCTATTGAAAAGAGTAAACAGTTGATGTTTTGGGCCAGGACCCTTCTTCAGGACTGTGTTGTATTTATATGTTGCATAGTTGGAAAACGGAGTCCATGTAAACTATATGGGAGAAAGGCAATTATATTGCCTTTCATCAAAGTGACACTAAGTGTGTTTTAAATACAAATAACATCAAAACAAAGATCAATGGATTGAGACATTAAGGGATTTAAGGGATATAGGGATAGTGCATGAAAATGTGGGGAAGTAGAATATCAGTGTGAGCTGATGAATGACAGAGTAGGATCAAAGGGCTGGATGATATTGTCATATTTATGAATGTTGAAGTTTTCATACCTACTGAGCTGGCAATGTCTAAAATGTATAATTACAGTTTTCATTCTTCTGAACTAATTACTCTGTTTTGTTTTTATTCATTTCAGACATTTTAAGGTAGATTAACCATAGAAGGAGTGCTGGAGAAATAAAACAATGCTATTTGTGTTAAAAGATATTTTGTGTCCATTCCAACTATTGGTATTATAATTGCCTATCTCCCATTATTGTTTCCAGTTTTCAATGATGCTATATATAAACAGTGCAATTGTACCTGCTTAATTCCCTCCTGATCGAATAAGCATTAATGGTTGTTTGAACCAGTTGCTTGAGTTTAGTACTTAAAACTATCTATAAGGCTTCTTGGATTAATGTTCTCTGGCTCAAAAGTTGCATATACAATAGGATCTGCAATGCTGAGAGTATAGACCAGGAATAGAACAAACTTCAATGACAAGGCTCAGTCCGCTATGAAAATGTAATCTTATGTTTTCTGCTTTCAGCTTTTACTTTAACTAATGCTACACCTATCTTTCTAAGGCATATGTTACATCAGTCCAATCCAGTCAATATTGAATGCTTCTTCAGAGTCATGAAGAGAAACTTAAGTCACATGAGTCTCTCAGTGTGACTTGTTCATGGCACAAATCCAAAAGGTTTTCTTCCATGCCAAAGGTTAACAACACAATCAGCAAGAATGCTGCACATAAGGAGGTCACTTTTGATATGCTTGGTTTCATAACTTTGTCAAAGATTGTATAATCTTGGCCTTCCGACTTTTACTTCAGTGTGATTTGAGACAAGTTGGACTTCCAGACAACCTCTGATCTCCACCATCTACTTCTCTCCACCCAATCCCAGCACTCCTCTCTGCTGATGAGAGAATTGGATTTTGGAGCAAAAAGTCAGATCAATCCCAACATACCCTCCTTTATCAGGTATCTAACACAATGAAACTGGGCTATGAATTTGTTAAACATTGGAAGCAAGAAATCAAGTTTGAGACTCATTTACAGGATTTGTTATCAAGAGAGTTTGAGAATTGGCAGGTTTTTGGGAAAACATTTCTAAAAACATACAGACAAAATAGGTAAGCAGAGAAGAAGGTAGGTATAGAAAAGAAAGAGGCCATTTGGCCATCATGCACATGCAGTCCAAAATATAGAGCTGTTTATTTAACATTCATTTCTCAGTCCTGCAGCCTTGTAGAGTATAAGCCAGGGGTTTCCAAACTGGGGCCCATAGACTCCTTGCTTAATTGGTCCATGGCATAAAAGAGGTTGGAAATCCATGATGTAGACATTCAAATTAAGGGACAGGGAGTAGATACAACAAATTTGATTCATAGTGGGCAAAACCCCCATAACTAAGCATTTATTCAAAATTCAAGACTCAAAATAAATGTATTATCTATGTACATATACAACACTGAGATTCATTCTCTTGTGGGTATACTCAATATATCCAATAACCATAATAGAATCAATGAAAGACTGCACCAAGAGGGCAGACAACCAGTGTGCAAAGGACAACAAACTGAGCAAATGAAAAACAAAAAAAAACAATAAGTATCGAGAACATGAAATGAAGAGTTATTGAAAGTAAGTCTTTAGGTTGTGGGAACAGCTCAGTGATGGGGCAAATGAAGTTTAAGTTAACTCCTCCGGTTCAGGAGCCTGATGGTTGAGGAGCAATTGCTCTTCCTGAACCTGGTGGTGAGAGACCTGAGGCTCCTATACCTTCTTCCTGATGGCAGCAGTGAGAAGAGAGCATGACCTGGTTGGTGGGGGTCCCTGATGATGGATCTGCTTTGCTATGACAGCGTTCTATGCAGATGTGCTCAATGGTGGGGAGGGCTTTACCTGTGATGGACTGCACCATATCCACTGCTTTTTGCAGGATTTTCCGTTCAAGGGCATTGGTGTTTCCATACCAGACTGTGATGCAGCCAGTCAATGTACTCTCCACGACTCATTAACAGAAGTTATTCAAAGTTATAGAGTCATGCTGAACCTATGCAAACTCCTAAGGAAATGGAGACATTGCTGCACTTTGTTAGTAATTGCACTCAAGTTCTGGACCCAGGGCAGGTCTTCTGAAATGATAACACTGAGGAATTAAAATTACTGACGCTCTTCTCCTCTGATTTCCCTGATGGGGGACTGGCTCATGTACTTCCGGTTTCCTCCTCCTGAAATCAATAATCAGCTCCTTGTTCTTGTTGACATTGAGTAAGAGGTTATTGTTGTGGCACCAGATTGGCCAGGTTTCCAATCTCCCTCTTATCTGCTGATTCATCACCACCTTTCCTTTGGCCTCAGACGGTGAAATTGTCAGCAAAAGAGAGAAAATCGGCAGATGCTGGAAATCTGAGCAACAAAATGCTGGAGGAACTCAGCAGGCCAGGCAGCATCTCGGAAAAGAGTACAGTCAAAGTTACAGGCCGAACCCCTTTGGCATGCAGGTCAGAGAACAACAGGGATCACAGCAGGGGAGCAGTGAGAGAGGGTTTCACTGAACTTTTCAGGATTGGCATCCCTGGAAGAGACTTTGCAGCGTAGTAATCCAATCAAACAAAGAGAAAATCTGCAGATGCTGGAAAACCGAGTAACACACACAAATCGGTGGAGGAACTCAGCGGGCCAGGCAGCATCTCGGAAAAGATGATAGTCGATGTTTTGGCTGAAACCTTTCGGCAGGATTTTTGTTGTCAGCAAACTTAAATGTGGCATTGTTGCTGTGTTTGCAAAGTAATTAGAGCAGGGGGCAAACACACTGTTTGTGGTGCACTTGTGCTGGTGGGGATTGTGGAGGAGAGGTTGTTGTCAATCCAAACTGACTGAATGAAGCTTATTGTTTAGTTTTTAGGGGAATATAGTATTGAAATCTGAGCTGTAGTTGATAAAGAGCATAATGATGTATGCATATTTGCTGTCCAGATGTTCCAGGGTTGAGTGAAGAGCTAATGAGATGGCTTCTGCTGTGGACCTGATATGCTGGCAGGCAAACCAGAATGGTTCCAATTTGCTTCTCATATATGTTAATATGTATTCTGAGAAACACATTCATCCTGTCTATTCATTCGGTTAGATGTTCAGAAAATTTGATGATCATCTACATATAAGGTACAATGACAAGGGACTAAATGCTTGGGCAAAGGGCAATGGATTTTGGAAAAGTTGGGACAGGTCAGAGGCTTGGTATCCAACTATGCCCATACCATGTAATACAAGATGATCATTTTACATTGCTTACGCTGACACATTTACATCAGAATTGGCAGATGGGAATTTGTGGTAAATAAAAAACAATAATGATGGATTTTAAAACTATTGAAATTGTAAACCCTATTCTGAGGCAAACTTAATCCTAAAAGCAGGAGAAGATTTTTGAAGCCAGAATGGTTCAGCAGTCATTCTTTTCAGAGTGTAAAAACTTAGTCTGTGTTCATCCGGAGGCAATATTTTTATTGCAAATTATATGTGAAAAGTTGTCATTCATGCCAAACTAAATTTTGTGAATTGGATTTGAAAGGCTACAAACGCAGTGATGAAGAATCATATCATTGATAGCAAGTTTTCAGTGCAATTGTGCCAGATACTGTTGCAAGTGTAAGAGATTATTGATGGCAAGTGCTGACAGATCTGCCTTTTGCAATTGCAAATATTGTATCACTGACTTTGGCTATAGTGTCTAAATAAGAAATTATGCTGAGAGTATGGAGTCTATTTAGGTTTTTAACCTGTTGGTCTACTAATATTATGAGCTACATGGATAAACGTAGGCAACTTTAAGAAGTCCTCAGGCAAAAGCAAAAAATTAATGCATTTAGTGCTGGATCTAATCAGTCTCTCTCTCGGTAGGGTGGATTTTATCATTTTGCTGAAGATTATTGCATAATCTTGACCATTGTTATTTAAGCATGTTTTTAGATTATTTGGATTTTCCATTATAACTTAACATCTAACTTCTCCCTGTCTAATACTTATGCCACTTTTCTCTGCAATCTCCCTCAACTTAACCTCCAGTTTAGCTTATACTCCAAGCAATATCTACCACTTTCCTAGACCCACCCCTTCACACCTCCTCCACTTTTCCACCCTCCCTCAGTTTCCTTGTCCTTGCTGTCCCAAGGCTTCCTCTTTCCCTCAGCACAGCCATTCTCCTTCAGTGCACCCCGAGTCTGCTCCCCTCTAATCATTTCCACTGAACCTCTGCATTCTCCACCTACCCCCCTGCCACCATCCATCTTGTATTTAAAAAAAAATCTTTCACAACCTTGGCATCTCCTGAGGCAGTTTACAGCTAATGAACTCTTGTTTTAGTCTATTTAGGTTTGTAAAGTAGCAGAGACTAATTGGAACATATTAAAGATCTGTGGCTTAAACATGGTCAGGCAGCCTTGGAATGATGCCCTGTGGGCTATTGGGTCAATGAGGTCAGATCCTGGAGCTAAAATCATACAAATGATGAGCAGATTCATGATATATATTGGACTAAACATTTATTGAGTAACTGTGGGATTTTTGATGTCTTTTGTGTTTCAACACGTTAGTAGCTTGGAGTCTGGGCAGCCAATAGAGATGTTAGCCTGAAAGCTTCATTTATTTATCCTCTGAATCTTGCATACGCTTATAGCTGGAAATTGATTCAAACTGAATAAAAATATAAATACAGTATATTAAAAAATTTGGTCAGTGGCATATTGTTATTCCACTGGTGAAATGACTGATAATCTGGACCTATGAAGTAATAATGTGTTTATGCTCTCGTTAGTTTAATGGGAAAATGAAATAAGATTATCCAGCCTCTGTAAGGTCTATTTCATGGATTCATTAAAATCTCTGAATCCTGCGGTTGAAGAGTATTATAACTGCTTCCCACGCTGGAGTGATTTCTTTGCACTTTGCAATTTTAATGCTGCTCTGTTGGGTCTATTGGTTTCAATTATTGTTGATCTCATGGAATGATTAATCTTCAGCCCCTGCTCTTGTCAGATGTGGGACCACTTAAAGTAGTATTTTTTATTGCATGGAAATATTGCACCATGTCCAGTTTAAATACTCTACATCCTGAAATTGCTTGTTTAAACCACAACAGTTTAATCTCATTAAAACACATCTCGGATACTCTATATCCATTGCATTCTAAAGAAACTCTGTATTTTTAGGGACAGTAAAAGCAGCCTATAAATCTCTTCCTTCGTCGTACGATTAAGAAGAAAAAAATGCCGTGGCAGTTGGAGTAATTCAAATGTAAATTTATCTTATGTCCGTTACTGGAACATAGACCCCTCCTCATTCTTTGATCTTTAATTTATGATTCCATAAGTCATAATTGATTTATTATTTTCACATGTACTCCACTACAGTGGAAAGCTTTGTTTTCATGCCATCCAAGCGTAATCAGTGGTTATGTATGAACTTGTTTGTACACACAAATTAGGAGCAAGAGTCGGCCCCTCAGCCCTGCCTGTCTGCTGGTCTCTTTAATAAGATCATGGCCTATCTACTCGGTGATTCACACCTCACCTGTTGCTCCCTCACTTAGTAAGAATTCATGTACCTCTAAGCAAATGGCAAAAACCCTGCTTCTATTCCCCTTTGTGAAAGTGAGTTCTAAACACTCACTGACTTCTGATCACAATCCCCCCATTGTAGTGTTAAATGAGGAGCCACTTATTTTGGTACAGTGACTCCTGGTTTCTGAGATTTTCCCTTTGCGTGCTGGTCTGTTACACAGGAGCAGTCAGCAGATGGCACTCCAGCACTGCCGACCACATACAAGTGGCAACGTGCCTTTCCAGTTACTGGGGCCTTGCTCAAAATTTTCAACATTGCACCTGGTTCTGGGACTGTGTTGAGTGCTTCAGACAAGTGCAGTGGGGTGAACCGAGCCTTCTCCAGTGTACCAAAGGCACCTAGGTATCTCTCTTGCCCTAGTAGTCTAGGATCATGTGTTCATTTTTGTGTGATGTTCTGAAACAGGAACTGGCACGGCTTTTAAAGGAGTTTAGCAACACCTTGTTGAGATGTGACTCTTTGGAACCTAGGTTCATCTCATAGACTGTTAATCTCTAATTAATGATCACATTTAGTGAGTTAATTTTAATTGGTATTCATATTCATATTTTATCAAGAAATATAGAAACATAAAATCTACAGTGCAATACAGGCCCTTCAGCCCACAATGCTGTGCTGAACATTAGAAATTACCTAGGGTTACCCATATCCCTCTATCTTTATAAGCTCCATGGACAGGAATCTCTTAAAAGTCCCTGTCGTATCCACCTCCACCACCATTGCCGGCGGCCCATTCCATGCACTCACCACCCTCTGCATAAAAACTTACCCCTGACATCTCCTCTTTACCTACTTCCAAGCACCTTAAAACTGTGCCCTCTCTTATTAGCCATTTCAGCCCTA
The DNA here is from genome assembly GCF_048418815.1 of Hemitrygon akajei. Lineage (NCBI taxonomy): Eukaryota > Metazoa > Chordata > Chondrichthyes > Myliobatiformes > Dasyatidae > Hemitrygon > Hemitrygon akajei. The sequence goes on along the minus strand of NC_133127.1, from coordinate 44,185,003 downwards.
GGAAAAGGCCTCTGACTATCCACATGACCAATGCCTCTCTCCATCTTATAAATCCCTGTCAGGTCACCTCTCATTCTCCGCTGCTCCAAGGAGAAAAGGCCAAGTTCACTCAACCTATTCTCAGAAGGCATGCTCTATAATCTAGACACCATCCTTGTAAATCTCATCTGCTCCCTTTCTATAGTTTCCACATCCTTCATGTAGTGAGGTGACCAGAACTGAGCACAGTACCCCAAGTGGGGTCTGACCAGGGTCCTATATAGCTGCAACATTACCTCTCAGCCCTTAAACTCAATCCCACGGTTGATGAAGGCCAATGCAGTATATGCCTTCTTAATCACAGTCAAACTGCGCAACAGCTTTGAGTTCCTATGGACTTGGACCCCTCTGATTCTCCACACTGCCAAGAATCTTACCATTAATACTATATTCTGCCATCCTATTTGACCTACCAAAATGAACCACCTCACACTTATCTGGGTTGAACTCCATGTGCCACTTCTCAGCCCAGTTTTGCATCCTATCAATGTCCCACTGTAACCTCTGACAGCCCTCAACTCTATCCACAACACTCCCAACCATTGTGTCATCAGCAAATTTATGAACCCATCCCTCCACTTCCTCATCCAGGACATTTATAAAAATCATGAAGAGAAGGGGGTCCCAGAACAGATCCCTGAGGCACACCACTGGTCATTGACCTCCAAGCGGAATATGACCCATCTACAACTACTCTTTGCCTTTTGTGAGCAAGCCAATTCTGGATCTACAAAGCAATGTCCTCTTGGATCCCATGCCTCCTTACTTTCTCAATAACCCTTGCATAGGGTACCTTATCTAATGCCTTGCTAAATCCACATACACTACATCTACTGCTCTTCCTTCATCAATGTATTTAGTCACATCCTTAAAAAATTCAATGAGGCTTGTAAGGCACAACCCGCCTTTGACAAAGCCATGCTGACTATTCTTAATCATATTTTGCCTCTCCAAATGTTCATAATTCCTGCCTCTCAGGATCTTTTCAATCAACTTACCAGCCACTGAAGTAAGACTCACTGGTTGATAATTTCCTGGGCTATCTCTACTTCCTTTCTTGAATAAGGGAGTAATATCCGCAACCCTCCAATCCTCCGGAACCTCGCCCATCTACATCGATGATGCAAAGATCATTGCCAGAGGCTCAGCAATCTCCTCCCTCGCCTCCCACAATATTCTGGGGCACATCTCATCCAGTCCTGAAGATTGTCCAACTTGATGCTTTCTGAAATCTCCAGCACATCCTCTTTCTTAATGTCTATACGCTCAACCTTTTCAATCCGCTGTAAGTTAGCCCTATAATCTCCAAGATCCTTTTCCATAGTGAATACTGAAGCAAAGTACTTATTACCTATCTCTACTATCTCCTCCGATTCCATACACACTTTTCCACTGTTACACTTGATTTGTCCTATTCTCTCATGTCCTAACCTCTTTACATACTTGTAGAATGCCTTGGGGTTTTCCTTAATCCTGTTCGCCAAGGCCTTCTCACAGTCCCTTCTGGCTCTCGTAATTTCATCCTTAGGCTCCTTCCTGCTAGCCTTATAATCTTCTAGATCTCTATCATTACCTAGCTTTTTGAACCTTTTGTATGCTTTTCTTTTCTTCTTGACTAGACTTTCAAAAGCCCTTGTTCACCACTGTTCCTGTACCCTACCATCTTTTCCCTGTCCCATTGAAATGTACCAATGCAGAACGCCACGCAAATATCCCCTGAGCATTTGCCATATTTCTGCTGTATATTTCCCCTGAGAACATCAGTTCCCAATTTATGCTTCCAAGTTCCTCCCTGATAGGTTCATATTTATCCTTCTCCAATAAACACTTTCCTAACTTGTCTGTTCCTATCGCTTTCCAACGCTATGGTAAAGGAGATAGAATTGTGATCACTATCTTTAAAATGCTCTCCCACTGTGGGACTTGACACCTGACCAGGTTCATTTCCCAATACCAGATCAAGTACAGCCTCTCTTCTTGTTTGCTTATCTGCATGTTGTGTCAGGAAACCTTCCTGAACACACCTACCAAACTCCACCCCATCTAAACCCCCTTGCTCTAGGGAGATGCCAATCAATATTTGGGAAATTAAAATCTCCCACCACAGCAACCCTGTTATTATTACACCTTTCCAGAAACTGACTCCCTATGAGCTCCTCGATGTCCCTGTTACTATTGGGTGATCTATAAAAACCAACCACGAGAGTTATTGACCCCTTCCTGTTTGTAATTTCCACCCACAGAGACTCAGGAGACAATCTCTCCATGACTTCCTCCTTTTCTGCAGCTGTGATACTATCTCTGATCAGCAGTGCCATGTCCCCACCTCTTTTGCCTCCCTCCTTGTCCTTTCTGAAACATCTAAAGCCTAGCATCCTAAGTAACCATTCCTGCCCCTGAGCCATCCAAGTCTATGTAATGGCCACAATATCATAGCTCCAAGTATTGATCCATGCTCTAAGCTCATCCACTTTGTTCATGATGCTTCTTGCATTAAAAGAAACACATCTCAAACATTGATACGAGTGCATCCCTTCACAATCACCTGCCTATCCTCCCTCTTGCACTGTCTCCAAGCTTTCTCTACTTGCTTTACATTGAAATTAGGACTAAGAACAGAGTGTGGGAGAAACAGCAAAAATTGTTACTTAAATTCAATCATCAGGATTGGAGCAATTTCTTACCCATCTCTTAACTGGGCAATTCAATTGACCCTGCGCCTTGCCAGGTATTCAAGAAAGTCAAGAAGCTCAATAATGTGTAGGACATAGCAGCCTACTTGATAGATACCCCATTCACAACCATTCATTCACTCCACCACCCACTCATAGTAACAGCTGTAGGTACCAAGATTCTAAAGTCTAGTCTATTGTCATATGCTCAGGGTGCATTGAAAATCTTCCTTGCACCAACATCCAAGGGGCATTACATCATATAAGCAACATTGACAAGAATAACAGATCTTAAATATATACACAATGTTTACAAATGAACATATCTAGAGCAAAAAAAACACACAATGTCCTTCATGGTGCAAAATGGTCATAAAGTTGCTGCACCAAGGTAGTGTTTGAGGGCTGTGCTGATTTGTTCTGGAAATGAATAGTCAAGGGGAAGTGACTGCTTTTGAACCTGGCGGTGCTGAAGTTCAGGCTTTTGTCCTTTTCCCTGACTGTAGCTACAAGAAGGTGGCATGGCCTGGGTGATGAGGATCTTTGACGATGGATGCTGCCTTCTTGAGGCAGTGCCTCATGTCCATACTACCAACGGTGGGGAGGCATGTGCCCATGATGTATTGAGCTGAGTCCACTACTCTCTGCATTTTCTCATATTTCTGCATGTTCAGATTGCAGTACAAGACCATGATGCAACCAGTCAGCATGCTTTTAACGGTACTTTTGTAGTTCAGTGACATGCTGAGCCTGCTTATCCGTCTGTGAAAGATGCTGATGTACTTTGCTTGTTTGTGCATATATGTGCTAGGCCAGGACAGGTCATCCAATACTTTAGCATCCAGGAATTTAAGGCTGCTGAACTTTTCTGCTGGTGATCTACCAATGTAGACTGGTGCTACAGGATGCACTGCAGCTTTTCACTAAGATGCCTTAAACTGTGCTTTTTGAACTCACCAGCCCTACCAGCTAAAAATGCAATGATACACTATCCCCTATACGTTGCCCTTCTACCCACATACCATCCTGAACCTTAGCAATTTATCCCTGTTTCTTCAGTATTGCTGGGTCAAGGTCTTAGAATTCCCTCAATATCAGTATTGTGGGGATACCCACCCCTTAAAGACTGCAGTGGGTTTGGAGGACAACTCGCTACCACTTTCTCCAGGGCAATTGGGAATGGGCAATTAAATGCTGGCTAGCCTGCAAATCCAGCATCCCTTGAATCAAATTTAAGATGTCACCCACATTAGTGGGTCTGAGTCACTCATAGGTACAGCGACTTCCTATGAGTCACTGGGTAGTTATAGGTGTCGCCCAATACAGAATAGGAAAGAAAAGTACATTTCCTTTCTGGAAAGAGGTAGTGAATTTCAATAGGTACTTCTGATAATCCAGCAGCTTTGTGGTCTCAGTTAGCTGATGACTATTTTTGCTCCTCCAGGCTATTGATCTTGAATTTAAATTCCACATCTACTGCATTGGGATTTGGATTTCAGTCGACAGACCTTTCATCCAGTGGCTTACTCACCGTATCACCATTGGTCCTGGTGATGTAATCCGCCACAGGTTACACTAACTCATTGTGCCATTTAGCAAGGTGCACACAGCTGCAGGCTATAACTAAATTGAGAATAAGTTAGAGAAGGTGTTCTCTGAGGTTCTTAGCTGAGATCTATGTCTATTATAAGTCCTTGTCCAGCATAAATGTACCTGTCTTTCAACTGACTTGCTGAGAATTTTTTTAATTACTGCATTATTCCACACTTGTGTTGATTCAAACAATAAAATGATAGTTTGACTGAACATGACAACATTGTATTCCATAACAAACTCTAACTCATGAAAAAAGTGTGACGACACAGTGGACAGTAAAAGCTCAATGAAGCTGCTCCATATTATACATTTGGCATTTACTCCTAAAGAGTTATTCTTCAAGAGTAACAGATGGCCAGAGCACACTCAGGTCCTGAGATGACTTGGGCTCTATTGTGACGAAGTCAGATGCATACTGTACATAGTGTTCCATGTTCGACTTGGCAAGGCAGCTTGGGTACATATCATCCTGAAAAACCAGTTAATTTTCCACTGCCTGTGAGCCTTCTGTGCCACATTGGCTTACATATATACAGAGACTGAATTCTGAGCTGATGTGTGGGATAGGATGGGTCTTAGACTCCATATCTGTAAGTCAATGGTCTTCTGCCACTGTGCTTCCATTGCACACTAGTGAAATTCAGGGTCTAGGTCTAAGTCTATGTCCTAACTGGCCTTACAGAGGTATAGAAAATCATATAGGGCATAGATAAGGAGAATACTCACAGTCTTTTTCCAAGGGTTGGGGAGCCTAAAACTAAAGGGTTTAGAGTTTAGAGTGGAAGGGAAGCTTTTTAAAGGGAGCCTCGGGCAACTTTTCACACAGAGAGTGCAGGCATGTAGATCAAGTTTCCATAGATGAGCACAATTATAACATTTAAAATACGGCTCAGGTAGGCATTATAATCAGCCTGAATGAGTGGGCCTGTTCCCATGCTGTGTAACTGTCACTCTACTATTCAGGAGCAACCTCTCAATGAAGGAATTCGAAGTTCAAAGTTAACTTATTGTATACTAACCTGAGATTAATTTATGCAGGCATGTACAGTAGAAAATAAAATACAATAGAATTAATTAGAAAACACAAAAACACTGTCAAACAAAGAGGGTGGAGTTTGTTAGGTGTGTTCAGGAAGGTTTCTTGACGCAATATGTAGATAAGCTTACAAGAGGAGAGACTGTACTTGATTTGGTATCGGGAAATGACCCTGGTCGGGTATCAGATCTCTCAGTGGGGGAGCATTTTGGAGATAGTGATCATAATTCTATTTGCTTTACAATAGAATTGTAGAGAGATAGGAACAGGCAAGTTAGAAAAGCATTTAATTGGAGTAAGGGGAATTATGAGGCTATCAGGCAGGAACTTGGAAGCTTAAATTGGGAACAGATATTCTCAGGGAAAGGTACGGAAGAAATGTGGCAAATATTCAGGGGATATTTGTGTGGAATTCTTCATAGCTACGTTCCAGTGAGACGGGATTTATAATAGGGTACAGGAACCGCGGTGTACAAAGGCTGTAGTAAATCTAGACAAGTAGAAAAGAAAAGCTTATAAAAGGTTTAGAGTGCTAGGTAATGTTAGAGAGCTAGAAGGTTATAAGGCTAACAGCAAAGAGCTTAAGAAGGAAATTAGGAGAGCCAGAAGGGGCCATGAGAAGGCCTTGGTGGGAAGGATTAAGGAAAATCCCAAGGCATTCTACAAGTATGTGAAGAGTAAGAGGATAAGATGTGAAAAAACAGGACCTATCAAGTGTGACAGTGGGAAAGTGTGTATGGAACCAGAGAAAATAGCAG